>NC_136789.1:35271327-35309052 GCF_951216825.1 Electrona antarctica
GACCAATTATATGAAGAGATGTTGAAAAGTGGTGAAGTGGTCCTTTAAGACACGCATAATACTGCCCTATCTCTCCTAATACTGTCTTTAAGTGGTCTGTGATGCTCACCAGGGAGCCTCCGTTACCGTACACCAGTTCAAACCGGGTTGTTATTTTCTCCTCACTCAACGAAGCCTCTTTTTCTTCTACCGTTTGTTGCAGCCATGACTTCATCGGGGAGTTTACGACCAGCTACAGAGAGCTGGCTCGAGGGCAGAGCCAGTTCAACGTCTACGAGGTGAGAATAGCAAATTCCCCGAGATCTGTTTCTGTGCTACATGTGTGAACAGCTGAGAGACAACGCTGCTGAGATCTGTAGCCTACTGTGTGAACCCTGAGAGACAACGCTGCTGAGATCTGTAGCCTACTGTGTGAACCCTGAGAGACAACGCTGCTGAGATCTGTAGCCTACTGTGTGAACCCTGAGAGACAACGCTGCTGAGATCTGTAGCCTACTGTGTGAACCCTGAGAGACAACGCTGCTGAGATCTGTAGCCTACTGTGTGAACACTGAGAGACAACGCTGCTGAGATCTGTAGCCTACTGTGTGAACACTGAGAGACAACGCTGCTGAGATCTGTAGCCTACTGTGTGAACCCTGAGAGACAACGCTGCTGAGATCTGTAGCCTACTGTGTGAACACTGAGAGAGCGCTGCTGAGATCTGTAGCCTACTGTGTGAACACTGAGAGAGCGCTGCTGAGATCTGTACACATCATCTTTACAGAAAGAAAGAAAAGTAATGCCTTTTCTGACACCCGTGTTCTACTTTAACCCATTTGACCCGAGGGGCGATTCTACAAAGGCCTCTAAACCAGTCAGAAGGGGCGAGGCCTTCTAAATCAGTCAGAAGGGCCGAGCGCTTTCTCCTGGCTGCGGCAATGAGACGCGGCGCTGCTAGGGGGGCGGGGGGGGGGGGGGGTGGGGGGGGTGGGGGGTGGGGGGTTAGTCTCGCGTAGCCAGACAACTATTCCACAATCTGGAACTATACAGCTCCCGAAATCCGAGTAAGGGAGCTGCCATTTCCGTTCACGAAAATATATTTTAAAATATCTTTAGAGATAATTTTTTTTATTTCCTTTTCTGCTATTAAAGCAGCAGGCTATATATGCTTAGATGTTTTATATTTATATATTAGGATAAATGTGCGCGACTGTAAAGACGAAACGGAAGTGGCGAGGAGGCTCCACTTCCGCTTTATAGTTTACTCATGACAGCTCCTCCGTTGCTCCAGACTGTATGATGAAGCGTTTGGAAATCACGAGAGGCAACAGTCTGGTAACGTGAGTCTAGGGGGGAGGAGGGGGCGGAAGCTGCCGGGGAAGGTGGGGCGGGGGGTGTGGGGGGGGGGGGATTATGACAGCTCCATTCGGCCGCCGCCGCCGCCGCTCCAGACGCCGCAACAGCCGGTAACAGCCATGGCACTGCCGGGGAAGTTAGGGGGGGGTTATAGCTCTGTTGCCAGACTTGGGCGTCTACTAGGCGCGGCCGTTTTCCGCTCAGAGCCGGTGTTTCTTCGGGATTTTTAGACAGCTGGTGGATGGAAATTAAGCTCCGCCCCCACGCGGCTGAATGCCACGACCGACGGCCAGATTCCCAGGAAGCGCTTTGTTCCCGAGGCAAATGTCAAGCCGCGTTCCAGCTTCATTTTCCACCACCAGCTGTCGAAAAACACGGAAGAGCGGAAAACCGCCGCACCTCGACGCCCAAGTCTGGAAAGGGCTTCTGACACTCCACTGCTGCTCTGTTCCTTCTGACACTCCACTGCTGCTCTGTTCCTTCTGACACTCCACTGCTGCTCTGTTCCTTCTGACACTCCACTGCTGCTCTGTTCCACTCCACTGCTGCTCTGTTCCACTGCTGCTCTGTTCCACTGCTGCTCTGTTCCTTCTGACACTCCACTGCTGCTCTGTTCCACTGCTGATCTGTTCCACTGCTGCTCTGTTCCTTCTGACACTCCACTGCTGCTCTGTTCCACTGCTGATCTGTTCCACTGCTGCTCTGTTCCTTCTGACACTCCACTGCTGCTCTGTTCCACTGCTGCTCTGTTCCACTCCACTGCTGCTCTGTTCCACTGCTGATCTGTTCCACTCCACTGCTGCTCTGTTCCACTGCTGCTCTGTTCCACTCCACTGCTGCTCTGTTCCACTGCTGCTCTGTTCCACTCCACTGCTGCTCTGTTCCACTGCTGCTCTGTTCCACTCCACTGCTGCTCTGTTCCACTGCTGCTCTGTTCCACTGCTGCTCTGTTCCACTGCTGCTCTGTTCCACTGCTGCTCTGTTCCACTCCACTGCTGCTCTGTTCCACTGCTGCTCTGTTCCACTGCTGCTCTGTTCCACTCCACTGCTGCTCTGTTCCACTGCTGCTCTGTTCCACTCCACTGCTGCTCTGTTCCACTGCTGCTCTGTTCCACTGCTGCTCTGTTCCACTGCTGCTCTGTTCCACTCCACTGCTGCTCTGTTCCACTGCTGATCTGTTCCACTGCTGCTCTGTTCCACTGCTGCTCTGTTCCACTCCACTGCTGCTCTGTTCCACTGCTGATCTGTTCCACTGCTGCTCTGTTCCACTGCTGCTCTGTTCCACTCCACTGCTGCTCTGTTCCACTCCACTGCTGCTCTGTTCCACTGCTGCTCTGTTCCACTGCTGCTCTGTTCCTTCTGACACTCCACTGCTGCTCTGTTCCTTCTGACACTCCACTGCTGCTCTGTTCCACTCCACTGCTGCTCTGTTCCACTGCTGCTCTGTTCCACTGCTGCTCTGTTCCTTCTGACACTCCACTGCTGCTCTGTTCCACTCCACTGCTGCTCTGTTCCACTGCTGCTCTGTTCCACTGCTGCTCTGTTCCACTGCTGTTCTGTTCCACTGCTGCTCTGTTCCACTCCACTGCTGCTCTGTTCCACTCCACTGCTGCTCTGTTCCACTGCTGCTCTGTTCCACTGCTGCTCTGTTCCACTGCTGCTCTGTTCCACTGCTGCTCTGTTCCACTGCTGCTCTGTTCCACTCCACTGCTGCTCTGTTCCACTGCTGCTCTGTCCCACTGCTGCTCTGTTCCACTGCTGCTCTGTTCCTGAGCTGGTTAGGTTTCTGGTTTAAGTGAGGTAGGAGCTGGTTAGGTTTCTGGTTTAAGTGAGGTAGGAGCTGGTTAGGTTTCTGGTTTAAGTGAGGTAGGAGCTGGTTAGGTTTCTGGTTTAAGTGAGGTAGGAGCTGGTTAGGTTTCTGGTTTAAGTGAGGGCGGAGCTGGTTAGGTTTCTGGTTTAAGTGAAGTAGGAGCTGGTTAGGTTTCTGGTTTAAGTGAGGTAGGAGCTGGTTAGGTTTCTGGTTGAAGTGAGGTAGGAGCTGGTTAGGTTTCTGGTTTAAGTGAGGGAGGAGCTGGTTAGGTTTCTGGTTTAAGTGAGGTAGGAGCTGGTTAGGTTTCTGGTTTAAGTGAGGTAGGAGCTGGTTAGGTTTCTGGTTTAAGTGAGGTAGGAGCTGGTTAGGTTTCTGGTTCAAGTGAGGTAGGAGCTGGTTAGGTTTCTGGTTTAAGTGAGGTAGGAGCTGGTTAGGTTTCTGGTTTAAGTGAGGTAGGAGCTGGTTAGGTTTCTGGTTTAAGTGAGGGAGGAGCTGGTTAGGTTTCTGGTTTAAGTGAGGTAGGAGCTGGTTAGGTTTCTGGTTTAAGTGAGGTATGAGCTGGTTAGGTTTCTGGTTTAAGTGAGGTAGGAGCTGGTTAGGTTTCTGGTTTAAGTGAGGTAGGAGCTGGTTAGGTTTCTGGTTTAAGTGAGGTAGGAGCTGGTTAGGTTTCTGGTTTAAGTGGTTGGTTCATACTTTTAATGATTTTTAAAGAAATGTTAGAAAAATAGCAGATGCTGCAAGGTCGTATAGAGGGTATAGAACAAAGCAGGGGCTCGCAACTCACTTTTATGATGCTCCAAAAAAATACTTTGTATTCAGCAACACAGCGGGCAAACAGTTCGACCGTGGTTTTCTCTGTCAAGTCGACCACGCGGTCGATAATGTTTTTTGCCTGCTGTGTGCATGGCTGAATAAAAAGGTGTTTTTTTTAGAGCATCTTCAAAGTGAGTTTCAGACCCTGCTTTGTTCTACGTTGGCTGTTTTAACAGTTTAGTTCAGCACCCGAGATGGAGGACGTGTTGTTACATAACATTATGTTGAATGTATAGACCACTGGTCCTTGAGGGGGCTCCAGGTGGTCCCCAGCTAAATGATGGAGAGTTGGTAACCAAATGCACCCTTATAGATCTTTAACTCTTGGGAGCGTAACATGAAACTGGTTTCATTTTACACTCTCAAGAGTTAGTTATTTTGTCTGGGCCTTGATGACGTCGTAATGGCTGATTTTACGCTTGCTGAAAATAGCCGATCTACAAGCTCACAACGCGTCGCAGTTGTCGATATATTTAGTCTTAGTTTTAGTCATCATAGCTTTGTTTTCATTAAGTTTCTATTTAGTTTTTGTCAGTGAATAAAAAGGTAGTCGACGAACATTTTTCGTTTAGTTTTAGTCGACGAAATCAACACTGCTCTCTAGCATTCTCTGCTCGCCCCTTCGCTTCTGGGTTTGATGATTATGTCATTTTACACAAAAATCTAAAATGACACCGATGCATTCCTGGTCCCATTTCCTCATTCTTATTTGTGCGTGCGTGCGTGCGTGCGTGCGTGCGTGCGTGCGTGTGTGCGTGCGTGCGTGTGTGTGTGTGCGTGCGTGCGTGCGTGCGTGTGTGTGCGCGTGTGTGTTCTGGCCCTTCATCACACAACCCTGTTTATTAGAAAAAGGATGATAAAAACTCCACACACACCTACAACAATTTATTCCATGCATTACTAATTCCCTTTTGTTTTTCGAAAGGGCATTTTGTTTTGTGCATTTGCACACAGTTACAGTAGGTATATACGGTATGTAATGTTGCCTGTTCCATTCGTCAAATCCCTACATCTTATTTGCCTGCAGGGTGCCCCCCCCCCCCCCCCCCCCCGCCGCCAGCGCCCAGCCACACATATATCATTTGGAACTAACAGCATTAAGCCATTTCGACCTGAGGACGATTCTACAAATTCAAACAAAAATACCCATGTTTTACCCATGTTTCTGTATCAGTGGTTCTCAATATTTCATGTCAAGGACCCCAAGAATGATTGTATTTGGCCGCCGACCCCCATCTGAAAATATGTTGTTCCAGGGACCTCCCCAGAAGCAAAGATTTGAGTTAAAAACGTTCGCTCTGAAAGAATATATATATTCAAAGAAAAAAATATCAGACCGAGCAGACTGAGCTTGTAGATCAGCTATTTTTCAATAGCTAAAGTATAACATAATGCTTTGAAACACCAAAAGGGGATCCCGCCCAGAATGGGTTAAACACCAAAAGGGGATCCCGCCCAGAATGGGTAGTAAAACCAATGGGAAGAGCCTTACGGGGATTAAGAATTATTAGAGCAAATATCTTTTATTTCTAATATGCGAGACAATACTAGTCTTAGTGTGGATCCAAATATTTAATCCCTAGGATTTGTATTTAAAAAAAAAGGCTCTGTGTGTTTTGTTTATCTAAGGATTATCGGTCATTTGCTCCCGTTTAAGACATTGCGGTAAAGTGACGGATTTGAGATATTTTCTTTAGATTTTAGATAAGCGGAAGATTGTTCTCAAATATGTATCCTTATTAAAACATAAACACGTAATCTAATCTGCTTTGAATGATGTATGTACATTTGGGAGTAGGCTACAGTACAGTACAGTACAGCACAGCACAGTACAGTACAGTACAGTACAGTACAGTACAGTACAGTACAGTACAGTACAGTACAGTACAGTACAGTACAGTACAGTACAGTACAGTTTAAGTCCATGTATTTATGAAGCACATTTAGCCTGTTTAGACCTGAGGATTATTCTAAAAAATGATTGTTTCTATATCTCAGTGGTTCTCAAACTATTTCATGTCGAGGACCCGGAAGATTATCTGTAATTGGCCGCCGACCCCCGTCTGAGAATATGTTGTTCCAGGTCTTCAGTCTTCAGACAAGGCCCATTATGCACAGTTGCATTTTACGGTCCCGTTGGTTTGCTGTAAAGGTCCTTTAGGGTGTTATTTTTGGATCATCAGGTCGTTCAGCGTGTCAGACAGACTGCCGTACCCCTGCGTCGCAGGAAATTAATCCATTTAGGACTGAGACCAGAGTCTACAAATGTCTTCTGACAGTTTTCTGAAAATCCCTAAGTTTCTATGTCAGTGGGTGCTCAACCTTTTTACATGTCAAGGACGCCCAGAATTATCTGTATTTGGCCACGGACCCCCATCTGAAAATGTGATGTTCCAGGGTCCCCCCTCAGAAGCAAAGATTTTAGTTAAAAGAATATATAAAGAATATATATTCTAAGATTTCCGTCTAAGATTTTCACGATTTTTCAGAAATAGCAGATCTACAAGATCTGCTATTTTTCAATAGCTAAAGTATAACATAATGCTTAAAACACCCAAAGGGGTTCCCGTCCTGAGCGGGTTAAGTGCTGCCTCGTTCATGCCTCTATAGCTCACCGCAGAGAATTGAAGTAATTTTGTGCAGACGTCTCGGTCCAGGGTTGTCCTTGTTCCCCCCCGGCCTGCCTAATGGAATATACTCTCACATAATGTGCTATATTTATGTGTGATAGAGTGAATGTCATTAATTCACACCCATCAAACTTACCGTAATGGTACTTCCATGTAACAACGATGTGTGCATATCTTGCTCTCCCAACATGCATTTATCTATAGCGACATTAATGAATAATGAATTGCATTTTTATAGCGCTTTTCCAAGTGCTCAAAGTGCTTTACAATGGTTCATTCATTCATACATTGGGAGGTGAAGCGGCGAACAGTCGACGCCAGCGCCCACACTTCCCACATTCACACACCAACGGTGGCGAGCTCACACTGACCAACTCATTGGAGGCAATGTGGGGTTCAGTGTCTTCTTGCCCAAGGACACTTTGACATGTGGACAGGAGGAGCCGGGATTCGAACCGCCGACCCAGGGATCATTGGACGACCTGCTCTACCTCCTGAGCCACAGCCGCCCGACATTGGGTCGGGACCCTGCTATAGCTGAAGAAATCCCAGCGCTCATTGTGTTAAGAATGCGTTGAGCACTTAAGAGTATATATATGAATAGAGACGGCACCCGGAGGAAACCCTGAGGAGAAATGGACATAGTGGCCGGATTTGGTATTGCAGCGCTGGTCCGTTGACTATCATTGTGCACGTTCAAGATGACACGTGAACGCTGTTTCATACGTGAACGCTGCTGTTTCATACGTGAACGCTGTTTCATACGTGAACGCTGTTTCATACGTGAACGCTGTTTCATACGTGAACGCTGTTTCATACGTGAACGCTGTTTCATACGTGAACGCTGTTTCATACGTGAACGCTGCTGTTTCATACGTGAACGCTGTTTCATACGTGAACGCTGTTTCATACGTGAACGCTGTTTCATACGTGAACGCTGCTGTTTCATACGTGAACGCTGTTTCATACGTGAACGCTGTTTCATACGTGAACGCTGTTTCATACGTGAACGCTGTTTCATACGTGAACGCTGTTTCATACGTGAACGCTGTTTCATACGTGAACGCTGTTTCATACGTGAACGCTGCTGTTTCATACGTGAGCGCTGTTTCATACATGAACGCTGTTTTATACGTGAACACTGTTTCATACGTGAACGCTGCCGTTTCATACATGAACGCTGTTTTATACGTGAACACTGTTTTATACGTGAACACTGTTTCATACGTGAACGCTGCTGTTTCATACGTGAACACTGTTTTATACGTGAACACTGTTTCATACGTGAACGCTGCCGTTTCATACGTGAACGCTGTTTCATACGTGAACGCTGTTTTATACGTGAACACTGTTTCATACGTGAACGCTGCCGTTTCATACGTGAACGCTGCCGTTTCATACGTGAACGCTGCCGTTTCATACGTGAACGCTGCTGTTTCATACGTGAACGCTGCCGTTTCATACGTGAACGCTGCTGTTTCATACGTGAACGCTGCCGTTTCATACGTGAACGCTGTTGTTTCATACGTGAACGCTGCCGTTTCATACGTGAACGCTGTTGTTTCATACGTGAACGCTGCTGTTTCATACGTGAACGCTGCCGTTTCATACGTGAACGCTGCTGTTTCATACGTGAACGCTGCCGTTTCATACGTGAACGCTGCCGTTTCATACGTGAACGCTGCCGTTTCATACGTGAACGCTGTTGTTTCATACGTGAACGCTGTTGTTTCATACGTGAACGCTGCTGTTTCATACGTGAACGCTGCTGTTTCATACGTGAACGCTGCTGTTTCATACGTGAACGCTGCTGTTTCATACGTGAACGCTGCCGTTTCATACGTGAACGCTGCTGTTTCATACGTGAACGCTGCCGTTTCATACGTGAACGCTGCCGTTTCATACGTGAACGCTGCTGTTTCATACGTGAACGCTGTTGTTTCATACGTGAACGCTGCTGTTTCATACGTGAACGCTGCTGTTTCATACGTGAACGCTGTTGTTTCATACGTGAACGCTGCTGTTTCATACGTGAACGCTGTTGTTTCATACGTGAACGCTGTTTCATACGTGAATGCTGTTTCATACGTGAACGCTGTTGTTTCATACGTGAACGCTGTTGTTTCATACGTGAACGCTGCTGTTTCATACGTGAACGCTGCCGTTTCATACGTGAACGCTGTTTCATACGTGAACGCTGCTGTTTCATACGTGAACGCTGCCGTTTCATACGTGAACGCTGTTTCATACGTGAACACTGCTGTTTCATACGTGAACGCTGTTGTTTCATACGTGAACGCTGTTGTTTCATACGTGAACGCTGCCGTTTCATACGTGAACGCTGCCGTTTCATACGTGAACGCTGCCGTTTCATACGTGAACGCTGTTTCATACGTGAACACTGTTTCATACGTGAACGCTGTTGTTTCATACGTGAACGCTGCCGTTTCATACGTGAACGCTGCCGTTTCATACGTGAACGCTGTTTCATACGTGAACACTGTTTCATACGTGAACGCTGTTTCATACGTGAACGTGTGCAATGATAGTCAACGGCAGCGCGTTCATGTGTTTGGGCCCAATCCATTTGTCTTCCATAAAATTAAGTTAGATCAAATAGTTTCCTATGAGCAGAGCAGAGCAACAATGGTTGCTTCTATCAATATAGCGAGGATGATGATTAGCAGCACCTTATTCTCCTCCTGGCTGCTTCAGTACCCAGCATGCATCTGTCTCAAGGCTGCTTCAGTACCCAGCATGCATCTGTCTCAAGGCATCTGCTCATGCTCATATGCCACCCACCCACGCATGCACTAATTGGACAACATATTCACAAACAACAGTGTGAACCTGTCATCGCAAAAGGTGAAGTGGAAAGTCACTATAATGGAATCTCCGGGTTGCGGTGCATAATGATTATACCACACCTTAAAACGTGTGTGTGTGTGTGTTTGTGTATTTGTTTAACCATAGAGCGGTGCCTGTTGGGCACTGGCCTACGTGGAACGATGCAAGTTGGAAATGCATGCCCCGCCCAGATATTATGCCTTTGTCCCTTTTATGCCCGACGTCAGATTGGTGTCTCTCTGTGTCCCTTTATTCCTATATATGGAGTTCTGTGTCAGCCATGCCCAAATATGGAGTGTTGTGATGTCAGAACAGGCCAGCTTATGGAGTTCTGTGTCAGCCATGCCCAAATATGGAGTGTTGTGATGTCAGAACAGGCCAGCTTATGGAGTTCTGTGTCAGTCATGCCCAAATATGGAGTATTGTGATGTCAGAACAGGCCAGCTTATGGAGTTCTGTGTCAGCCATGCCCAAATATGGAGTATTGTGATGTCAGAACAGGCCAGCTTATGGAGTTCTGTGTCAGGCAGTCATGCCCAAATATGGAGTATTGTGATGTCAGAACAGGCCAGCTTATGGAGTTCTGTGTCAGCCATGCCCAAATATGGAGTGTTGTGAGGTCAGAACAGGCCAGCTTATGGAGTTCTGTGTCAGGCAGTCATGCCCAAATATGGAGTATTGTGATGTCAGAACAGGCCAGCTTATGGAGTTCTGTGTCAGGCATGCCCAAATATGGAGTATTGTGATGTCAGAACAGGCCAGCTTATGGAGTTCTGTGTCAGGCAGTCATGCCCAAATATGGAGTATTGTGATGTCAGAACAGGCCAGCTTATGGAGTTCTGTGTCAGTCATGCCCAAATATGGAGTATTGTGAGGTCAGAACAGGCCAGCTTATGGAGTTCTGTGTCAGTCATGCCCAAATATGGAGTGTTGTGAGGTCAGAACAGGCCAGCTTATGGAGTTCTGTGTCAGGCAGTCATGCCCAAATATGGAGTATTGTGATGTCAGAACAGGCCAGCTTATGGAGTTCTGTGTCAGGCATGCCCAAATATGGAGTATTGTGATGTCAGAACAGGCCAGCTTATGGAGTTCTGTGTCAGGCAGTCATGCCCAAATATGGAGTATTGTGATGTCAGAACAGGCCAGCTTATGGAGTTCTGTGTCAGTCATGCCCAAATATGGAGTGTTGTGAGGTCAGAACAGGCCAGGTCCATATATGGACCCTGGCATGTGGGCCCTGTACAGAGCCCGGGCGGAGGGCCTTTTTTGGGGCGGTTCTGGACAACCAGTGGGTCCGACCACCTCGATACCTGACACTGCACCCCCTGTGGGGGGTGTGGAACGCGTGTGTCGAATTTGAAGTCGGTGGGGTGAACGGTTCTCGGGTTGCGTGGATTACAGACGTACACACAGACGTACATATACATACACACAGACGTACGTATACGTACACACAGACGTATGTATACGTACACACAGACGTATGTATACGTACACACAGACGTATGTATACGTACACACAGACGTACGTATACATACACACAGACGTATGTATACGTACACACAGACGTATGTATACGTACACACAGACGTACGTATACGTACACACAGACGTACGTATACACAGACGTACGTATACATACACACAGACGTACATATACGTACACACAGACGTACGTATACACAGACGTACGTATACATACACACAGACGTACATATACGTACACACAGACGTACGTATACGTACACACAGACGTACGTATACACAGACGTACGTATACATACACACAGACGTACGTATACGTACACACAGACGTATGTATACGTACACACAGACGTACGTATACGTACACACAGACGTACGTATACATACACACAGACGTACGTATACGTACACACAGACGTACGTATACACACACACAGACGTACGTATACATACACACAGACGTATGTATACATACACACAGACGTACGTATACGTACACACAGACGTATGTATACGTACACACAGACGTACATATACGTACACACAGACGTACGTACACGTACACACAGACGTACGTATACGTACACACAGACGTACGTATACGTACACACACACACACAGAGACTTTGTGCATTTATAGATAGATTTTGCTCATGCAGTCCCCACACTTTTACCAATAATAACATACCGTATGGCAGGGGTTCTCAACCCGTGGGTCGCGACCCCTCGGGGGGTCGCCAAATTATTTTAGGGGGTCCCCAAATTATTTAAAAAAAAAAAAAAAAAAAAAAGATTTTGTTTTTTAATTTTTTTTTCATGATTTTTCAAAAATAGCAGACCTACAAGCTCGTAGCGCGCCACTCGGTGGCGCGCTATGAGCTTGTAGATCTGCTATTTTTAAATAGCTAAATTATAACAATGCTTAAAACACCAAAAGGGGTTCCCGCCCAAAATGGTTTAAGGTTATTGTAGCAGTCAATTTATATTGGGGGTCGGGAGGGGGCGGGGCGGGGGTCCCGAGACATTGCCAAAGCATTTCCGGGGGTCCCCGGCCAAAAACGTTGAGAACCCCTGCCGTATGGTATGACTATAACACTGAATTCCTTGTGCGTCGTGCAGGTTGAATAACGTACCCCCCGACAGGTCACAGCAGTATATTTGCGTTGGGCTGTGTTTGTATTGTTAAATAGCACTTTTATTTGAATTCATAAGTGTTATCGCCATCGTATCTTTTCTTTCCTAGCTCGCTTGCGCTATGTTATTGACACTGCCATGATTGCCATTGAACCGTAGAAACGGCATCGACGTGTGTGTGTGTGTGTGTGTGTGTGTGTGTGTGTGTGTGTGTGTGTGTGTGTGTGTGTGTGTGTGTGTGTGTGTGTGTGTGTGTGTGTGTGTGTGTGTGTGTGTGTGTGTGTGTGTGTGAGAAATCTTTGCAAGAACATCATGTGTTTCTCTCTCTGTGTTCTAGGTGATGAACCCCAAGAAGAAGCTGAAGAAAAAGAAATACGTAAATTCTGGAACTGTGAGTATTATATTGAGCGTATCCGAAACGGTAAAGAGTTACCATGTGGGAGTCCCTCTACTGTACCGTACTGTACTGTCACTGTACTGTACTGGCACACCCGAAATCACCATATATACAGTTAATAAGTGCGTGTGTGTTTGTGTGTGTGTTAGGTTGCGCACAGGTGGTGAAAAACAACCATGCTGTTTTCGTGCTCAGACCCACCCAGGCACCCACCCATGCACCCACCCATGCACCCAGCCATGCACCCAGCCAGGCACCCAGCCAGGCACCCAGCCAGGCACCCGCACACATACGTAGCTCCGTAAGGGAGTGGTTGCACCACTCAAAAAGTGAATAAGAGACGTCACTGGAGTGAAAACACAACATGGCCAGCATTACAGAGACCCAGAAGATTGGCCTCTAGTGGGACATTAGCCCTACAACAGATTGCTGTTTCATGGCCTCTAGTGGGACATTAGCCCTACAACAGATTGCTGTTTCATGGCCTCTAGTGGGACATTAGCCCTACAACAGATTGCTGTTTCATGGCCTCTAGTGGGGCATTAGCCCTACAACAGATTGCTGTTTCATGGCCTCTAGTGGGACATTAGCCCTACAACAGATTGCTGTTTCATGGCCTCTAGTGGGACATTAGCCCTACAACAGATTGCTGTTTCATGGCCTCTAGTGGGACATTAGCCCTACAACAGATTGCTGTTTCATGGCCTCTAGTGGGACATTAGCCCTACAACAGATTGCTGTTTCATGGCCTCTAGTGCGACATTATCCCTACAACAGATTGCTGTTTCATGGCCTCTAGTGGGGCATTATCCCTACAACAGATTGCTGTTTCATGGCCTCTAGTGGGACATTAGCCCTACAACAGATTGCTGTTTCATGGCCTCTAGTGGGACATTAGCCCTACAACAGATATATTGACTTAACCAATTTAGACCTACCATCGATTCTACAAATATCTTCTAAATCCTGACAGTCCTCCAGTTTTCTGAAAAACCCTATGTTTCTATGTCAGTGTTTCTCAACATTTTTCATGTCAAGGACCCCCATAATTATATATATTTGGCTGCGGAACCTCATCTGAAAATATGTGTTGTTGTGTTCCAGGGACCCCCCCCTCCCCCTGGAATCAAATATTTGAGTTAAAAACATTTTCACGATTTTTCAAAAATAGCAGATCTACAAGCTCCTAGTCACTATGAGCTTGTAGATCTGCGATTTTTCAATAGATACACTTTCAAATAATGGTTAAAACACCAAAAGGGGTTCCCGGCCCGCCCAGAATAATTTAAGCAAGTATAGGACTAGTAGTACCCTACTGAAGGAGTAAGTTAACATTTAGGCATTACTACTTTGGGACAAAAGGCATAATCAATGTTTCATACTCTACATAAGCTCAGAATGAATGTAAACAAAGTATAAAGAGCTGTCGACCAGGTGTTTTTGGTGATATTCCTATGCTTAACTGTCATACAGTGTCATACAGTTGAAAAATGATTACGTGCCGCGGCTTTATTGTTTGCTGCAAAATAATGAGAGTATAGCCTCTCTCCGCTCAACATGCCAGCAGCAACCCAGCATTCATTCCCTGCTACTCTTTCTGCTCTGTCTAATTGCATATTCTTCTGTCTCGTTAACTTTGTGACAGCTGTGTACGGGTTTGTACCCGCATCGCGTGTGCTATGACAGAGGGGGGAAAAAGCGCTGAGCAGAACAGAGGCAAAGACATTTTGGTTGATGATCGACATGGACATTATGGTTGTAAATCCAATGTCTTCCGGCGGAAACTCTGAGTATTATACTAACAGAGAGGGAGAGAGGGGGGGGGGAGAGAGAGAGAGGGGGGGGGGGGGGGGGGGGGGAGAGAGAGAGAGAGAGAGAGAGAGAGAGAGAGAGAAGACGCAGAGCCCTAGATCATCACTCTAACTTATGTTAGTTTCAAATAAACAGACTTTAGGCTATGATGCTAACCCTATGATGCTAACCCTATGATGCTAACCCTATGATGCTAACCCTATGATACTAACCCTATGATACTAACCCTATGATACTAACCCTATGATGCTAACCCTATGATGCTAACCCTATGATGCTAACCCTATGATACACATTGCAAAACTGGGGCGGATGAATGGCATATAAAGCCATTTAGACCTGAGACAGTTTCTAAAAAGAAATCTCTTCAAAATTCGAACTGTTTTCTGAAAAACCTATGTTTCTATATCAGTGGTGCTCAACCTTCTTCATGTCAAGGACCCCCAGAATGATCTGTATTTGGCTGTGGACCCCCATCTGAAAATATGTAGTTCCAGGACCCAGCCATGCTCGTAGCGCGGCTACGAGCTTGTAGATCTGCTATTCTTGAAAAGAAGAAATGCCATGGACTGAATATATCAGAGTGGTGATTGAGACTCAAACCATTAGAAATAAGTTTGAGGGACATAGACAATATGATATTAAATATTAAAACCTGTTTTAAAATTAATGTTATAGCTGCTTTAAGTGTTTTGATAGCGTGGTTATTGTTGGATTTGCATAATAATAACTTTATTTATATAGCACCTTTCTAGGCATGAGCCACAAAGTGCTGCACAGGAGGGATAACAAGAAAATTCACAATAGAAAAATAGAAAAACAAATAAGTGACATGATCTCTATTTGTACGTCTCTAAATGTTTTGATGAATTGAACAAGGTGGACCCTGTTGTAAACAAGTGTAATGCTTAATTGGGTCGTCCACTCACAGTTAACAGTCTTTGTATTGAGTTTGTGCTTGAAATTGACTGTAATTCTGCAAAATATAAATATTTCAATCAATCAATCAATCAATCAATCAATCAATCAATCAATCAATCAATCAATCAATCAATCATAATGAACGCAATAAACAAGAAATACCCAAACATTAAACAAATCAAGATAACACAAGATCAGTAAAAGGCAGGGGAAAACAAAAACAGTTATTTATAGGAATGCTTTTTGAAACAAATGGGTTTTTAATAAGGATTTAAAACGTGTAAGGGAGTCAGTGAGGCGAATTAGTTCTGGAAGCTCATTCCAGAGCATATTTTTATGTATTCAGTCAGCAGTAGGCTAATCTCCAGTGTGTCGTGAGGAGAAGTTGAGAGTTGCCGTGTCGAGTGTTGTGGAGTTCATTAGAGCTGACGACTCAGCCCCGTCCGTCCAAGTTGTAACCCGATATGGACAGAATAGTAAATAACTTCAAACCCAATCTCACCGACCCAGCCACGGTGAAATAGCTCTTCTGTACTGAACTCACCCAGCCCGACCCAGCCACGGTGAAATAGCACTTCTGTACTGAACTCACCCAGCCCGACCCAGCCACAGTGAAATAGCACTTCTACTGAACTCACCCAGCCCGACCCAGCCACAGTGAAATAGCACTTCTGTACTGAACTCACCCAGCCCGACCCAGCCACAGTGAAATAGCACTTCTACTGAACTCACCCAGCCCGACCCAGCCACAGTGAAATAGCACTTCTACTGAACTCACCCAGCCCGACCCAGCCACAGTGAAATAGCACTTCTACTGAACTCACCCAGCCCGATCCAGCCACAGTGAAATAGCACTTCTACTGAACTCACCCAGCCCGACCCAGCCACGGTGAAATAACACTTCTACTGAACTCACCCAGCCCCGACCCAGCCACAGTGAAATAGCACTTCTACTGAACTCACCCAGCCCGACCCAGACACGGTGAAATAGCACTTCCGTACTAATGAACGCCTTTGTGGTCAAAACAGTATAGTCGTGTAATATGTACAGATTTTTGGGGGTTTTCTATATGTACGGAATTGCAATTGACCTATAGCTAAGCCCCTCCCCAAACTCCTATGGTCCAATCACAGCTAAGCATAACATGGGTTAGACAAACCTCTCCACCAATAGTTTTCCTATATGATAAAACAGTTTAAAAAAAGAATGCACATATTTTCCCAGTGCATATATATGAGCAGGCCTTGTTGGCGGATTTGGAAGATATTTTGAAGGTCTGGTTCCAAAAATGAACCAGTATTTAATGTGTAAAATGATTGAAACGCAGTGAGCACTAACTATAGAAGCTGGCCTAAACTGTCTGTGTGTGTGTGTGTGTGTCACGCTCTAACACCACCGGCCCGCCACCAGAGGGTGGAGCTGTATCACACACAAAAAACACACACACACACACACACGCACGCACGCACGCACGCACGCACGCACGCACGCACGCACGCACGCACGCACGCACTGAAAAAAGAACACTAATAAAACTAGAAACAAATTTCAGGAAATTTGACTGGGTGCCTGCAGCTCGCCAAGTCTGTGCAGCATTTGAGCCACGGACCACCATTTGATGACATTTAGCCTCTCAGACCCTGTAAGGGTCCATTTGGTTGACTTTCAATGGGGTATTTTGTCTAAGTTTATTGCACATTACGTTGCCACCAACATTCTAATGCTAACATGCTAATACTAACATGCTAATGCTAACATGCTAATGCTAACATGCTAACATGCTAATGTTAACATGCTAACATGCTAATGCTAACATGCTAACATGCTAATGCTAACATGCTAACATGCTAATGCTAACATGCTAATGCTAACATGCTAACATGCTAATGCTAACATGCTAATGCTAACATGCTAACATGCTAATGCTAACATGCTAACATGCTAATGCTAACATGCTAATGCTAACATGCTAACATGCTAATGCTAACATGCTAATGCTAACATGCTAATGCTAACATGTTAACATGCTAATGCTAACATGCTAATGCTAACATGCTAATGCTAACATGCTAATGCTAACATGCTAACATGCTAATGCTAACATGCTAATATGCTAACATGCTAATGCTAACATGCTAATATGCTAAGGCTAACATGCTAAGGCTAACATGCTAACATGTTAATGCTAACATGCTAACATGCTAATGCTAACATGCTAAGGCTAACATGCTAACATGCTAATGCTAACATGCTAATGCTAACATGCTAACATGCTAATGCTAACATGCTAATGCTAACATGCTAATGCTAACATGTTAACATGTTAGTGCTAACATGTTAATGCTAACATGCTAATGCTAACATGCTAATGCTAACATGCTAATGCTAACATGCTAACATGCTAATGCTAACATGCTAACATGCTAATGCTAACATGCTAATATGCTAATGCTAACATGCTAAGGCTAACATGCTAATGCTAACATGCTAACATGCTAATGCTAACATGCTAATGCTAACATGCTAACATGCTAACATGCTAACATGCTAATGCTAACATGCTAATGCTAACATGCTAACATGCTAATGCTAACATGCTAATGCTAACATGCTAATGCTAACATGTTAACATGCTAATGCTAACATGCTAATGCTAACATGCTAATGCTAACATGCTAATGCTAACATGCTAACATGCTAATGCTAACATGCTAATATGCTAACATGCTAATGCTAACATGCTAATATGCTAATGCTAACATGCTAAGGCTAACATGCTAACATGTTAATGCTAACATGCTAACATGCTAATGCTAACATGCTAAGGCTAACATGCTAACATGCTAATGCGAACATGCTAATGCTAACATGCTAATGCTAACATGCTAATGCTAACATGCTAATACTAACATGTTAACATGTTAACATGTTAGTGCTAACATGTTAATGCTAACATGCTAATGCTAACATGCTAATGCTAACATGCTAATGCTAACATGCTAACATGCTAATGCTAACATGCTAACATGCTAATGCTAATATGCTAATGCTAACATGCTAAGGCTAACATGCTAATGCTAACATGCTAACATGCTAATGCTAACATGCTAATGCTAACATGCTAACATGCTAACATGCTAACATGCTAATGCTAACATGCTAACATGCTAATGCTAACATGCTAACATGCTAAGGCTAACATGCTAATGCTAACATGCTAAGGCTAACATGCTAATGCTAACATGCTAACATGTTAACATGCTAATGCTAACATGCTAACATGCTAATGCTAACATGCTAACATGCTAATGCTAACATGCTAATGCTAACATGTTAACATGCTAATGCTAACATGCTAATGCTAACATGCTAATGCTAACATGCTAACATGCTAACATGCTAATGCTAACATGCTAATATGCTAACATGCTAATGCTAACATGCTAATATGCTAATGCTAACATGCTAAGGCTAACATGCTAACATGCTAATGCTAACATGCTAACATGCTAATGCTAACATGCTAACATGCTAATGCTAACATGCTAATGCTAACATGCTAACATGCTAATGCTAACATGCTAACATGCTAATGCTAACATGCTAACATGCTAACATGCTAATGCTAACTTGCTAACATGCTAATGCTAACATGCTAATGCTAACATGCTAACATGCTAATGCTAACATGCTAATGCTAACATGCTAAGGGGTCCATTTGGTTTCGCTCAGGGGGGGCGGCCCGGTTCTGGCGAGCCGCCCCGCGTCCGAAACGGTTGAGAAATGACAGAGTTACGTGTTTCCCTGAATTTCTCTATTGACTTTCAATGTGTGTGTGTGCGTGCACATGTGTGCATGTGCGTGCATGTGCGTGTGTGTGCGCGTGTGTGAGAGTTGGTCAGGTGACCTTGAATCATTAACAAAGTATCATTTTCACCTGGGCTAGTCTATGCAATGCAAACAGTATTGAAAGGTAAAGCACACTGACTCTCTATGAGAGATCGTATGTCCGAACAAATTGCTCTATCGCAAAAAGTAAAAGTCGAATGCGATTTTTGTTTTCCCCGTGAGTGACCCGAGGCATTGAGGTACGCCGTGTGCGATCGTGGTATTGGTACGATAAAAAACGTGGTTATAAGTGCGAGTTAAGAATTGTGCTTGTGATGAAAAAATTGCTGACTCATTCAGGCATTTAACATGGAGTTTATGACACATTATGATGGTACACCTGTCGCTTTCAGGGCTGTAGTTCACGTACTGTATGTATCTGTGCTATGGTTTTACCGAAACCCATGCGTGTAAAGTGAATATTTTGGCCGTGAGGACGATTTGTTCGGAGAATTTCGGTATAGTCTTCACATTGGCTTCTCACTCTGATCCGCTCTCTCTCTGGGCGTGCGACACTCTGAGTCGAGAATATTGCTCAGACCACACACACTTTGAACTGCCATAGCGGGCAAACCGTGCAACGTATTCGAATTCCGTCTGAACCACCACAAAGTCGATGGCCTCGTGTGCTGTTTGACGTTTAAATCGTGTTTCTACGTACCAGTATGCCAGAGCAATGTGGCTCCAAAGTAACGTGTCGTTTTCTGTTTTTACCCGCGTTTCCCCATCGACTTTGAATGGGGCATTTTTCGCGTCGTTTATTGCGAATTACGTTGGCACGGTAACACGAATCGGAAACAAAAGCACAAGCACACCATTCCCGGCCGAGCCGCACGTTTTGATGTATATATTGCGGGGCTTTGGCAAACCGTGCGGCCGGCCATAGACGTCGAAGTTTCGCGTATTGATTATAATTATTACTAGAAACAAATTTCAGGAAATTTGACTGGGTGCCTGCAGCTCGCCAAGTCTGTGCAGCATTTGAGCCACGGACCACCATTTGATGACATTTAGCCTCTCAGACCCTGTAAGGGTCCATTTGGTTGACTTTCAATGGGGTATTTTGTCTAAGTTTATTGCACATTACGTTGCCACCAACATTCTAATGCTAACATGCTAACATGCTAATACTAACATGCTAATGCTAACATGCTAACATGCTAATGCTAATATGCACATGCTAATATGTTAATATGCTAATGTTAACATGCTAACATGCTAATGCTAACATGCTAATGCTAACATGCTAACATGCTAACATGCTAATATGCTAATGCTAACATGCTAATGCTAACATGCTAACATGCTAATGCTAACATGCTAACATGCTAATGCTAATGCTAACATGCTAACATGCTAATGCTAACATGCTAACATGCTAATGCTAACATGCTAACATGCTAATGCTAACATGCTAATGCTAACATGCTAAGGGGTCCATTTGGTTTCGCTCAGGGGGGCGGCCCGGTTCTGGCGAGCCGCCCCGCGTCCGAAACGGTTGAGAAATGACAGAGTTACGTGTTTCCCCGAATTCCTCTATTGACTTTCAATGTGTGTGTGTGCGTGCACATGTGTGCATGTGCATGCATGTGCGTGTGTGCGCGCGTGTGTGAGAGTTGGTCAGGTGACCTTGAATCATTAACAAAGTATCATTTTCACCTGGGCTAGTCTATGCAAACGCAAACAGTATTGAATGTTAAAAGCCCACTGACTGTCAATGACAGGTATGTCCGAACAAATTGCTCTATCGCAAAAAGTAAAAGTCGAATGCGATTTTTGTTTTCGCCGTGAGTGACCCGAGGCATTGAGGTACGCCGTGTGCGATCGTGGTATTGGTACGATAAAAAACGTGGTTATAAGAGCGAGTTAAGAATTGTGCTTGTGATGAAAAAATTGCTGACTCATTCAGGTATTTAACATGGAGTTTATGACACATTATGATGGTACACCTGTCGCTTTCAGGGCTGTAGTTCACGTACTGTATGTATCTGGGCTATGGTTGTGACATTGGGTGAAAGAGGACGAGTGTGGCTACAAAATTACCGAAACCCATGCGTGTAAAGTGAATATTTTGGCCGTGAGGACGATTTGTTCGGAGAATTTCGGTATAGTCTTCACATTGGCTTCTCACTCTGATCCGCTCTCTCTCTGGGCGTGCGACACTCTGAGTCGAGAATATTGCTCAGACCACACACACTTTGAACTGCGATAGCGGGCAAACCGTGCAACGTATTCGAATTCCGTCTGAACCACCACAAAGTCGATGGCCTCGTGTGCTGTTTGACGTTTAAATCGTGTTTCTACGTACCAGTATGCCAGAGCAATGTGGCTCCAAAGTAACGTGTCGTTTTCTGTTTTTCCACGCGTTTCCCCATCGACTTTGAATGGGGCATTTTTCGCGTCGTTTATTGCGAATTACGTCGGAACGGTAACGCGAATCGGAAAGAAAAGCACAAGCACACCATTCCCGGCCGAGCCGCACGTTTTGATGTATATATTGCGGGGCTTTGGCAAACCGTGCGGCCGGCCATAGACGTCGAAGTTTCGCGTATTGGTGATTATTACTACGACTAGAAACAAATTTCAGGAAATTTGACTGGGTGCCTACAGCTCGCCAAGTCTGTGCAGCATTTGAGCCACGGACCACCATTTGATGACATTTAGCCTCTCAGACCCTGTAAGGGTCCATTTGGTTGACTTTCAATGGGGTATTTTGTCTAAGTTTATTGCACATTACGTTGCCACCAACATTCTAATGCTAACATGCTAACATGCTAATACTAACATGCTAATGCTAACATGCTAATGCTAACATGCTAACATGCTAAAATGCTAATGCTAACATGCTAATGCTAATATGCTAATGCTAACATGCTAATGCTAACATGCTAACATGATAATGCTAACATGCTAATGCTAACATGCTAACATGCTAATGCTAACATGCTAATGCTAACATGCTAATGCTAACATGCTAATATGCTAATGCTAACATGCTAATGCAAACATGCTAACATGCTAATGCTAACATGCTAACATGCTAACATGCTAATGCTAACATGCTAACATGCTAACATGCTAATGCTAACATGCTAACATGCTAATGCTAACATGCTAATGCTAACATGCTAAGGGGTCCATTTGGTTTCGCTCAGGGGGGGCGGCCCGGTTCTGGCGAGCCGCCCCGCATCCGAAACGGTTGAGAAATGACAGAGTTACGTGTTTCCCCGAATTTCTCTATTGACTTTCAATGTGTGTGTGCGTGCACATGTGTGCATGTGCGTGCATGTGCATGTGTGCGCGCGTGTGTGAGAGTTGGTCAGGTGACCTTGAATCATTAACAAAGTATCATTTTCACCTGGGCTAGTCTATGCAAATGCAAACAGTATTGCAAGTTAAAAGCCCACTGACTCTCTATGAGAGAACGTATGTCCGAACAAATTGCTCTATCGCAAAAAGTTAAAGTCGAATGCGATTTTTGTTTTCCCCGTGAGTGACCCGAGGCATTGAGGTACGCCGTGTGCGATCGTGGTATTGGTACGATAAAAAACGTGGTTATAAGAGCGAGTTAAGAATTGTGCTTGTGATGAAAAAATTGCTGACTCATTCAGGCATTTAACATGGAGTTTATGACACATTATGATGGTACACCTGTCGCTTTCAGGGCTGTAGTTCACGTACTGTATGTATCTGGGCTATGGTTGTGACATTGGGTGAAAGAGGACGAGTGTGGCTACAAAATTACCGAAACCCATGCGTGTAAAGTGAATATTTTGGCCGTGAGGACGATTTGTTCGGAGAATTTCGGTATAGTCTTCACATTGGCTTCTCACTCTGATCCGCTCTCTCTCTGGGCGTGCGACACTCTGAGTCGAGAATATTGCTCAGACCACACACACTTTGAACTGCCATAGCGGGCAAACCGTGCAACGTATTCGAATTCCGTCTGAACCACCACAAAGTCGATGGCCTCGTGTGCTGTTTGACGTTTAAATCGTGTTTCTACGTACCAGTATGCCAGAGCAATGTGGCTCCAAAGTAACGTGTCGTTTTCTGTTTTTACCCGCGTTTCTCCATCGACTTTGAATGGGGCATTTTTCGCGTCGTTTATTGCGAATTACGTGGGCACGGTAACGCGAATCGGAAAGAAAAGCACAAGCACACCATTCCCGGCCGAGCCGCACGTTTTGATGTATATATTGCGGGGCTTTGGCAAACCGTGCGGCCGGCCGTAGACGTCGAAGTTTCGCGTATTGATTATAATAATTCTGGGTGCCTGCCATGCAATGGCAGAAACACAGGTTGAAATCTAAAACGCATACT
Organism: Electrona antarctica; assembly: GCF_951216825.1. Taxonomy (NCBI): domain Eukaryota; kingdom Metazoa; phylum Chordata; class Actinopteri; order Myctophiformes; family Myctophidae; genus Electrona; species Electrona antarctica. The sequence continues at coordinate 35,294,728 of NC_136789.1, forward strand.
TAATCGTAGTAATCACCAATACGCGAAACTTCGATGTCTATGGCCGGCCGCACGGTTTGCCAAAGCCCCGCAATATATACATCAAAACGTGCGGCTCGGCCGGGAATGGTGTGCTTGTGCTTTTCTTTCCGATTCGCGTTACCGTTCCGACGTAATTCGCAATAAACGACGCGAAAAATGCCCCATTCAAAGTCGATGGGGAAACGCGTGGAAAAACAGAAAACGACACGTTACTTTGGAGCCACATTGCTCTGGCATACTGGTACGTAGAAACACGATTTAAACGTCAAACAGCACACGAGGCCATCGACTTTATGGTGGTTCAGACGGAATTCGAATACGTTGCACGGTTTGCCCGCTATCGCAGTTCAAAGTGTGTGTGGTCTGAGCAATATTCTCGACTCAGAGTGTCGCACGCCCAGAGAGAGAGCGGATCAGAGTGAGAAGCCAATGTGAAGACTATACCGAAATTCTCCGAACAAATCGTCCTCACGGCCAAAATATTCACTTTACACGCATGGGTTTCGGTAATTTTGTAGCCACACTCGTCCTCTTTCACCCAATGTCACAACCATAGCCCAGATACATACAGTACGTGAACTACAGCCCTGAAAGCGACAGGTGTACCATCATAATGTGTCATAAACTCCATGTTAAATGCCTGAATGAGTCAGCAATTTTTTCATCACAAGCACAATTCTTAACTCGCTCTTATAACCACGTTTTTTATCGTACCAATACCACGATCGCACACGGCGTACCTCAATGCCTCGGGTCACTCACGGCGAAAACAAAAATCGCATTCGACTTTTACTTTTTGCGACAGAGCAATTTGTTCGGACATACGTTCTCTCATAGAGTCACTGTGCTTTTAAGTTTCAATACTGTTTGCGTTTGCATAGACTAGCCCAGGTGAAAATGATACTTTGTTAATGATTCAAGGTCACCTGACCAACTCTCACACACGCGCGCACACACGCACATGCACGCACATGCACAAATGTGCACGCACACACACACATTGAAAGTCAATAGAGAAATTCGGGGAAACACGTAACTGTCATTTCTCAACCGTTTCGGACGCGGGGCGGCTCGCCAGAACCGGGCCGCCCCCCCTGAGCGAAACCAAATAGACCCCTTAGCATGTTAGCATTAGCATGTTAGCATTAGCATGTTAGCATTAGCATGTTAGCATTAGCATATTAGCATGTTAGCATTAGCATGTTAGCATTAGCATGTTAGCATGTTAGCATGTTAGCATTAGCATGTTAGCATTAGCATGTTAGCATTAGCATATTAGCATGTTAGCATGTTAGCATTAGCATGTTAGCATTAGCATGTTAGCATTAGCATGTTAGCATGTTAGCATGTTAGCATTAGCATGTTAGCATGTTAACATTAGCATTAGCATGTTAGCATGTTAGCATTAGCATATTAACATGTTAGCATTAGCATGTTAGCATTAGCATGTTAGCATTAGCATGTTAGCATGAGCATGTTAGCATTAGCATGTTAGCATGTTAGCATTAGCATGTTAGCATTAGCATGTTAGCATGTTAGCATTAGCATGTTAGCATGTTAGCATTAGCATGTTAGCATGTTAACATTAGCATGTTAGCATGTTAGCATTAGCATGTTAGCATTAGCATGTTAGCATTAGCATGTTAAGATGTTAGCATTAGCATGTTAGCATGTTAGCATTAGCATGTTAGCATTAGCATGTTAGCATTAGCATGTTAGCATGTTAGCATTAGCATGTTAGCATTAGCATGTTAGCATTAGCATGTTAGCATGTTAGCATTAGAATGTTGGTGGCAACGTAATGTGCAATAAACTTAGACAAAATACCCCATTGAAAGTCAACCAAATGGACCCTTACAGGGTCTGAGAGGCTAAATGTCATCAAATGGTGGTCCGTGGCTCAAATGCTGCACAGACTTGGCGAGCTGCAGGCACCCAGTCAAATTTCCTGAAATTTGTTTCTAGTTAAGTATGCGTTTTAGATTTCAATCTGTGTTTCTGCCATTGCATGGCAGGCACCCAGAATTAAGTATGCGTTTTAGATTTCAACCTGTGTTTCTGCCATTGCATGGCAGGCACCCAGAATTAAGTATGCGTTTTAGATTTCAACCTGTGTTTCTGCCATTGCATGGCAGGCACCCAGAATAAAAATAATAATAAAAATAAAAAAATATATAAAAAAGAGAACTTAAAAAAACCTTAAAGTACGTAATTCATTCTAATTGTTGTTATTGCAATTTACGAGCTGTGTTCGCTTCCCGCGTTCGCATGTCGACTTACTTGTATTTACATTGGAATGAATGAGCCCGGCTGGAAAGTGTCCAAGTGGGAGTGTCTAAGTGGGAGAGGGCGGGTCTTAGCTAAAGGTCAATTCCGTGCAATTTGGCCGTATTTCTGTGAGACGGGTTTGGTGAGCCAGCTAGTCTACTGTCTGTTCTACAGCATGGTGGGCTGCGGTGCGGTGCGGGGGGGGGGGGAGGGGGGGGGGGGTGATAAATTGGCTACTTTAAAGATATAGAAATATAAAAATGACTTAATTGGAAGAGTTACGTGATTACAGCAGCACTTTTACACTCTGCACTAACCCAGGATAAGTATGAGCTATAACCCGTTCTGGACGGCAACCCCTTTTGGTGTTCTAAGCATTACGTTATACTTTAGCTATTGAAAAATAGCAGATCTACAAGCTCGTAGCGCGGCACCGAGTGCCGCGCTACGAGCTTGTAGGTCTGCTATTTTTGAAAAATCGTGAAAGTGTATGTGGCGCAAACCTTTGAATATATTATATTCTTTCAGAGCGAACGTTTTTAACAACAGCAACAGTTTTTAACAACAGCAACAGTTTTTAACAACAGCAGCTGGAACAACATATTTTCAGATGGGGGTCGGCGGCCAAATGCATATATTTTTGGGGGTCCTTGACATGAAAATGTTTGAGAACCACTGACATAGAAACATAGGGCTTTTCAGAAAACTGTCAGGATTTAGAAGACATTTAGTAGAATGGTCCTCAGCTCTAAAGGGGATAATAGAAGCGACATGGCGTTCCACATGGGATCCATTTCCATCTCCCCGTGTTCCCTATTACGGAGCACGCGGCGCACCACAAAATGCCTCTCATCCTATTATCAAACTCACCTTTCAGCGCTTAAAATAAACCCATCAGTCATGTGGAAGCGCTGCACGGTGGGCCCACAGCCCACGTCTTCTCAGCGGAGTCGGTGTGCTGTTGTGTGTTTTAGTGAGCCTTCGCTAATGACAAGCCGCTGCAACACGGCTCGTTTCCGCAAGTCGGCATATATGGAAGCTTATAGTGGTGGAAAAAAAGTACTTGCATGTTTTACTTGACTGAAAGTATCATTACTGCAATGTAGAACTACTCTGTTACAAGTATAAACGTCTGGAATTACCTACATTTACCTGAGTAAAAGTAAAAATAGAAGTCATGTCTCGTCACCAAGTCATCCTCAGCCTTATAACACAGTTTTAACACGCCATATGTCTCTGTCCTTCTGTCTCTGTCTGTCTCTCTGTCCCTCTGTCTCTGTCTGTCTCTCTGTCCCTCTGTCTCTGTCTGTCTCATCCTCAGCCGTATTACACGGTATTAACATGCCATGTGTCTCTGTCTCTCTGTCTCTCTGTCTCTCTGTCTCTCTGTCTCTGTCTGTCTCTCTGTCCCTCTGTCTCTGTCTGTCTCTCTGTCCCTCTGTCTCTGTCTGTCTCTCTGTCCCTCTGTCTCTGTCTGTCTCTCTGTCCCTCTGTCTCTGTCTGTCTCATCCTCAGCCGTATTACATGGTATTAACATGCCATATGTCTCTGTCCCTCTGTCTGTCTCTCTGTCCCTCTGTCTCTGTCTGTCTCTCTGTCCCTCTGTCTCTGTCTGTCTCATCCTCAGCCGTATTACACGGTATTAACATGCCATGTGTCTCTGTCTGTCTCATCCTCAGGTGACGCTGCTGTCGTTCTCGGTGGAGGCGGAGTGTACCTTCTTGGATTACATCAAGGGAGGGTGAGTAGGGGCGAGAGAGAGAGAGAGAGAGAGAGAGAGAGAGAGAGAGAGAGAGAGAGAGAGAGAGAGAGAGAGGGAGAGGGAGAGGGAGAGAGAGAGAGAGAGAGAGAGAGAGAGAGAGAGAGAGCACCACATTTATATGTGGAATGAGTGACGCACACCTCAACCTTAAAGCTGTCCTACCACACCATACCTCAACCTTAAAGCTGTCCTACCACACCATACCTCAACCTTAAAGCTGTCCTACCACACCACACCTCAACCTTAAAGCTGTCCTACCACACCACACCTCAACCTTAAAGCTGTCCTACCACACCTCAACCTTAAAGCTGTCCTACCACACCATACCTCAACCTTAAAGCTGTCCTACCACACCTCAACCTTAAAGCTGTCCTACCACACCACACCTCAACCTTAAAGCTGTCCTACCACACCATACCTCAACCTTAAAGCTGTCCTACCACACCATACCTCAACCTTAAAGCTGTCCTACCACACCATACCTCAACCTTAAAGCTGTCCTACCACACCATACCTCAACCTTAAAGCTGTCCTACCACACCATACCTCAACCTTAAAGCTGTCCTACCACACCATACCTCAACCTTAAAGCTGTCCTACCACACCATACCTCAACCTTAAAGCTGTCCTACCACACGATTAGAACTTCAACTAACGAGGTGCAAGAGTCACAAAGTATAGTCTGGTGCTTCAAAGATCAAAGGTGGCGATCCGAGCACTCAAACAAGTTTAAAAATGAGGAGAGGGTAGATATAAAATCAAGGTACTTTATTACCAAGGTTAAAAACGCCAACGTGTTTAACCTTGGTCTTCATCAGGGCAAGTCATACTTTCACTCATACTCGTATATTAAGGTCTGAAATGGTTTTGCGATAATAATCAAAGGTTTTCAAATTATGTTATTTGCTACAACAATACCAAATATCGTCTCTGAATAGAACCCATCTGCAAGCTCACAGCGTGTCACAAAAATTAAAGTTTTTTTAGCAGTCTAGGCTTAGATTAGCCTGCATGCTAATCAAGGTCTAAATGTAGACCGTCTATATATAGATGTTGAAACGACGTTGTTTCAACGTCTAATCTAAGCCTAGCCCTAGACTGCTAAAAAACTTTCATTTTTAGACTATTTTTACCCCAGTTTTTAGTCTATTAGACTACAACAATGCTCAGCGGTAGGGCTTGCAGATCTGCTATTCTCGTTGTTCTCACAGAATGTTCACTCACTGATGGAACACAGAGGAATCCATCAGGCTCAGGCAGGATAAAAAAATGTAATAAATAAAAAATATAAAACGCTTCTTTATTGAGCAGAATGTCTCCGAAGCAGACAGATTGGACGGGTAGTATCTGTGTCTGGAGGCCAAGCACTTTATATGTTGAACGTGCACGTGTACAGAGAGAACGTGCACGTGTACAGAGAGAACGTGCACGTGTACAGACACGCAGGAAACATTAAACTCAGCGCTCTCGGCAGGATATCGGGGATGGTTGACCGAGAGCGACGGAGATGATAATCCAAATGTCAAAATCCATGAAATGAGAGGAATAAAAAGTCTCGTACGAGGCTGCAGCGAAGGCCAGGTTATAGGTCATAGGTCATAGGTTATAGGTCAGTGCTCATATGGGCCGGAGGTAAATATGCTAATGAGGCATTAAACGCTATCACCGACCAGTTGAAACCGGCTGCAGCTTCATTAGGCCTTTAAACCAGTGGTTCCCAAAGTGGGGTCCGGGGACCCCCCGGGGACCCCCAGGGGTCCTTGAGGGAGTTCCAGGGGGACCCCCAGGGGTCCTTGAGGGTTAGTTTGGAACCAAATGGACCTGCTTATGGAAGGAGCAGCACGGACATTTAGAGCCTTTTATTAGGTGCTAAAGTATACAAAGACTAACGTTTCGACCTTGCGGTCTTCATCAGAGTCAAACAGACCCGCTTATGGCTTTGTAACTCTGAGAGTGTACATTGTGTACATTCTTAAAGTTAAATTAACATTGATTTTTTTACGATATAATGTGGGGGTCTCAGAGATTGAAATGTCAGTAAATGGGGGTCCGTATAGACTAATACATGTCAAACTGGGGGTCCTTGAAATGAAACGGGTTGAGAATCACTGCTAGAGCCGTACAAAGCTTCTCTTATGGGGGTCCCTGGGATATCTTTTCAAATGGGGGTCCGTGGGCTGATTAGTGTCAACTTAGGGGGTCCTTGACATGAAAAAGTTTGGGAACCACTGCTTTAAATACACCGAATAAAGTTTACCTTACCTTTCCTTACCTTAAACAAAACAAAAAACAATTCATCCCCTTTTTCCAACCTTTTTCCTCACATGCACTGCTGACTGTAATATTAATAATAATGCAGTCAGCAGTGCATGGTACTTACACTTACACTTACACTTACACTTACACTTACACTTACACTTACATACAGTGCAATGAACTGTATTTTGTTCAAACGGCAGTGTAGCCTAATGCATGGTGTCAGAATTACTATCGCCTTTAATTTCTCTCACATCTTGAGAATGAAACTAAAGGAACAAGCATGCAGTATACGAATCATTAAAGTCTAGGAGAAATAGCCTCAGAAACATCCATATACCATTTGTTTTGCGAGCCATAAAGCCACTGCGGCGGGAAACCTGAAATATGCCCGACCTAAAATCTGCCCCGCATGCCGCGATTATAGCCAACTTTGAACATATCTGTACACCTGGGGGGCTCCATTTTCGTCACCGCTAAACCCCTTATCCCTAAACTTCTTTGCCCTTTTTTTTTTTTACTATTTTGAAAAACATTTTTGAATAGTTCAACTAGCCGATCTACATTGACACGTTGTGAGCTTGTTTAGGGAAAAGGGGTTTAGCGGTGACGAAAATGGAGCCCGTGAAATCTGCCTGACCTAAAATCTGCCCGCATGCCGCGATTATAGCCAACGTTGAACATATCAGCACTATGATGATGATGGCCGGGTCCAGGATGACAGATCGGAATGCGCTCTTATACGGCAGAGTCAGGAACAGGAAAAAACGGCCCAAAATGCTGCACATCTTTTCTTTTTTTCCCCCTCCTAACAGAAGTAGTAATGTGGTGTTACGGCTCTCGCTGTGCCTGCAGCTCATTCCACCCAAATCAACTGAATTCACACCATGATTTATGTAATCATGAAAATAGCCATTCGGAAGGGGAAATGTTCCCCTTGGAACCATTCAGCTCCAAAGAGCTTCGGAGAAGAGCAGAGCTTTGTAGCCAGACCATCCTCTCACCTTCTGCATGGGGCCTGTCGTGCTGGGCCTTAATGGCCCGTTCCAGCGCATCACAAGCAGGAGACAAGGAGAGGCCTGGAGGGGCATGATGGGATAAAACAGGATGATAGCCACTCTCGCCCACATGACATCTCTCTTAGCTCGGGGAAATGGTTTGAACCACACATCAACCTCCACAAACGCATGGCGGGGCTCAGCTTTATAGGAAGAAGCTATCGATATATATATATATATATATATATATATATATATATATACACACGAGGGAAAGGCATGAGATTGGAAACGTATCATTGTTGTTGTTGTGCTCGGTTGATGCGAGCAGCTGTAGTGAAGGGTAACAGGTCCGCTCGCCCCTTTTCCATCTCGCCCCACTACTCTACCTAGCTGTAAATAACAAACACAATTCATGTTTGTGATTATTTAAAAGGTATTATCATATTAATTTATCATTGTTAAGTATCCACGGGCATAATAGCATGATGATGCCATTACAAAACATGGGCTACATGGAAGAAATGTGATTAATAAAACGAAATGAACTGCTAGAAGGTTCTAAATTAACTTCATTAAGCAGTCACCGTCTCTGTGTCATGTTGTTCTTTCTACATTTGACAGAGTGTAGAGATCGACTACTATACAATAAATCTGTATAAAAGATAATTTCAGATTTCAGAGAGGGAGGGAAATAGAGAGTTGAGCCAGAAGGCAAAGCTCTCTGTCTACCGAGCAATCTTCGTTCCTACTCTCACCTATGGTCATGAAGTGTTCCTACTCTCACCTATGGTCATGAAGTGTTCCTACTCTCACCTATGGTCATGAAGTGTTCCTACTCTCACCTCACCTATGGTCATGAAGTGTTCCTACTCTCACCTATGGTCATGAAGTGTTCCTCCTCTCACCTATGGTCATGAAGTGTTCCTACTCTCACCTATGGTCATGAAGTGTTCCTACTCTCACCTATGGTCATAAAGTGTTCCTACTCTCACCTATGGTCATGAAGTGTTCCTACTCTCCCCTATGGCCATGAAGTGTTCCTACTCTCACCTATGGCCATGAAGTGTTCCTACTCTCACCTATGGTCATGAAGTGTTCCTACTCTCACCTATGGTCATGAAGTGTTCCTACTCTCCCCTATGGTCATGAAGTGTTCCTACTCTCCCCTATGGTCATGAAGTGTTCCTACTCTCACCTATGGTCATGAAGTGTTCCTACTCTCACCTATGGTCATGAAGTGTTCCTACTCTCCCCTATGGTCATGAAGTGTTCCTACTCTCACCTATGGTCATGAAGTGTTCCTCCTTCTCACCTATGGCCATGAAGTGTTCCTACTCTCACCTATGGTCATGAAGTGTTCCTCCTCTCACCTATGGCCATGAAGTGTTCCTACTCTCACCTATGGCCATGAAGTGTTCCTACTCTCACCTATGGCCATGAAGTGTTCCTACTCTCACCTATGGTCATGAAGTGTGGGTCATGACCGAAATAAGGTCCAAATTTCATTAGCATGCATGACGTGTCAAACTAGGGTTTTTAATATGATTGACTGACTGTCGCAAACGATACAGAGACACCTCCCTGACAATATAACGATACAGAGACACCTCCCTGACAATATAACGATACAGAGACACCTCCCTGACAATATAACGATACAGAGACACCTCCCTGACAATATAACGATACAGAGACACCTCTCTGACAATATAACGATACAGAGACACCTCCCTGACAATATAACGATACAGAGACACCTCCCTGACAATATAACGATACAGAGACACCTCTCTGACAATATAACGATACAGAGACACCTCTCTGACAATATAACGACACAGAGACACCTCCCTGACAATATAACGACACAGAGACACCTCCCTGACAATATAACGATACAGAGACACCTCCCTGACAATATAACGATACAGAGACACCTCCCTGACAATATAACGATACAGAGACACCTCCCTGACAATATAACGATACAGAGACACCTCCCTGACAATATAACGATACAGAGACACCTCCCTGACAATATAACGATACAGAGACACCTCCCTGACAATATAACGATACAGAGACACCTCCCTGACAATATAACGATACAGACATTACATTACATTACAGTCATTTAGCAGACGCTTTTATCCAAAGCGACTTACAATAAGTGTATTCAACATAGGTAGGGAACAAAAACTACTAATCACCAGAAGTCTTTAGTGCATTTTCTGCAAAAACAAGCAACCAAGAGTATACCTAGCGCTAAGGTAAAAGTGCAATATATCAGCTACCTATTTCCTTAAACAGATGAGACAAAATAGCTAAATCAAATGAGCATGAGCTAAAACAATTAAGTGTATCGACTAAACAAGATCCAATAAACAATACAACAATAGAAAACAAGCGTTCGTACAACTAGTTAACAACAAGTAGGTCAGGCAGAGAGGAAGGGTAGTGTTTCCTGAAGAGGTGGGTTTTCAACCTGCGGCGAAATATGGGCAGTGACTCTGCTGTCCTAACATCAGTGGGAAGTTCATTCCACCACTGTGGGGCCAGAACAGAAAAGAGTCGTGACCGTGTGGATCGGCCAGAAGGACCCTTGAGTGACGAGGCAATCAGTCGCCCCGAGGTGGCAGACCGAAGTGGTCGGGCAGGGGTGTAGGCATCGACCATAGCCCGGAGGTAGGAAGGAGCTGTTCCTTTCACTGCCCTATAGGCTAACACCAGGGTTTTGAACTGGATGCGAGCCGCTACGGGGAGCCAGTGTAGAGAACGGAGAAGGATGGTTGTGTGGGAGAACTTGGGGCGGTTGAACACCAGACGAGCCGCAGCTTTCTGAACAAGCTCCAGAGGTCTGATGGCAGATGCCGGAGCACCAGCAAGGAGGGAGTTGCAGTAGTCCAGGCGGGAGATGACGAGAGCCTGGATGAGCACCTGGGCTGCCTTCTCCGTGAGGAAGGGGCGAATCCTCCTGATGTTGTAGAGGAGGAATCTGCAGGACCTTGTCACTGATGCGATGTTTGCCGAGAACGTCAGTTGATCGTCCAGGGTCACACCCAGATTTTTCGCAGTCCGAGTTGAGGTCACCACAGCATTATCAATGGTGATGGCCATGTCTCGGTGCGGACAGCCCTTCCCCGGGAGGAACATCAGCTCGGTCTTGTCCAGGTTGAGCTTCAGGTGGTTTGTCGACATCCACGCCGAGATGTCAGCCAGACAAGCAGCAATGCGTGCCTCCACTTGGGTATCAGAGGGGGGGAATGAGAGGATCAGCTGGGTGTCATCGGCATAGCAGTGGTAGGAAAAGCCATGGGAGTGGATGACAGCACCCAGAGATGTAGTGTAGAGAGAGAAAAGAAGAGGACCCAGAACCGAGCCTTGGGGAACCCCAGTTGTGAGCCTGTGTGGTTCTGACACAGACCCTCTCAGCATCACCTGGTAGGAGCGACCCGTCAGGTAGGATGCAAACAGGGAGAGTGCAGAGCCTGAGACACCCATCCCCTCGAGGGTGGAGAGGAGGATCTGATGGTTGTCAGGGAGACACCTCCCTGACAATATAACGATACAGAGACACCTCCCTGACAATATAACGATACAGAGACACCTCCCTGACAATATAACGATACAGAGACACCTCCCTGACAATATAACGATACAGAGACACCTCCCTGACAATATAACGATACAGAGACACCTCCCTGACAATATAACGATACAAAGACACCTCCCTGACAATATAACGATACAGAGACACCTCCCTGACAATATAACGATACAGAGACACCTCCCTGACAATATAACGATACAGAGACACCTCCCTGACAATATAACGATACAGAGACACCTCCCTGACAATATAACGATACAGAGACACCTCCCTGACAATAACGCAGAGACAGCCTGTTTATTTTTGGACCACAATGCTTATAGGAAATGATTTTAAGATGACCCCGTGTTATTCTCCATAGAGAAATTACTTCCGTGAACCAGGCAGAACCAGGGGATGAGCGAGTGACGTCAGGACTTTAGAACCTGGGGATGAGAGAGTGACGTCAGGACTTTAAAACCAGGGGATGAGCGAGTGACGTCAGGACTTTAGAACCTGGGGATGAGCGAGTGACGTCAGGACTTTAGAACCAGGGGATGAGCGAGTGACGTCAGGACTTTAGAACCAGGGGATGAGCGAGTGACGTTAGGACTTTAGAACCAGGGGATGAGCGAGTGACGTCAGGACTTTAGAACCAGGGGATGAGCGAGTGACGTCAGGACTTTAGAACCAGGGGATGAGCGAGTGACGTCAGGACTTTAGAACCACGGGATGAGCGAGTGACATCAGGACTTTAGAACCAGGGGATGAGCGAGTGACGTCAGGACTTTAGAACCAGGGGATGAGCGAGTGACATCAGGACTTTAGAACCAGGGGATGAAACATGAAAATAATGTCAAACAATGCAAAGTTGTCCAGTGCATAGCCTACTGCAGGCCTGGTTGACTAGATTTAGAAGACATGTGCCCAGTGCATAGCCTACTGCAGGCCTGGTTGACTAGATTTAGAAGACATGTGTCCAGTGCATAGCCTACTGCAGGCCTGGTTGACTAGATTTAGAAGACATGTGTCCAGTGCATAGCCTACTGCAGGCCTGGTTGACTAGATTTAGAAGACATGTGTCCAGTGCATAGCCTACTGCAGGCCTGGTTGACTAGATTTAGAAGACATGTGTCCAGTGCATATCCTACTGCAGGCCTGGTTGACTAGATTTAGAAGACATGTGTCCAGTGCATAGCCTACTGCAGGCCTGGTTGACTAGATTTAGAAGACATGTGTCCAGTGCATAGCCTACTGCAGGCCTGGTTGACTAGATTTAGAAGACATGTGTCCAGTGCATAGCCTACTGCAGGCCTGGTTGACTAGATTTAGAAGACATGTGTCCAGTGCATAGCCTACTGCAGGCCTGGTTGACTAGATTTAGAAGACATGTGTCCAGTGCATAGCCTACTGCAGGCCTGGTTGACTAGATTTAGAAGACATGTGTCCTGTGCATAGCCTACTGCAGGCCTGGTTGACTAGATTTAGAAGACATGTGTCCAGTGCATAGCCTACTGCAGGCCTGGTTGACTAGATTTAGAAGACATGTGTCCAGTGCATAGCCTACTGCAGGCCTGGTTGACTAGATTTAGAAGACATGTGTCCAGTGCATAGCCTACTGCAGGCCTGGTTGACTAGATTTAGAAGACATGTGTCCAGTGCATAGCCTACTGCAGGCCTGGTTGACTAGATTTAGAAGACATGTGTCCAGTGCATAGCCTACTGCAGGCCTGGTTGACTAGATTTAGAAGACATGTGTCCAGTGCATAGCCTACTGCAGGCCTGGTTGACTAGATTTAGAAGACATGTGTCCAGTGCATAGCCTACTGCAGGCCTGGTTGACTAGATTTAGAAGACATGTGTCCAGTGCATAGCCTACTGCAGGCCTGGTTGACTAGATTTAGAAGACATGTGTCCAGTGCATAGCCTACTGCAGGCCTGGTTGACTAGATTTAGAAGACATGTGTCCAGTGCATAGCCTACTGCAGGCCTGGTTGACTAGATTTAGAAGACATGTGTCCAGTGCATAGCCTACTGCAGGCCTGGTTGACTAGATTTAGAAGACATGTGTCCAGTGCATAGCCTACTGCAGGCCTGGTTGACTAGATTTAGAAGACATGTGTCCAGTGCATAGCCTACTGCAGGCCTGGTTGACTAGACTTGGTGAAGGGCTAATTATTTTCTTCTTCTTCTTCTTCTTCTTCTTCTTCTTCTTCTTCTTCTTCTTCTCCTCTTTCCTCTCACGTTCCAGGACGCAAATCAATTTCACGGTGGCCATCGATTTCACCGCGTCGAACGGTAAGTGATTCTATACGAGTTGTGTGTGTGGGGTCAACAATGGATGGGGGTGCTCTTTGACTGTGGCACATCTGCGGCGCCGGAATCAATCATGCATGCTTGCGTAGCCACGCACACACGCATGCACACACACACGCACACATAAACACACACACACGCATGCACCACCGTCCACCACCACCACCTAAATGAACCCACCCCCCCCTCCTCCTAAATGCTCTGCCAATGTCCTCTAAACCCTCCGTGGTGTTGTTGTGATGTGAACGTAGCGCTCAACGTAGCGCTCAACGTAGCGCTCAAAGTAGCGCTCAACGTAGCGGTCAACGTAGCGGTCAACGTAGCGCTCAACGTAGCGCTCAACGTAGCGCTCAACGTAGCGCTCAACGTAGCGCTCAACGTAGCGCTCAACGTAGCGCTCAACATAGCGCTCAACATAGCGCTCAACGTAGCGCTCAACGTAGCGCTCAACGTAGCGCTCAACGTAGCGCTCAACGTAGCGCTCAACATAGCGCTCAACATAGCGCTCAACGTAGCGCTCAACGTAGCGCTCAACGTAGCGCTCATGCATGTTAGCCTCGGCGGCGGCGCCATCGCTCAGCTTGACAAAAGGTCCTTCCGCCCGCCGCCCCAAAAGGTCCACGCTTAAAGTCTGTATATTACAGGAAACTTCCGTTAAACTTTCCAACAAACTCCGGTAAACTCCCGAATTGTACCATCACACCTGTATATTACCGTATATTACTGTATATGTACCATCACACCTGTATATTACCGTATATTAACTGTATATGTACCATCACACCTGTATAATACCGTATATTAACTGTATATGTACCATCACACCTGTATATTACCGTATATTAACTGTATATGCTGCTAAACTTGAGGTTTGCCCGTTAACTCCTCTTTTCACGCAGTGAAAGTCTTTAAACGTATTAAAAACGCAAATGAAACAATGAAAACATAAATCGTGGAACTCGCGATTATGGGAGGGAAGCTGTTCTACATCAATTAAGCCGGGAAAAATCGTTAATGGGAGGGAAGGTGTTAAAAGTGGCAAAGGATGAACGTTCCAGTAGCCATAGAATGCACAGTCGCTGCACAGCTGGAACATAGTTGTGCAGAAAGGC
>NC_136789.1:35309252-35394252 GCF_951216825.1 Electrona antarctica
GGGTTAAAGACACGTTACTACAGTACCCTACTGTATTCTGCTGGGTTAAAGACACGTTACTACAGTACCCTACTGTATTCTGCTCTGGGTTAAAGACACGTTACTACAGTACCCTACTGTATTCTGCTGGGTTAAAGACACGTTACTACAGTACCCTACTGTATTCTGCTCTGGGTTAAAGACACGTTACTACAGTACCCCTACTGTATTCTGCTGGGTTAAAGACACGTTACTACAGTACCCTACTGTATTCTGCTCTGGGTTAAAGACACGTTACTACAGTACCCTACTGTATTCTGCTGGGTTAAAGACACGTTACTACAGTACCCTACTGTATTCTGCTGGGTTAAAGACACGTTACTACAGTACCCTACTGTATTCTGCCTGGGTTAAAGACACGTTACTACAGTACCCTACTGTATTCTGCTGGGTTAAAGACACGTTACTACAGTACCCTACTGTATTCTGCTCTGGGTTAAAGACATCGTTACTACAGTACCCTTCTGTATTCTGCTCTGGGTTAAAGACACGTTACTACAGTACCCCTACTGTATTCTGCTCTGGGTTAAAGACACGTTACTACAGTACCCTACTGTATTCTGCTGGGTTAAAGACACGTTACTACAGTACCCTACTGTATTCTGCTGGGTTAAAGACACGTTACTACAGTACCCTACTGTATTCTGCTCTGGGTTAAAGACACGTTACTACAGTACCCTACTGTATTCTGCTGGTTAAAGACACGTTACTACAGTACCCTACTGTATTCTGCCTGGGTTAAAGGACACGTTACTACAGTACCCTACTGTATTCTGCTCTGGGTTAAAGACACGTTACTACAGTACCCCTACTGTATTCTGCTGGTTAAAGACACGTTACTACAGTACCCTACTGTATTCTGCTCTGGGTTAAAGACACGTTACTACAGTACCCTACTGTATTCTGCCTGGGTTAAAGACACGTTACTACAGTACCCTACTGTATTCTGCCTGGTTAAAGACACGTTACTACAGTACCCTACTGTATTCTGCTCTGGGTTAAAGACACGTTACTACAGTACCCTACTGTATTCTGCTTGGTTAAAGACACGTTACTACAGTACCCTACTGTATTCTGCTGGGTTAAAGACACGTTACTACAGTACCCTACTGTATTCTGCTGGGTTAAAGACACGTTACTACAGTACCCTACTGTATTCTGCTGGGTTAAAGACACGTTACTACAGTACCCCTACTGTATTCTGCTGGGTTAAAGACACGTTACTACAGTACCCTACTGTATTCTGCTCTGGGTTAAAGACACGTTACTACAGTACCCTACTGTATTCTGCTGGGTTAAAGACACGTTACTACAGTACCCTACTGTATTCTGCTGGGTTAAAGACACGTTACTACAGTACCCTACTGTATTCTGCTCTGGGTTAAAGACACGTTACTACAGTACCCTACTGTATTCTGCTGGGTTAAAGACACGTTACTACAGTACCCTACTGTATTCTGCTCTGGGTTAAAGACACGTTACTACAGTACCCTACTGTATTCTGCTGGGTTAAAGACACGTTACTACAGTACCCTACTGTATTCTGCTCTGGTTAAAGACACGTTACTACAGTACCCTACTGTATTCTGCTCTGGGTTAAAGACACGTTACTACAGTACCCTACTGTATTCTGCTGGGTTAAAGACACGTTACTACAGTACCCTACTGTATTCTGCTCTGGGTTAAAGACACGTTACTACAGTACCCTACTGTATTCTGCTGGGTTAAAGACACGTTACTACAGTACCCCTACTGTATTCTGCTGGGTTAAAGACACGTTACTACAGTACCCCTACTGTATTCTGCTGGGTTAAAGACACGTTACTACAGTACCCCTACTGTATTCTGCTCTGGGTTAAAGACACGTTACTACAGTACCCCTACTGTATTCTGCTGGTTAAAGACACGTTACTACAGTACCCTACTGTATTCTGCTCTGGGTTAAAGACACGTTACTACAGTACCCTACTGTATTCTGCTCTGGGTTAAAGACACGTTACTACAGTACCCTACTGTATTCTGCCTGGGTTAAAGACACGTTACTACAGTACCCTACTGTATTCTGCTGGGTTAAAGACACGTTACTACAGTACCCTACTGTATTCTGCTGGGTTAAAGACACGTTACTACAGTACCCTACTGTATTCTGCTGGGTTAAAGACACGTTACTACAGTACCCCTACTGTATTCTGCTGGGTTAAAGACACGTTACTACAGTACCCCTACTGTATTCTGCTCTGGGTTAAAGACACGTTACTACAGTACCCTACTGTATTCTGCTGGGTTAAAGACACGTTACTACAGTACCCTACTGTATTCTGCTCTGGGTTAAAGACACGTTACTACAGTACCCTACTGTATTCTGCTGGGTTAAAGACACGTTACTACAGTACCCTACTGTATTCTGCTGGGTTAAAGACACGTTACTACAGTACCCTACTGTATTCTGCTGGGTTAAAGACACGTTACTACAGTACCTCTACTGTATTCTGCTGGGTTAAAGACACGTTACTACAGTACCCTACTGTATTCTGCTCTGGGTTAAAGACACGTTACTACAGTACCCTACTGTATTCTGCTGGGTTAAAGACACGTTACTACAGTACCCCTACTGTATTCTGCTGGGTTAAAGACACGTTACTACAGTACCCTACTGTATTCTGCTGGGTTAAAGACACGTTACTACAGTACCCCTACTGTATTCTGCTGGGTTAAAGACACGTTACTACAGTACCCTACTGTATTCTGCTCTGGGTTAAAGACACGTTACTACAGTACCCCTACTGTATTCTGCTGGGTTAAAGACACGTTACTACAGTACCCTACTGTATTCTGCTGGGTTAAAGACACGTTACTACAGTACCCTACTGTATTCTGCTCTGGGTTAAAGACACGTTACTACAGTACCCTACTGTATTCTGCTGGGTTAAAGACACGTTACTACAGTACCCTACTGTATTCTGCTCTGGGTTAAAGACACGTTACTACAGTACCCTACTGTATTCTGCTGGGTTAAAGACACGTTACTACAGTACCCTACTGTATTCTGCTGGGTTAAAGACACGTTACTACAGTACCCTACTGTATTCTGCTGGGTTAAAGACACGTTACTACAGTACCCTACTGTATTCTGCTGGGTTAAAGACACGTTACTACAGTACCCTACTGTATTCTGCTCTGGGTTAAAGACACGTTACTACAGTACCCTACTGTATTCTGCTCTGGGTTAAAGACACGTTACTACAGTACCCTACTGTATTCTGCTGGGTTAAAGACACGTTACTACAGTACCCTACTGTATTCTGCTGGGTTAAAGACACGTTACTACAGTACCCTACTGTATTCTGCTGGGTTAAAGACACGTTACTACAGTACCCTACTGTATTCTGCTGGGTTAAAGACACGTTACTACAGTACCCTACTGTATTCTGCTGGTTAAAGACACGTTACTACAGTACCCTACTGTATTCTGCTGGGTTAAAGACACGTTACTACAGTACCCTACTGTATTCTGCTCTGGGTTAAAGACACGTTACTACAGTACCCTACTGTATTCTGCTCTGGGTTAAAGACACGTTACTACAGTACCCTACTGTATTCTGCTCTGGGTTAAAGACACGTTACTACAGTACCCTACTGTATTCTGCTGGGTTAAAGACACGTTACTACAGTACCCTACTGTATTCTGCTGGGTTAAAGACACGTTACTACAGTACCCTACTGTATTCTGCTGGGTTAAAGACACGTTACTACAGTACCCTACTGTATTCTGCTCTGGGTTAAAGACACGTTACTACAGTACCCTACTGTATTCTGCTCTGGGTTAAAGACACGTTACTACAGTACCCTACTGTATTCTGCTGGGTTAAAGACACGTTACTACAGTACCCTACTGTATTCTGCTCGGGTTAAAGACACGTTACTACAGTACTCTACTGTATTCTGCTGGGTTAAAGACACGTTACTACAGTACCCTACTGTATTCTGCTGGGTTAAAGACACGTTACTACAGTACCCTACTGTATTCTGCTGGGTTAAAGACACGTTACTACAGTACCCTACTGTATTCTGCTGGGTTAAAGACACGTTACTACAGTACCCCTACTGTATTCTGCTCTGGGTTAAAGACACGTTACTACAGTACCCTACTGTATTCTGCTCTGGGTTAAAGACACGTTACTACAGTACCCTACTGTATTCTGCTGGGTTAAAGACATGTTACTACAGTACCCTACTGTATTCTGCTCTGGGTTAAAGACACGTTACTACAGTACCCTACTGTATTCTGCTGGGTTAAAGACACGTTACTACAGTACCCTACTGTATTCTGCTCTGGGTTAAAGACACGTTACTACAGTACCCTACTGTATTCTGCTGGGTTAAAGACACGTTACTACAGTACCCTACTGTATTCTGCTCTGGGTTAAAGACACGTTACTACAGTACCCTACTGTATTCTGCTCTGGGTTAAAGACATGTTACTACAGTACCCTACTGTATTCTGCTGGGTTAAAGACACGTTACTACAGTACCCTACTGTATTCTGCTGGGTTAAAGACACGTTACTACAGTACCCTACTGTATTCTGCTCTGGGTTAAAGACACGTTACTACAGTACCCTACTGTATTCTGCTGGGTTAAAGACACGTTACTACAGTACCCTACTGTATTCTGCTGGGTTAAAGACACGTTACTACAGTACCCTACTGTATTCTGCTCTGGGTTAAAGACACGTTACTACAGTACCCTACTGTATTCTGCTCTGGGTTAAAGACACGTTACTACAGTACCCTACTGTATTCTGCTCTGGGTTAAAGACACGTTACTACAGTACCCTACTGTATTCTGCTGGGTAAAGACACGTTACTACAGTACCCCTACTGTATTCTGCTGGGTTAAAGACACGTTACTACAGTACCCTACTGTATTCTGCTCTGGGTTAAAGACACGTTACTACAGTACCCTACTGTATTCTGCTGGTTAAAGACACGTTACTACAGTACCCTACTGTATTCTGCTGGTTAAAGACACGTTACTACAGTACCCTACTGTATTCTGCTGGTTAAAGACACGTTACTACAGTACCCTACTGTATTCTGCCTGGGTTAAAGACACGTTACTACAGTACCCTACTGTATTCTGCTGGGTTAAAGACACGTTACTACAGTACCCTACTGTATTCTGCTCTGGGTTAAAGACACGTTACTACAGTACCCTACTGTATTCTGCTGGGTTAAAGACACGTTACTACAGTACCCTACTGTATTCTGCTGGGTTAAAGACACGTTACTACAGTACCCTACTGTATTCTGCTCTGGGTTAAAGACACGTTACTACAGTACCCTACTGTATTCTGCTGGGTTAAAGACACGTTACTACAGTACCCTACTGTATTCTGCTCTGGGTTAAAGACACGTTACTACAGTACCCTACTGTATTCTGCTGGGTTAAAGACACGTTACTACAGTACCCCTACTGTATTCTGCTCTGGGTTAAAGACACGTTACTACAGTACCCTACTGTATTCTGCTCTGGGTTAAAGACACGTTACTACAGTACCCCTACTGTATTCTGCTGGGTTAAAGACACGTTACTACAGTACCCTACTGTATTCTGCTGGGTTAAAGACACGTTACTACAGTACCCCTACTGTATTCTGCTGGGTTAAAGACACGTTACTACAGTACCCCTACTGTATTCTGCTGGGTTAAAGACACGTTACTACAGTACCCCTACTGTATTCTGCTGGGTTAAAGACACGTTACTACAGTACCCCTACTGTATTCTGCTGGGTTAAAGACACGTTACTACAGTACCCCTACTGTATTCTGCTGGGTTAAAGACACGTTACTACAGTACCCTACTGTATTCTGCTCTGGGTTAAAGACACGTTACTACAGTACCCTACTGTATTCTGCTCTGGTTAAAGACACGTTACTACAGTACCCTACTGTATTCTGCTCTGGGTTAAAGACACGTTACTACAGTACCCTACTGTATTCTGCTGGGTTAAAGACACGTTACTACAGTACCCCTACTGTATTCTGCTGGGTTAAAGACACGTTACTACAGTACCCTACTGTATTCTGCTCTGGGTTAAAGACACGTTACTACAGTACCCTACTGTATTCTGCTGGGTTTAAAGACACGTTACTACAGTACCCTACTGTATTCTGCTGGTTAAAGACACGTTACTACAGTACCCTACTGTATTCTGCTGGGTTAAAGACACGTTACTACAGTACCCTACTGTATTCTGCTCTGGGTTAAAGACACGTTACTACAGTACCCTACTGTATTCTGCTCTGGGTTAAAGACACGTTACTACAGTACCCTACTGTATTCTGCTCTGGGTTAAAGACACGTTACTACAGTACCCTACTGTATTCTGCTGGGTTAAAGACACGTTACTACAGTACCCTACTGTATTCTGCTGGTTAAAGACACGTTACTACAGTACCCTACTGTATTCTGCTCTGGGTTAAAGACACGTTACTACAGTACCCTACTGTATTCTGCTGGGTTAAAGACACGTTACTACAGTACCCTACTGTATTCTGCTGGGTTAAGACACGTTACTACAGTACCCTACTGTATTCTGCTCTGGGTTAAAGACACGTTACTACAGTACCCCTACTGTATTCTGCTCTGGGTTAAAGACACGTTACTACAGTACCCTAATTAATCTGCTCTGGGTTAAAGACACGTTACTACAGTACCCTACTGTATTCTGCTCTGGGTTAAAGACACGTTACTACAGTACCCTACTGTATTCTTCTGGGTTAAAGACACGTTACTACAGTACCCTACTGTATTCTGCTGGTTAAAGACACGTTACTACAGTACCCTACTGTATTCTGCTCTGGGTTAAAGACACGTTACTACAGTACCCCTACTGTATTCTGCTCTGGGTTAAAGACACGTTACTACAGTACCCTACTGTATTATGCTGGGTTAAAGACACGTTACTACAGTACCCTACTGTATTCTGCTCTGGGTTAAAGACACGTTACTACAGTACCCTACTGTATTCTGCTGGGTTAAAGACACGTTACTACAGTACCCTACTGTATTCTGCTGGGTTAAAGACACGTTACTACAGTACCCTACTGTATTCTGCTCTGGGTTAAAGACACGTTACTACAGTACCCTACTGTATTCTGCTGGGTTAAAGACATGTTACTACAGTACCCTACTGTATTCTGCTGGGTTAAAGACACGTTACTACAGTACCCTACTGTATTCTGCTGGGTTAAAGACACGTTACTACAGTACCCTACTGTATTCTGCTCGGGTTAAAGACACGTTACTACAGTACCCTACTGTATTCTGCTGGGTTAAAGACACGTTACTACAGTACCCTACTGTATTCTGCTGGGTTAAAGACACGTTACTACAGTACCCCTAATGTATTCTGCTGGGTTAAAGACACGTTACTACAGTACCCCTACTGTATTCTGCTGGGTTAAAGACACGTTACTACAGTACCCTACTGTATTCTGCTGGGTTAAAGACACGTTACTACAGTACCCCTACTGTATTCTGCTCTGGGTTAAAGACACGTTACTACAGTACCCTACTGTATTCTGCTGGGTTAAAGACACGTTACTACAGTACCCTACTGTATTCTGCTGGGTTAAAGACACGTTACTACAGTACCCTACTGTATTCTGCTCTGGGTTAAAGACACGTTACTACAGTACCCCTAATGTATTCTGCTCTGGGTTAAAGACACGTTACTACAGTACCCTACTGTATTCTGCTGGGTTAAAGACACGTTACTACAGTACCCCTACTGTATTCTGCTGGTTAAAGACACGTTACTACAGTACCCTACTGTATTCTGCTGGGTTAAAGACACGTTACTACAGTACCCTACTGTATTCTGCCTGGGTTAAAGACACGTTACTACAGTACCCTACTGTATTCTGCTGGGTTAAAGACACGTTACTACAGTACCCTACTGTATTCTGCTGGGTTAAAGACACGTTACTACAGTACCCTACTGTATTCTGCTCTGGGTTAAAGACACGTTACTACAGTACCCCTACTGTATTCTGCTCTGGGTTAAAGACACGTTACTACAGTACCCCTACTGTATTCTGCTGGGTTAAAGACACGTTACTACAGTACCCTACTGTATTCTGCTCTGGGTTAAAGACACGTTACTACAGTACCCTACTGTATTCTGCTGGTTAAAGACACGTTACTACAGTACCCCTACTGTATTCTGCTGGGTTAAAGACACGTTACTACAGTACCCTACTGTATAAGCCTATCTCACAGAAGTTCCCCGCCCCCCTAAATACGCCCCTTTCGGGGTTAGTGGTATAGCGTGACGTCACTCATAGACGCTACATGTTAAAAGAGGTTATTTAAGAAGTCTACAACTTTTGTTTTCTCAGGTAAGGTTTGTTCTATCTGCTCGACCTGATTACCATCTGTTTGCTTCATAATAATATTGGTCTGTCACATTTTTACATTAGAAAATGTACTTAGATTCTCCAGAGAAAAAACGTGTAATGCCATGTTAAAGTCACCACTATTTACGGAAGTGGGCGTGAAAAACGGGCTTGAGATAGGCCTATTCTGCTCTGGGTTAAAGACACGTTACTACAGTACCCTACTGTATTCTGCTGGGTTAAAGACATGTTACTACAGTACCCTACTGTATTCTGCTGGGTTAAAGACACGTTACTACAGTACCCTACTGTATTCTGCTGGGTAAAGACACGTTACTACAGTACCCTACTGTATTCTGCTCTGGGTTAAAGACACGTTACTACAGTACCCTACTGTATTCTGCTGGGTTAAAGACACGTTACTACAGTACCCCTACTGTATTCTGCCTGGGTTAAAGACACGTTACTACAGTACCCCTACTGTATTCTGCTCTGGGTTAAAGACA
Source organism: Electrona antarctica (assembly GCF_951216825.1). NCBI lineage: Eukaryota > Metazoa > Chordata > Actinopteri > Myctophiformes > Myctophidae > Electrona > Electrona antarctica. Next base: position 35,318,200 of record NC_136789.1, read on the forward strand.
CGTTACTACAGTACCCTACTGTATTCTGCTGGGTTAAAGACACGTTACTACAGTACCCTACTGTATTCTGCTCTGGGTTAAAGACACGTTACTACAGTACCCTACTGTATTCTGTCTGGGTTAAAGACACGTTACTACAGTACCCTACTGTATTCTGCTGGGTTAAAGACACGTTACTACAGTACCCTACTGTATTCTGCTGGGTTAAAGACACGTTACTACAGTACCCTACTGTATTCTGCTCTGGGTTAAAGACACGTTACTACAGTACCCTACTGTATTCTGCTGGGTTAAAGACACGTTACTACAGTACCCTACTGTATTCTGCTGGGTTAAAGACACGTTACTACAGTACCCCTACTGTATTCTGCTGGGTTAAAGACACGTTACTACAGTACCCTACTGTATTCTGCTCTGGGTTAAAGACACGTTACTACAGTACCCTACTGTATTCTGCTGGGTTAAAGACACGTTACTACAGTACCCTACTGTATTCTGCTGGGTTAAAGACACGTTACTACAGTACCCTACTGTATTCTGCTGGGTTAAAGACACGTTACTACAGTACCCTACTGTATTCTGCTGGGTTAAAGACACGTTACTACAGTACCCTACTGTATTCTGCTGGGTTAAAGACACGTTACTACAGTACCCTACTGTATTCTGCTCTGGTTAAAGACACGTTACTACAGTACCCTACTGTATTCTGCTGGGTTAAAGACACGTTACTACAGTACCCTACTGTATTCTGCTGGGTTAAAGACACGTTACTACAGTACCCTACTGTATTCTGCTCTGGGTAAAGACACGTTACTACAGTACCCTACTGTATTCTGCTGGGTTAAGACACGTTACTACAGTACCCTACTGTATTCTGCTGGGTTAAAGACACGTTACTACAGTACCCTACTGTATTCTGCTCTGGGTTAAAGACACGTTACTACAGTACCCTACTGTATTCTGCTGGGTTAAAGACACGTTACTACAGTACCCTACTGTATTCTGCTGGGTTAAAGACACGTTACTACAGTACCCTACTGTATTCTGCTGGGTTAAAGACACGTTACTACAGTACCCTACTGTATTCTGCTGGGTTAAAGACACGTTACTACAGTACCCTACTGTATTCTGCTCTGGGTTAAAGACACGTACTACAGTACCCTACTGTATTCTGCTCTGGGTTAAAGACACGTTACTACAGTACCCTACTGTATTCTGCTGGGTTAAAGACACGTTACTACAGTACCCTACTGTATTCTGCTCTGGGTTAAAGACACGTTACTACAGTACCCTACTGTATTCTGCTCTGGGTTAAAGACACGTTACTACAGTACCCCTACTGTATTCTGCTCTGGTTAAAGACACGTTACTACAGTACCATACTGTATTCTGCTGGGTTAAAGACACGTTACTACAGTACCCTACTGTATCTGCTGGGTTAAAGACACGTTACTACAGTACCCTACTGTATTCTGCTGGGTTAAAGACACGTACTACAGTACGCTACTGTATTCTGCTGGTTAAAGACACGTTACTACAGTACCCTACTGTATTCTGCTGGTTAAAGACACGTTACTACAGTACCCTACTGTATTCTGCTCTGGTTAAAGACACGTTACTACAGTACCCTACTGTATTCTGCTCTGGTTAAAGACACGTTACTACAGTACCTACTGTATTCTGCTGGGTTAAAGACACGTTACTACAGTACCCTACTGTATTCTGCTGGGTTAAAGACACGTTACTACAGTACCCTACTGTATTCTGCTGGGTTAAAGACACGTTACTACAGTACGCTACTGTATTCTGCTGGGTTAAAGACACGTTACTACAGTACCCTACTGTATTCTGCTGGGTTAAAGACACGTTACTACAGTACCCTACTGTATTCTGCTGGGTTAAAGACACGTTACTACAGTACCCTACTGTATTCTGCTGGGTAAAGACACGTTACTACAGTACCCTACTGTATTCTGCTGGGTTAAAGACACGTTACTACAGTACCCTACTGTATTCTGCTGGGTAAAGACACGTTACTACAGTACCCCTACTGTATTCTGCTGGTTAAAGACACGTTACTACAGTACCCTACTGTATTCTACTGGGTTAAAGACACGTTACTACAGTACCCTACTGTATTCTGCTGGGTTAAAGACACGTTACTACAGTACCCTACTGTATTCTGCTGGTTAAAGACACGTTACTACAGTACCCTACTGTATTCTGCTCTGGGTTAAAGACACGTTACTACAGTACCCTACTGTATTCTGCTGGGTTAAAGACACGTTACTACAGTACCCCTACTGTATTCTGCTCTGGGTTAAAGACACGTTACTACAGTACCCTACTGTATTCTGCTGGGTTAAAGACACGTTACTACAGTACCCTACTGTATTCTGCTCTGGGTTAAAGACACGTTACTACAGTACTCTACTGTATTCTGCTGGGTTAAAGACACGTTACTACAGTACCCTACTGTATTCTGCTGGGTTAAAGACACGTTACTACAGTACCCTACTGTATTCTGCTGGGTTAAAGACACGTTACTACAGTACCCTACTGTATTCTGCTGGGTTAAAGACACGTTACTACAGTACCCTACTGTATTCTGCTCTGGGTTAAAGACACGTTACTACAGTACCCTACTGTATTCTGCTGGGTTAAAGACACGTTACTACAGTACCCTACTGTATTCTGCTCTGGGTTAAAGACACGTTACTACAGTACTCTACTGTATTCTGCTGGGTTAAAGACACGTTACTACAGTACCCTACTGTATTCTGCTGGGTTAAAGACACGTTACTACAGTACCCTACTGTATTCTGCTGGGTTAAAGACACGTTACTACAGTACCCTACTGTATTCTGCTGGGTTAAAGACACGTTACTACAGTACCCTACTGTATTCTGCTCTGGGTTAAAGACACGTTACTACAGTACCCTACTGTATTCTGCTGGGTTAAAGACACGTTACTACAGTACCCTACTGTATTCTGCTTGGGTTAAAGACACGTTACTACAGTACCCTACTGTATTCTGCTGGGTTAAAGACACGTTACTACAGTACCCTACTGTATTCTGCTCTGGGTTAAAGACACGTTACTACAGTACCCTACTGTATTCTGCTCTGGGTTAAAGACACGTTACTACAGTACCCTACTGTATTCTGCTCTGGGTTAAAGACACGTTACTACAGTACCCCTACTGTATTCTGCTGGGTTAAAGACACGTTACTACAGTACCCTACTGTATTCTGCTGGGTTAAAGACACGTTACTACAGTACCCTACTGTATTCTGCTGGGTTAAAGACACGTTACTACAGTACCCTACTGTATTCTGCTGGGTTAAAGACACGTTACTACAGTACCCTACTGTATTCTGCTGGGTTAAAGACACGTTACTACAGTACCCTACTGTATTCTGCTCTGGGTTAAAGACACGTTACTACAGTACCCTACTGTATTCTGCTGGGTTAAAGACACGTTACTACAGTACCCTACTGTATTCTGCTGGGTTAAAGACACGTTACTACAGTACCCTACTGTATTCTGCTCTGGGTTAAAGACACGTTACTACAGTACCCTACTGTATTCTGCTGGGTTAAAGACACGTTACTACAGTACCCTACTGTATTCTGCTCTGGGTTAAAGACACGTTACTACAGTACCCTACTGTATTCTGCTCTGGGTTAAAGACACGTTACTACAGTACCCTACTGTATTCTGCTGGGTTAAAGACACGTTACTACAGTACCCTACTGTATTCTGCTCTGGGTTAAAGACACGTTACTACAGTACCCTACTGTATTCTGCTCTGGGTTAAAGACACGTTACTACAGTACCCTACTGTATTCTGCTGGGTTAAAGACACGTTACTACAGTACCCTACTGTATTCTGCTGGGTTAAAGACACGTTACTACAGTACCCTACTGTATTCTGCTCTGGGTTAAAGACACGTTACTACAGTACCCTACTGTATTCTGCTCTGGGTTAAAGACACGTTACTACAGTACCCTACTGTATTCTGCTCTGGGTTAAAGACACGTTACTACAGTACCCTACTGTATTCTGCTGGGTTAAAGACACGTTACTACAGTACCCTACTGTATTCTGCTGGGTTAAAGACACGTTACTACAGTACCCTACTGTATTCTGCTCTGGGTTAAAGACACGTTACTACAGTACCCTACTGTATTCTGCTCTGGGTTAAAGACACGTTACTACAGTACCCTACTGTATTCTGCTCTGGGTTAAAGACACGTTACTACAGTACCCTACTGTATTCTGCTGGGTTAAAGACACGTTACTACAGTACCCTACTGTATTCTGCTCGGGTTAAAGACACGTTACTACAGTACCCTACTGTATTCTGCTCTGGGTTAAAGACACGTTACTACAGTACCCTACTGTATTCTGCTCTGGGTTAAAGACACGTTACTACAGTACCCTACTGTATTCTGCTCTGGGTTAAAGACACGTTACTACAGTACCCTACTGTATTCTGCTCTGGGTTAAAGACACGTTACTACAGTACCCTACTGTATTCTGCTGGGTTAAAGACACGTTACTACAGTACCCTACTGTATTCTGCTCTGGGTTAAAGACACGTTACTACAGTACCCTACTGTATTCTGCTCTGGGTTAAAGACACGTTACTACAGTACCCTACTGTATTCTGCTCTGGGTTAAAGACACGTTACTACAGTACCCTACTGTATTCTGCTATTCTGCTGGGTTAAAGACACGTTACTACAGTACCCTACTGTATTCTGCTCTGGGTTAAAGACACGTTACTACAGTACCCTACTGTATTCTGCTCTGGGTTAAAGACACGTTACTACAGTACCCTACTGTATTCTGCTCTGGGTTAAAGACACGTTACTACAGTACCCTACTGTATTCTGCTGGGTTAAAGACACGTTACTACAGTACCCTACTGTATTCTGCTCTGGGTTAAAGACACGTTACTACAGTACCCTACTGTATTCTGCTGGGTTAAAGACACGTTACTACAGTACCCTACTGTATTCTGCTCTGGGTTAAAGACACGTTACTACAGTACCCTACTGTATTCTGCTGGGTTAAAGACACGTTACTACAGTACCCTACTGTATTCTGCTCTGGGTTAAAGACACGTTACTACAGTACCCTACTGTATTCTGCTGGGTTAAAGACACGTTACTACAGTACCCTACTGTATTCTGCTCTGGGTTAAAGACACGTTACTACAGTACCCTACTGTATTCTGCTCTGGGTTAAAGACACGTTACTACAGTACCCTACTGTATTCTGCTCTGGGTTAAAGACACGTTACTACAGTACCCTACTGTATTCTGCTCTGGGTTAAAGACACGTTACTACAGTACCCTACTGTATTCTGCTCTGGGTTAAAGACACGTTACTACAGTACCCTACTGTATTCTGCTCTGGGTTAAAGACACGTTACTACAGTACCCTACTGTATTCTGCTCTGGGTTAAAGACACGTTACTACAGTACCCTACTGTATTCTGCTCTGGGTTAAAGACACGTTACTACAGTACCCTACTGTATTCTGCTGGGTTAAAGACACGTTACTACAGTACCCTACTGTATTCTGCTGGGTTAAAGACACGTTACTACAGTACCCTACTGTATTCTGCTGGGTTAAAGACACGTTACTACAGTACCCTACTGTATTCTGCTGGGTTAAAGACACGTTACTACAGTACCCTACTGTATTCTGCTGGGTTAAAGACACGTTACTACAGTACCCTACTGTATTCTGCTGGGTTAAAGACACGTTACTACAGTACCCTACTGTATTCTGCTGGGTTAAAGACACGTTACTACAGTACCCTACTGTATTCTGCTCTGGGTTAAAGACACGTTACTACAGTACCCTACTGTATTCTGCTCTGGGTTAAAGACACGTTACTACAGTACCCTACTGTATTCTGCTCTGGGTTAAAGACACGTTACTACAGTACCCTACTGTATTCTGCTCTGGGTTAAAGACACGTTACTACAGTACCCTACTGTATTCTGCTGGGTTAAAGACACGTTACTACAGTACCCTACTGTATTCTGCTGGGTTAAAGACACGTTACTACAGTACCCTACTGTATTCTGCTGGGTTAAAGACACGTTACTACAGTACCCTACTGTATTCTGCTCTGGGTTAAAGACACGTTACTACAGTACCCTACTGTATTCTGCTCTGGGTTAAAGACACGTTACTACAGTACCCTACTGTATTCTGCTCTGGGTTAAAGACACGTTACTACAGTACCCTACTGTATTCTGCTGGGTTAAAGACACGTTACTACAGTACCCTACTGTATTCTGCTGGGTTAAAGACACGTTACTACAGTACCCTACTGTATTCTGCTCTGGGTTAAAGACACGTTACTACAGTACCCTACTGTATTCTGCTGGGTTAAAGACACGTTACTACAGTACCCTACTGTATTCTGCTGGGTTAAAGACACGTTACTACAGTACCCTACTGTATTCTGCTGGGTTAAAGACACGTTACTACAGTACCCTACTGTATTCTGCTCTGGGTTAAAGACACGTTACTACAGTACCCTACTGTATTCTGCTGGGTTAAAGACACGTTACTACAGTACCCTACTGTATTCTGCTGGGTTAAAGACACGTTACTACAGTACCCTACTGTATTCTGCTCTGGGTTAAAGACACGTTACTACAGTACCCTACTGTATTCTGCTGGGTTAAAGACACGTTACTACAGTACCCCTACTGTATTCTGCTCTGGGTTAAAGACACGTTACTACAGTACCCTACTGTATTCTGCTGGGTTAAAGACACGTTACTACAGTACCCTACTGTATTCTGCTCTGGGTTAAAGACACGTTACTACAGTACCCTACTGTATTCTGCTGGGTTAAAGACACGTTACTACAGTACCCTACTGTATTCTGCTGGGTTAAAGACACGTTACTACAGTACCCTACTGTATTCTGCTGGGTTAAAGACACGTTACTACAGTACCCTACTGTATTCTGCTCTGGGTTAAAGACACGTTACTACAGTACCCTACTGTATTCTGCTGGGTTAAAGACACGTTACTACAGTACCCCTACTGTATTCTGCTCTGGGTTAAAGACACGTTACTACAGTACCCTACTGTATTCTGCTCTGGGTTAAAGACACGTTACTACAGTACCCCTACTGTATTCTGCTGGGTTAAAGACACGTTACTACAGTACCCTACTGTATTCTGCTGGGTTAAAGACACGTTACTACAGTACCCTACTGTATTCTGCTCTGGGTTAAAGACACGTTACTACAGTACCCTACTGTATTCTGCTGGGTTAAAGACACGTTACTACAGTACCCTACTGTATTCTGCTGGGTTAAAGACACGTTACTACAGTACCCTACTGTATTCTGCTGGGTTAAAGACACGTTACTACAGTACCCTACTGTATTCTGCTGGGTTAAAGACACGTTACTACAGTACCCTACTGTATTCTGCTGGGTTAAAGACACGTTACTACAGTACCCTACTGTATTCTGCTGGGTTAAAGACACGTTACTACAGTACCCTACTGTATTCTGCTCTGGGTTAAAGACACGTTACTACAGTACCCTACTGTATTCTGCTGGGTTAAAGACACGTTACTACAGTACCCTACTGTATTCTGCTGGGTTAAAGACACGTTACTACAGTACCCTACTGTATTCTGCTGGGTTAAAGACACGTTACTACAGTACCCTACTGTATTCTGCTGGGTTAAAGACACGTTACTACAGTACCCTACTGTATTCTGCTGGGTTAAAGACACGTTACTACAGTACCCCTACTGTATTCTGCTGGGTTAAAGACACGTTACTACAGTACCCTACTGTATTCTGCTGGGTTAAAGACACGTTACTACAGTACCCTACTGTATTCTGCTGGGTTAAAGACACGTTACTACAGTACCCCTACTGTATTCTGCTGGGTTAAAGACACGTTACTACAGTACCCTACTGTATTCTGCTGGGTTAAAGACACGTTACTACAGTACCCTACTGTATTCTGCTGGGTTAAAGACACGTTACTACAGTACCCCTACTGTATTCTGCTGGGTTAAAGACACGTTACTACAGTACCCTACTGTATTCTGCTGGGTTAAAGACACGTTACTACAGTACCCTACTGTATTCTGCTGGGTTAAAGACACGTTACTACAGTACCCTACTGTATTCTGCTGGGTTAAAGACACGTTACTACAGTACCCTACTGTATTCTGCTGGGTTAAAGACACGTTACTACAGTACCCTAACAGTACCCTACTGTATTCTGCTGGGTTAAAGACACGTTACTACAGTACCCTACTGTATTCTGCTCTGGGTTAAAGACACGTTACTACAGTACCCTACTGTATTCTGCTCTGGGTTAAAGACACGTTACTACAGTACCCTACTGTATTCTGCTGGGTTAAAGACACGTTACTACAGTACCCTACTGTATTCTGCTGGGTTAAAGACACGTTACTACAGTACCCTACTGTATTCTGCTGGGTTAAAGACACGTTACTACAGTACCCCTACTGTATTCTGCTGGGTTAAAGACACGTTACTACAGTACCCTACTGTATTCTGCTGGGTTAAAGACACGTTACTACAGTACCCTACTGTATTCTGCTCTGGGTTAAAGACACGTTACTACAGTACCCCTACTGTATTCTGCTGGGTTAAAGACACGTTACTACAGTACCCTACTGTATTCTGCTGGGTTAAAGACACGTTACTACAGTACCCTACTGTATTCTGCTGGGTTAAAGACACGTTACTACAGTACCCTACTGTATTCTGCTGGGTTAAAGACACGTTACTACAGTACCCTACTGTATTCTGCTGGGTTAAAGACACGTTACTACAGTACCCTACTGTATTCTGCTGGGTTAAAGACACGTTACTACAGTACCCTACTGTATTCTGCTCTGGGTTAAAGACACGTTACTACAGTACCCCTACTGTATTCTGCTGGGTTAAAGACACGTTACTACAGTACCCTACTGTATTCTGCTGGGTTAAAGACACGTTACTACAGTACCCTACTGTATTCTGCTGGGTTAAAGACACGTTACTACAGTACCCTACTGTATTCTGCTGGGTTAAAGACACGTTACTACAGTACCCTACTGTATTCTGCTGGGTTAAAGACACGTTACTACAGTACCCTACTGTATTCTGCTGGGTTAAAGACACGTTACTACAGTACCCTACTGTATTCTGCTGGGTTAAAGACACGTTACTACAGTACCCTACTGTATTCTGCTGGGTTAAAGACACGTTACTACAGTACCCTACTGTATTCTGCTGGGTTAAAGACACGTTACTACAGTACCCTACTGTATTCTGCTGGGTTAAAGACACGTTACTACAGTACCCTACTGTATTCTGCTGGGTTAAAGACACGTTACTACAGTTTTTTAGGTTTAGGTTTAGGTTTATTTAGGTTTATTTATTTAGCATGTAGTACAAAAGATAGACAATACATATCAAAAAACAAAAATACAATGCAAGGAAAGGAAGAAGCCAGCTGGCTTATTTGGAATCCTTTCCTGTATGAGGTCAATTGATTTAAAACAGATTAAAAGTTCAATTAAGAACAATACAAAAGTCTAAGAGGTTTGGCAAAGGGGGGCAGATGTGCAATAAAGAAATAAAAAACAACAGACTGCACAAAAAAGGGAAATAAACAAAACAAACAACAAACATACAAAAGAAAATATAACACATAAAAGTAAATCATGTAATCTACAGAGAGGAAGACATAAGATATTTCTTTAGATGTTTTTTGAATATTGACAGGGATAATGAGGATTTAAGTGAAGCATCTAGGGAATTCCAAAGATGAGGGCCTCTAAATTTGATGAAAGATTGATGTTTTGAAGTACGACAAAAAGGTAATTCAAAATCATCTCTTTGCCTTGTGGGGTAGGAGTGAATGTCAGAAGTAACACGGAAAAAATTGTGAAAAGAAGAGGGAATGTCTTGTATGCATTTTTTGAATTTAAACATAAATAAACAGGTCTGAAAAACGTTTACTTTGTCAATGGGTAATAGTGAATATTTGATAAAGAGCGGGGCAGACGGCTCATACCGATTTGAATGTGAAATCATTCTCAGAAACCTTTTTTGAATGATCAGTAATTTAGAGAGATGTGTTGAATATGTAGCAGCCCAGACAATATTACAGTAATTAATATGAGGGAAAATTAAGCTATAATAGAGTGTTAAGTGACATGAAGGAAGAACAAAAGGGCAGATTTTTCTCAATATACCAAGCATCTTCATAGACTTCATACATACAGAATCAATATGTTGTTTCCAATTTAAATGTTCGTCTATAATGACACCCAAGAATTTAGTATGTGGAACCTGGTAAATTTCAGAGCCATTGATTACAATTTTAGGTTTTTCTTTGGGAAATGTTTTGTTAATATTGCTAAAAATCATGAAGTTGCATTTTTTTATATTGAGAGTAAGCTTATTCAATTGAAACCATTTGAAAACATCCAACAATTCATCATTAACATATTTAACGAGAGTATTTAAATCCCTGTGTGAGGCAATGAGATTGGTATCATCTGCAAATAAAATAGGAAGAAACTTATTGCAGTTCATGGTTAAATCATTAATATAAATAAAAAATAATAAAGGACCAAGTATGGAGCCCTGTGGCACCCCGACTGAGATTTTCAACTTTGCAGATATGCAACCATTGATACATACATATTGGTCTCTGTCTTCTAGATAATTAGAAAACCACTTGAGAGCAACATCCTGAAGGCCATATCTATTAAGTTTAGAAACAAGAATTTTATGATTTACAGTATCGAAAGCTTTGGTTAAATCCAAGAAAACCCCAAGAACAAATTTCTCATCTTCTAGAGCAGAAGAGATATTGTTTGCAAGCTGTAACAGAGCTTGTTCAGTTGAGTATTTCTTGCGAAATCCATATTGGTGGCAATAGAGGATGTTGTTCTGAAGTAAGTGGGCTGAAATTCTGGAATAGATACGTTTTTCCAAAATCTTTGAAAAGCAGGGAAGAATTGATATAGGACGATAATTGCTAAAATTATTTGAATCTCCTGATTTATGTAGCGGCACAACTTTTGCTATTTTGAGTTCATGCGGAACGACACCAGATTGTAAAGATAAACCAAAAATATGAGTTAAAGGTTGAATAATAAAATCAATTATTTCTTTGATGAAACTACTTCTGAACCCATCATGCCCTTCAGCAGAATTCTTTAAGTTTAAGACAATGCTTCTCACTTCAGCAATACTGGGGGGCTCAAAACTGCAGAGTGGAGAAAACTGACCCTTAATCAGACTAGCTGGTATTTCATCAGAATCATTTATGTTTGCTGCCAGCGAGAGGCCAATATTGACAAAGAAATAATTTAAACCATTTGCAATCTCTCCCTGATTGAGAGGAGAACCTTCATTTCCTAGTACCTCAACTGGAACAATTAATTGTTGTTTTTTGCGTTGTAGCAATTGATTAATGACACTCCACGTGGACTTAGTGTCATTAGATGCATGGATGAATTTGTCTGAGAAATATTTCTTTTTTGCATTCCTTACAGATTGAGTGAAAGCATTTTTGCATTTCTTATAAGTGTCCACATTAAGAGGCGTGGGACTTAGGATAGATTTTTTATATAGTTTCGTTTTTAGAAGAGAATGTTTTCTTAATTCTGTGGTGAACCAAAGGTTTGCTTTAGGAGCTTTTTTCTCTTTTGTAGAAGTTATCATTGGGAAGCATTTCTCAAAGACAGGATTAAAAAGCATTAAGAACAACTGGTAAGCTTTCTCCACATCTTGCAGCCCTAAAACACCATCCCATGAAACACACTTTATAGAAGATATGAAGAATTCTACATTCCTTTTGGAATATTTACGATATTTAATTTCCTCTTGTACCAAGTTATTACTAAGTGCATTATCATTAATATGAATTAATTGGAAAACCGGGAGATGATCTGAAATATCATTTAACAAGAGGCCAGAAGTAATTTCAAGGTTCAAAAAGTTAATTAAAATATTATCAATAAGTGTGGCTGATGAAGTAGTTATTCTGGAGGGTCTGAGAATTGAAGGATAAAAATAAGTAGAATAAAGAACATTAAGAAAATCTACAGTAGCTGACTGTTTACTGTTGAGAAGGTTTACATTAAAGTCTCCTAATAATACACACCTTTTCCGCTCTTTAGAAATCATTTCAAGCGTGTGATAAAGGGCATCATTAAAAATGGCAAGATCTGACTCAGGTGGTCTGTAAATGCACCCAATTATGATGCTTTCCCCATCAAAGGGTAAGCATGATGGAATTTCCACAAACACAGCTTCCACTGAGGTCTTATCAAAATACTGGTTTAGCTCCTTTTTTTCCTCGAAATTAAACTGGTCTGAAACATAGAGGGAAACACCACCACCTGGTGTGGTGTTTCTACAGGAATGAATAGCATTGTAATTTTCCAAAGGATAGAGACATGTAATATTATCGTGAAGCCATGTTTCTGAAAAGGCCATTACTGAAAATGAGAAATTTAGGATAGATAGGTAATCAGTTAATTGATCATAATGTTGAGGTATACTACGAATATTTAGGTGGAAAAAAGAAAATGTACTTGGCGCTTTTACTTGAGCAGAATTACTAAACTGATCATCAGTGTAATATTCACAAGATAATTTAACATTTTTCAGGTCAACATGATTTGAATCAGGATTAAAGAACTCATCATAGATGCTATCCTTATCAATACATAAATCAAAAGGATTAAATGCTGGTAGACTAGATATGGGTTGTAAAGGCACATAAATATGGTCAGTCATGATAAAAGAAAAAGAAAAAACAAAGAAAGACTTAAAAATTTAAAAATCAACAAGCAATAGCATGGATCTAAGTTTCGCGAGGGGGATGAACAATCAATTTATCAAACTTCAAATAGGCATAGTTTCCTTTCTGACGTTCAGCCTTCATTTGTGGCAACAAATCCTTTCGTTTTTGCCTGACGTTTTCAGAGTAGTCTTCGTTGATATAAAAGTTTGTGCCCTTCAGATTCTTAGCACGTTTGAAGATTTCTTCCTTGTCCTTGAATCTGAGGAGCTTTGCCACTATTGATCTTGGGCGTCCTGTAGGATCATATTTGCCGACACGATGAGCTCTCTCAATTTCGATGAGTTTAGGGTCAATTTCCAGGTGGGTGGAAAACAGATTCTTTACTTTGGTCTCAGCGTCAGTCCAAGATTCTGATTTCACATCCGGAATGCCGTCAATTATTACATTGCTTCTCCTAGATTGGTTTTCCAGGTAATCCAGCTTTGCTGACACATCATTTGTGGAGGTAAGAGAGGCCGACAGCCTTTCAGATATGGTTTTCTCATCCTCCATGCATTTTGCATTACTGATTTTTAGGCCATCAAGCTCAGCCTGAGAAAACTGGAGGCTAGCTTTTAAATCATCAACATTCCTAGACATGTTGGCCACTTCCCTCACCAAGTTATCAACACGAGAGACTGTGGAGTCCACAAGAACTTGTAGACATGCCTTAAAGCTCTTTTCTTGCAGATCCATTAAGTCTTTAAAATAAGACTTCTGTTGATCGAGTAATTCATAAACCATTGATTTGGTAATAACATCATCACTTCTTGTCTTGGCCATTTCACCGACACTGACCTGGAGCCAAGGGCTGCTAGCTAGCTGCTGGTGGATGGTGGTAGCCCAGTCAGGGGCTGCTAGCTGCTGCTGCTGAAGGTGGTAGCCCAGTCAGGGGCTGCTAGCTGCTGCTACTGATGGTGGTAGCCCAGTCAGGGGACGCTAGCTGCTGCTGCTGGTGGAGGTAGCCCAGTCTGGGGCTGCTAGCTGCTGCTGCTGGTGGTGGTGGTAGCCCAGCCTGAGGCTACTTGCTGCTGCTGCTGCTGGTGGTGGTAGCCCAGTCAGGGGACGCTAGCTGCTGCTGCTGGTGGAGGTAGCCCAGTCTGGGGCTGCTGCTGGTGGTGGTGGTAGCCCAGCCTGGAGCTGCTAGCTGATGCTGGGGACCAGCCTGGTGATGCTAGCTGCTGCTAGCTGCTGTTCCAAGCACAGCAAAGGTAGCAGGCCGAGGAAGCACAGATTCATCAAATATCATGAAAAGTAAAAATCATCCAGAACATTTGGTTGCATGTCAGCTTAGATTATCACCAGAATGAAGAGCAGCACTTGGATATAAAGACAAAAAAGTCTATAAAATTGAATTATAGACAAAAAAGCAGGAGAAGGTCAGGAGACCAAACACCACACACATGCAGCTGCCAACCAGGAAGTGAAAATGCAACAGTACCCTACTGTATTCTGCTCTGGGTTAAAGACACGTTACTACAGTACCCTACTGTATTCTGCTGGGTTAAAGACACGTTACTACAGTACCCTACTGTATTCTGCTGGGTTAAAGACACGTTACTACAGTACCCTACTGTATTCTGCTCTGGGTTAAAGACACGTTACTACAGTACCCTACTGTATTCTGCTCTGGGTTAAAGACACGTTACTACAGTACCCTACTGTATTCTGCTCTGGGTTAAAGACACGTTACTACAGTACCCTACTGTATTCTGCTGGGTTAAAGACACGTTACTACAGTACCCTACTGTATTCTGCTGGGTTAAAGACACGTTACTACAGTACCCTACTGTATTCTGCTGGGTTAAAGACACGTTACTACAGTACCCTACTGTATTCTGCTCTGGGTTAAAGACACGTTACTACAGTACCCTACTGTATTCTGCTGGGTTAAAGACACGTTACTACAGTACCCTACTGTATTCTGCTGGGTTAAAGACACGTTACTACAGTACCCTACTGTATTCTGCTGGGTTAAAGACACGTTACTACAGTACCCCTACTGTATTCTGCTGGGTTAAAGACACGTTACTACAGTACCCTACTGTATTCTGCTCTGGGTTAAAGACACGTTACTACAGTACCCTACTGTATTCTGCTCTGGGTTAAAGACACGTTACTACAGTACCCCTACTGTATTCTGCTCTGGGTTAAAGACACGTTACTACAGTACCCTACTGTATTCTGCTGGGTTAAAGACACGTTACTACAGTACCCTACTGTATTCTGCTCTGGGTTAAAGACACGTTACTACAGTACCCTACTGTATTCTGCTGGGTTAAAGACACGTTACTACAGTACCCTACTGTATTCTGCTGGGTTAAAGACACGTTACTACAGTACCCCTACTGTATTCTGCTGGGTTAAAGACACGTTACTACAGTACCCCTACTGTATTCTGCTGGGTTAAAGACACGTTACTACAGTACCCTACTGTATTCTGCTGGGTTAAAGACACGTTACT
This sequence comes from Electrona antarctica, assembly GCF_951216825.1. Taxonomy (NCBI): domain Eukaryota; kingdom Metazoa; phylum Chordata; class Actinopteri; order Myctophiformes; family Myctophidae; genus Electrona; species Electrona antarctica. The sequence goes on from NC_136789.1 coordinate 35,333,552, forward strand.
ACAGTACCCTACTGTATTCTGCTCTGGGTTAAAGACACGTTACTACAGTACCCTACTGTATTCTGCTCTGGGTTAAAGACACGTTACTACAGTACCCTACTGTATTCTGCTGGGTTAAAGACACGTTACTACAGTACCCTACTGTATTCTGCTGGGTTAAAGACACGTTACTACAGTACCCTACTGTATTCTGCTCTGGGTTAAAGACACGTTACTACAGTACCCCTACTGTATTCTGCTGGGTTAAAGACACGTTACTACAGTACCCTACTGTATTCTGCTGGGTTAAAGACACGTTACTACAGTACCCTACTGTATTCTGCTGGGTTAAAGACACGTTACTACAGTACCCTACTGTATTCTGCTCTGGGTTAAAGACACGTTACTACAGTACCCCTACTGTATTCTGCTGGGTTAAAGACACATTACTACAGTACCCTACTGTATTCTGCTCTGGGTTAAAGACACGTTACTACAGTACCCCTACTGTATTCTGCTGGGTTAAAGACACGTTACTACAGTACCCTACTGTATTCTGCTGGGTTAAAGACACGTTACTACAGTACCCCTACTGTATTCTGCTGGGTTAAAGACACGTTACTACAGTACCCTACTGTATTCTGCTGGGTTAAAGACACGTTACTACAGTACCCTACTGTATTCTGCTCTGGGTTAAAGACACGTTACTACAGTACCCTACTGTATTCTGCTCTGGGTTAAAGACACGTTACTACAGTACCCTACTGTATTCTGCTGGGTTAAAGACACGTTACTACAGTACCCTACTGTATTCTGCTCTGGGTTAAAGACACGTTACTACAGTACCCTACTGTATTCTGCTGGGTTAAAGACACGTTACTACAGTACCCCTACTGTATTCTGCTCTGGGTTAAAGACACGTTACTACAGTACCCTACTGTATTCTGCTCTGGGTTAAAGACACGTTACTACAGTACCCTACTGTATTCTGCTCTGGGTTAAAGACACGTTACTACAGTACCCCTACTGTATTCTGCTCTGGGTTAAAGACATGTTACTACAGTACCCTACTGTATTCTGCTGGGTTAAAGACACGTTACTACAGTACCCTACTGTATTCTGCTCTGGGTTAAAGACACGTTACTACAGTACCCTACTGTATTCTGCTCTGGGTTAAAGACACGTTACTACAGTACCCTACTGTATTCTGCTCTGGGTTAAAGACACGTTACTACAGTACCCTACTGTATTCTGCTCTGGGTTAAAGACACGTTACTACAGTACCCTACTGTATTCTGCTGGGTTAAAGACACGTTACTACAGTACCCTACTGTATTCTGCTGGGTTAAAGACACGTTACTACAGTACCCCTACTGTATTCTGCTCTGGGTTAAAGACACGTTACTACAGTACCCTACTGTATTCTGCTCTGGGTTAAAGACACGTTACTACAGTACCCTACTGTATTCTGCTCTGGGTTAAAGACACGTTACTACAGTACCCCTACTGTATTCTGCTCTGGGTTAAAGACATGTTACTACAGTACCCTACTGTATTCTGCTGGGTTAAAGACACGTTACTACAGTACCCTACTGTATTCTGCTCTGGGTTAAAGACACGTTACTACAGTACCCTACTGTATTCTGCTCTGGGTTAAAGACACGTTACTACAGTACCCCTACTGTATTCTGCTCTGGGTTAAAGACATGTTACTACAGTACCCTACTGTATTCTGCTGGGTTAAAGACACGTTACTACAGTACCCTACTGTATTCTGCTCTGGGTTAAAGACACGTTACTACAGTACCCTACTGTATTCTGCTCTGGGTTAAAGACACGTTACTACAGTACCCTACTGTATTCTGCTCTGGGTTAAAGACACGTTACTACAGTACCCTACTGTATTCTGCTCTGGGTTAAAGACACGTTACTACAGTACCCTACTGTATTCTGCTGGGTTAAAGACACGTTACTACAGTACCCTACTGTATTCTGCTGGGTTAAAGACACGTTACTACAGTACCCTACTGTATTCTGCTCTGGGTTAAAGACACGTTACTACAGTACCCTACTGTATTCTGCTGGGTTAAAGACACGTTACTACAGTACCCTACTGTATTCTGCTGGGTTAAAGACACGTTACTACAGTACCCTACTGTATTCTGCTGGGTTAAAGACACGTTACTACAGTACCCTACTGTATTCTGCTCTGGGTTAAAGACACGTTACTACAGTACCCCTACTGTATTCTGCTGGGTTAAAGACACGTTACTACAGTACCCTACTGTATTCTGCTGGGTTAAAGACACGTTACTACAGTACCCTACTGTATTCTGCTCTGGGTTAAAGACACGTTACTACAGTACCCTACTGTATTCTGCTCTGGGTTAAAGACACGTTACTACAGTACCCTACTGTATTCTGCTCTGGGTTAAAGACACGTTACTACAGTACCCTACTGTATTCTGCTGGGTTAAAGACACGTTACTACAGTACCCCTACTGTATTCTGCTCTGGGTTAAAGACACGTTACTACAGTACCCTACTGTATTCTGCTCTGGGTTAAAGACACGTTACTACAGTACCCTACTGTATTCTGCTCTGGGTTAAAGACACGTTACTACAGTACCCTACTGTATTCTGCTGGGTTAAAGACACGTTACTACAGTACCCCTACTGTATTCTGCTCTGGGTTAAAGACACGTTACTACAGTACCCTACTGTATTCTGCTGGGTTAAAGACACGTTACTACAGTACCCTACTGTATTCTGCTGGGTTAAAGACACGTTACTACAGTACCCTACTGTATTCTGCTCTGGGTTAAAGACACGTTACTACAGTACCCTACTGTATTATGCTGGGTTAAAGACACGTTACTACAGTACCCCTACTGTATTCTGCTCTGGGTTAAAGACACGTTACTACAGTACCCTACTGTATTCTGCTCTGGGTTAAAGACACGTTACTACAGTACCCTACTGTATTCTGCTCTGGGTTAAAGACACGTTACTACAGTACCCTACTGTATTCTGCTGGGTTAAAGACACGTTACTACAGTACCCCTACTGTATTCTGCTCTGGGTTAAAGACATGTTACTACAGTACCCTACTGTATTCTGCTGGGTTAAAGACACGTTACTACAGTACCCTACTGTATTCTGCTGGGTTAAAGACACGTTACTACAGTACCCCTACTGTATTCTGCTCTGGGTTAAAGACACGTTACTACAGTACCCTACTGTATTCTGCTGGGTTAAAGACACGTTACTACAGTACCCTACTGTATTCTGCTCTGGGTTAAAGACACGTTACTACAGTACCCTACTGTATTCTGCTGGGTTAAAGACACGTTACTACAGTACCCTACTGTATTCTGCTGGGTTAAAGACACGTTACTACAGTACCCTACTGTATTCTGCTCTGGGTTAAAGACACGTTACTACAGTACCCTACTGTATTCTGCTGGGTTAAAGACACGTTACTACAGTACCCCTACTGTATTCTGCTGGGTTAAAGACACGTTACTACAGTACCCTACTGTATTCTGCTCTGGGTTAAAGACACGTTACTACAGTACCCTACTGTATTCTGCTCTGGGTTAAAGACACGTTACTACAGTACGCTACTGTATTCTGCTCTGGGTTAAAGACACGTTACTACAGTACCCCTACTGTATTCTGCTGGGTTAAAGACACGTTACTACAGTACCCCTACTGTATTCTGCTGGGTTAAAGACACGTTACTACAGTACCCTACTGTATTCTGCTCTGGGTTAAAGACACGTTACTACAGTACCCTACTGTATTCTGCTCTGGGTTAAGACACGTTACTACAGTACCCTACTGTATTCTGCTGGGTTAAAGACACGTTACTACAGTACCCTACTGTATTCTGCTCTGGGTTAAAGACACGTTACTACAGTACCCTACTGTATTCTGCTGGGTTAAAGACACGTTACTACAGTACCCTACTGTATTCTGCTGGGTTAAAGACACGTTACTACAGTACCCTACTGTATTCTGCTGGGTTAAAGACACGTTACTACAGTACCCCTAATGTATTCTGCTGGGTTAAAGACACGTTACTACAGTACCCTACTGTATTCTGCTGGGTTAAAGACACGTTACTACAGTACCCTACTGTATTCTGCTGGTTAAAGACACGTTACTACAGTACCCTACTGTATTCTGCTCTGGGTTAAAGACACGTTACTACAGTACCCTACTGTATTCTGCTCTGGTTAAAGACACGTTACTACAGTACCCTACTGTATTCTGCTCTGGGTTAAAGACACGTTACTACAGTACCCTACTGTATTCTGCTCTGGGTTAAAGACACGTTACTACAGTACCCTACTGTATTCTGCTGGGTTAAAGACACGTTACTACAGTACCCTACTGTATTCTGCTCTGGGTTAAAGACACGTTACTACAGTACCCCTACTGTATTCTGCTGGGTTAAAGACACGTTACTACAGTACCCTACTGTATTCTGCTGGGTTAAAGACACGTTACTACAGTACCCTACTGTATTCTGCTCTGGGTTAAAGACACGTTACTACAGTACCCCTACTGTATTCTGCTGGGTTAAAGACACGTTACTACAGTACCCTACTGTATTCTGCTCTGGGTTAAAGACACGTTACTACAGTACCCATACTGTATTCTGCTGGGTTAAAGACACGTTACTACAGTACCCCTACTGTATTCTGCTCTGGGTTAAAGACACGTTACTACAGTACCCTACTGTATTCTGCTCTGGGTTAAAGACACGTTACTACAGTACCCTACTGTATTCTGCTCTGGGTTAAAGACACGTTACTACAGTACCCCTACTGTATTCTGCTGGGTTAAAGACACGTTACTACAGTACCCCTACTGTATTCTGCTCTGGGTTAAAGACACGTTACTACAGTACCCTACTGTATTCTGCTCTGGGTTAAAGACACGTTACTACAGTACCCTACTGTATTCTGCTGGGTTAAAGACACGTTACTACAGTACCCCTACTGTATTCTGCTCTGGGTTAAAGACACGTTACTACAGTACCCTACTGTATTCTGCTGGGTTAAAGACACGTTACTACAGTACCCCTACTGTATTCTGCTGGGTTAAAGACACGTTACTACAGTACCCTACTGTATTCTGCTGGGTTAAAGACACGTTACTACAGTACCCTACTGTATTCTGCTCTGGGTTAAAGACACGTTACTACAGTACCCTACTGTATTCTGCTGGGTTAAAGACACGTTACTACAGTACCCCTACTGTATTCTGCTCTGGGTTAAAGACACGTTACTACAGTACCCCTACTGTATTCTGCTGGGTTAAAGACACGTTACTACAGTACCCTACTGTATTCTGCTCTGGGTTAAAGACACGTTACTACAGTACCCTACTGTATTCTGCTGGGTTAAAGACACGTTACTACAGTACCATACTGTATTCTGCTGGGTAAAGACACGTTACTACAGTACCCTACTGTATTCTGCTGGGTTAAAGACACGTTACTACAGTACCCTACTGTATTCTGCTGGGTTAAAGACACGTTACTACAGTACCCTACTGTATTCTGCTGGGTTAAAGACACGTTACTACAGTACCCTACTGTATTCTGCTGGGTTAAAGACACGTTACTACAGTACCCTACTGTATTCTGCTCTGGGTTAAAGACACGTTACTACAGTACCCTACTGTATTCTGCTGGGTTAAAGACACGTTACTACAGTACCCTACTGTATTCTGCTCTGGGTTAAAGACACGTTACTACAGTACCTACTGTATTCTGCTGGGTTAAAGACACGTTACTACAGTACCCTACTGTATTCTGCTGGGTTAAAGACACGTTACTACAGTACCCTACTGTATTCTGCTCTGGGTTAAAGACACGTTACTACAGTACCCCTACTGTATTCTGCTCTGGGTTAAAGACACGTTACTACAGTAGCCTACCCTACTGTATTCTGCTCTGGGTTAAAGACACGTTACTACAGTACCCTACTGTATTCTGCTCTGGGTTAAAGACACGTTACTACAGTACCCTACTGTATTCTGCTCTGGGTTAAAGACACGTTACTACAGTACCCTACTGTATTCTGCTCTGGGTTAAAGACACGTTACTACAGTACCCTACTGTATTCTGCTGGGTTAAAGACACGTTACTACAGTACCCTACTGTATTCTGCTGGGTTAAAGACACGTTACTACAGTACCCTACTGTATTCTGCTCTGGGTTAAAGACACGTTACTACAGTACCCCTACTGTATTCTGCTCTGGGTTAAAGACACGTTACTACAGTACCCTACTGTATTCTGCTGGGTTAAAGACACGTTACTACAGTACCCTACTGTATTCTGCTGGGTTAAAGACACGTTACTACAGTACCCTACTGTATTCTGCTGGGTTAAAGACACGTTACTACAGTACCCTACTGTATTCTGCTGGGTTAAAGACACGTTACTACAGTACCCTACTGTATTCTGCTCTGGGTTAAAGACACGTTACTACAGTACCCTACTGTATTCTGCTCTGGGTTAAAGACACGTTACTACAGTACCCTACTGTATTCTGCTCTGGTTAAAGACACGTTACTACAGTACCCTACTGTATTCTGCTCTGGGTTAAAGACACGTTACTACAGTACCCTACTGTATTCTGCTCTGGGTTAAAGACACGTTACTACAGTACCCTACTGTATTCTGCTCTGGGTTAACGACACGTTACTACAGTACCCTACTGTATTCTGCTCTGGGTTAAAGACACGTTACTCAGTACCCTACTGTATTCTGCTGGGTTAAAGACACGTTACTACAGTACCCTACTGTATTCTGCTGGTTAAAGACACGTTACTACAGTACCCTACTGTATTCTGCTGGGTTAAAGACACGTTACTACAGTACCCTACTGTATTCTGCTCTGGGTTAAAGACACGTTACTACAGTACCCTACTGTATTCTGCTGGGTTAAAGACACGTTACTACAGTACCCTACTGTATTCTGCTGGGTTAAAGACACGTTACTACAGTACCCCTACTGTATTCTGCTGGGTTAAAGACACGTTACTACAGTACCCTACTGTATTCTGCTGGGTTAAAGACACGTTACTACAGTACCCTACTGTATTCTGCTCTGGGTTAAAGACACGTTACTACAGTACCCTACTGTATTCTGCTCTGGGTTAAAGACACGTTACTACAGTACCCTACTGTATTCTGCTGGGTTAAAGACACGTTACTACAGTACCCTACTGTATTCTGCTCTGGGTTAAAGACACGTTACTACAGTACCCTACTGTATTCTGCTCTGGGTTAAAGACACGTTACTACAGTACCCTACTGTATTCTGCTGGGTTAAAGACACGTTACTACAGTACCCCTACTGTATTCTGCTCTGGGTTAAAGACACGTTACTACAGTACCCTACTGTATTCTGCTGGTTAAAGACACGTTACTACAGTACCCTACTGTATTCTGCTGGGTTAAAGACACGTTACTACAGTACCCTACTGTATTCTGCTGGGTTAAAGACACGTTACTACAGTACCCTACTGTATTCTGCTGGGTTAAAGACACCTTACTACAGTACCCTACTGTATTCTGCTGGGTTAAAGACACGTTACTACAGTACCCTACTGTATTCTGCTGGGTTAAAGACACGTTACTACAGTACCCTACTGTATTCTGCTCTGGGTTAAAGACACGTTACTACAGTACCCTACTGTATTCTGCTGGGTTAAAGACACGTTACTACAGTACCCTACTGTATTCTGCTGGGTTAAAGACACGTTACTACAGTACCCTACTGTATTCTGCTGGGTTAAAGACACGTTACTACAGTACCCTACTGTATTCTGCTGGGTTAAAGACACGTTACTACAGTACCCTACTGTATTCTGCTGGGTTAAAGACACGTTACTACAGTACCCTACTGTATTCTGCTCTGGGTTAAAGACACGTTACTACAGTACCCCTACTGTATTCTGCTGGGTTAAAGACACGTTACTACAGTACCCTACTGTATTCTGCTGGGTTAAAGACACGTTACTACAGTACCCTACTGTATTCTGCTGGGTTAAAGACACGTTACTACAGTACCCCTACTGTATTCTGCTGGGTTAAAGACACGTTACTACAGTACCCTACTGTATTCTGCTCTGGGTTAAAGACACGTTACTACAGTACCCTACAGTATTCTGCTGGGTTAAAGACACGTTACTACAGTACCCTACTGTATTCTGCTGGGTTAAAGACACGTTACTACAGTACCCTACTGTATTCTGCTGGGTTAAAGACACGTTACTACAGTACCCTACTGTATTCTGCTCGGGTTAAAGACACGTTACTACAGTACCCTACTGTATTCTGCTGGGTTAAAGACACGTTACTACAGTACCCCTACTGTATTCTGCTGGGTTAAAGACACGTTACTACAGTACCCTACTGTATTCTGCTGGGTAAAGACACGTTACTACAGTACCCTACTGTATTCTGCTGGGTTAAAGACACGTTACTACAGTACCCTACTGTATTCTGCTGGGTTAAAGACACGTTACTACAGTACCCTACTGTATTCTGCTGGGTTAAAGACACGTTACTACAGTACCCTACTGTATTCTGCTCTGGGTTAAAGACACGTTACTACAGTACCCTACTGTATTCTGCTGGGTTAAAGACACGTTACTACAGTACCCTACTGTATTCTGCTCTGGGTTAAAGACACGTTACTACAGTACCCTACTGTATTCTGCTGGGTTAAAGACACGTTACTACAGTACCATACTGTATTCTGCTCTGGGTTAAAGACACGTTACTACAGTACCCTACTGTATTCTGCTGGGTTAAAGACACGTTACTACAGTACCCTACTGTATTCTGCTGGGTTAAAGACACGTTACTACAGTACCCTACTGTATTCTGCTCTGGGTTAAAGACACGTTACTACAGTACCCTACTGTATTCTGCTCTGGGTTAAAGACACGTTACTACAGTACCCTACTGTATTCTGCTGGGTTAAAGACACGTTACTACAGTACCCTACTGTATTCTGCTCTGGGTTAAAGACACGTTACTACAGTACCCTACTGTATTCTGCTGGGTTAAAGACACGTTACTACAGTACCCTACTGTATTCTGCTGGGTTAAAGACACGTTACTACAGTACCCTACTGTATTCTGCTGGGTTAAAGACACGTTACTACAGTACCCTACTGTATTCTGCTGGGTTAAAGACACGTTACTACAGTACCCTACTGTATTCTGCTGGGTTAAAGACACGTTACTACAGTACCCTACTGTATTCTGCTGGGTTAAAGACACGTTACTACAGTACCCTACTGTATTCTGCTCTGGGTTAAAGACACGTTACTACAGTACCCTACTGTATTCTGCTGGGTTAAAGACACGTTACTACAGTACCCTACTGTATTCTGCTGGGTTAAAGACACGTTACTACAGTACCCTACTGTATTCTGCTCTGGGTTAAAGACACGTTACTACAGTACCCTACTGTATTCTGCTCTGGGTTAAAGACACGTTACTACAGTACCCTACTGTATTCTGCTGGGTTAAAGACACGTTACTACAGTACCCTACTGTATTCTGCTCTGGGTTAAAGACACGTTACTACAGTACCCTACTGTATTCTGCTGGGTTAAAGACACGTTACTACAGTACCCTACTGTATTCTGCTGGGTTAAAGACACGTTACTACAGTACCCTACTGTATTCTGCTGGGTTAAAGACACGTTACTACAGTACCCCTACTGTATTCTGCTGGGTTAAAGACACGTTACTACAGTACCCTACTGTATTCTGCTGGGTTAAAGACACGTTACTACAGTACCCTACTGTATTCTGCTCTGGGTTAAAGACACGTTACTACAGTACCCCTACTGTATTCTGCTGGGTTAAAGACACGTTACTACAGTACCCATACTGTATTCTGCTCTGGGTTAAAGACACGTTACTACAGTACCCTACTGTATTCTGCTGGGTTAAAGACACGTTACTACAGTACCCTACTGTATTCTGCTGGGTTAAAGACACGTTACTACAGTACCCTACTGTATTCTGCTGGGTTAAAGACACGTTACTACAGTACCCTACTGTATTCTGCTGGGTTAAAGACACGTTACTACAGTACCCTACTGTATTCTGCTCTGGGTTAAAGACACGTTACTACAGTACCCTACTGTATTCTGCTCTGGGTTAAAGACACGTTACTACAGTACCCTACTGTATTCTGCTGGGTTAAAGACACGTTACTACAGTACCCTACTGTATTCTGCTGGGTTAAAGACACGTTACTACAGTACCCTACTGTATTCTGCTGGGTTAAAGACACGTTACTACAGTACCCTACTGTATTCTGCTGGGTTAAAGACACGTTACTACAGTACCCTACTGTATTCTGCTCTGGGTTAAAGACACGTTACTACAGTACCCTACTGTATTCTGCTCTGGGTTAAAGACACGTTACTACAGTACCCTACTGTATTCTGCTGGGTTAAAGACACGTTACTACAGTACCCCTACTGTATTCTGCTCTGGGTTAAAGACACGTTACTACAGTACCCTACTGTATTCTGCTGGGTTAAAGACACGTTACTACAGTACCCTACTGTATTCTGCTGGGTTAAAGACACGTTACTACAGTACCCTACTGTATTCTGCTCTGGGTTAAAGACACGTTACTACAGTACCCCTACTGTATTCTGCTCTGGGTTAAAGACACGTTACTACAGTACCCTACTGTATTCTGCTGGGTTAAAGACACGTTACTACAGTACCCCTACTGTATTCTGCTGGGTTAAAGACACGTTACTACAGTACCCCTACTGTATTCTGCTCTGCCGGAAACATCGCCAAAAAAACAGTTATGGCCAGTTTTGTATACCCCACCATAGACAACCTATAGAAGGTTTTGTATACCCCACCATAGACAACCTATAGAAGGTGTTGTATACCCCACCATAGACAACCTATAGAAGGTTTTGTATACCCCACCATAGACAACCTATAGAAGGTGTTGTATACCCCACCATAGACAACCTATAGAAGGTTTTGTATACCCCACCATAGACAACCTATAGAAGGTTTTGTATACCCCACCATAGACAACCTATAGAAGGTTTTGTATACCCCACCATAGACAACCTATAGAAGGTGTTGTATACCCCACCATAGACAACCTATAGAAGGTGTTGTATACCCCACCATAGACAACCTATAGAAGGTGTTGTATACCCCACCATAGACAACCTATAGAAGGTTTTGTATACCCCACCATAGACAACCTATAGAAGGTGTTGTATACCCCACCATAGACAACCTATAGAAGGTGTTGTATACCCCACCATAGACAACCTATAGAAGGTGTTGTATACCCCACCATAGACAACCTATAGAAGGTTTTGTATACCCCACCATAGACGACCTATAGAAGGTGTTGTATACCCCACCATAGACGACCTATAGAAGGTGTTGTATACCCCACCATAGACGACCTATAGAAGGTTTTGTATACCCCACCATAGACGACCTATAGAAGGTTTTGTATACCCCACCATAGACGACCTATAGAAGGTTTTGTATACCCCACCATAGACAACCTATAGAAGGTTTTGTATACCCCACCATAGACAACCTATAGAAGGTTTTGTATACCCCACCATAGACAACCTATAGAAGGTTTTGTATACCCCACCATAGACAACCTATAGAAGGTTTTGTATACCCCACCATAGACAACCTATAGAAGGCAAACAATTCCAAATGTCATATATTATATATATCATACTTTAAGTAGCATGTGTGTCAAACTAGGGGGGTTTCTAGCCGCAATTTGCAACGCTAGATTTTTTTATAATGGGATGAATCTAGAGTTGCAATACCCTCCATAGCCCGTCTCCGGACCCCCCGGGTTGAGCTCCTTTGGACCCCAACCCATAGGGTCCGGTGACACCAAAGCAAAGCTACATGCTAATTCTGAAACGCACACTGACACCGTTGCTTTTGCTTTTGCTGCGCTGTGCGTGTGTGATGCTGACATATTCCAAAAGAAGCATATAAGAGCTATAGGAGACAACGGAGACAACCGAACCCCCCGCGAACGGCGCAGAAGCCGTTAAGTATTTTTAATCTTTGTTAGACCGTTTTGGCAGCTCTGAAATTCTCTCTTGACTTCCTTATTGACATCCCATTGTCCCGCCTCCAGCACCGTGGCTGGCTACCTGCGACAGAGGCAGGAACGTGCAGATAGCCAGTTCCGGCGCTGGAGGCGGGACAATGGGATGTCAATAAGGAAGTCAAGAGAGAATTTCAGAGCTGCCAAAACGGTCTTAAAAATACTTAACGGCTTCTGCGCCGTTCGCGAGGGGTTCGGTTGTCTCCGTTGTCTCCTATAGCTCTTATATGCTTCTTTTGGAATATGTCAGCATCACACACGCACAGCGCAGCAAAAGCAAAAGCAACGGTGTCAGTGTGCGTTTCAGAATTAGCATGTAGCACGACATCGAAGGTAAGGGACCCTACGCTAAAGTCATCCAAATGTCAGAAAACTTTAACGTAGGGTTCCAAGAGGGGCTATACCCTCCATTGACTCCCCACTCATCCAATTTGGTTTGCGATCTGCTTGTCTTAAAAAACGTTAAACTCACCAACAACAAACTCACAAGCAGCTGTAGTCCAAGCTTGAATTATCCTCTTTCAATCTGCCGAGCTTGTTTCTCATAAAAATCCACCGTAGAGATGTTATGAGCTACTTTCTGTCAAGACATCCTCTGCAGGTGATTCTTTTTCTAAGTGTTGCAGTTTGGAAGCACTCGTTTTTGTTAACGGGTCGCGCTGCTGCCTCCTGCATATGTGCAAATTCGAAACAGGTGGTACGCAGGGCCGTTCAGTTACAAGCAGTAACATTGCTTACCGGAAAAAATAAATGATATATCCACCTCACCCGACCTTTAAGTCCGGAGTCCTCTGCTGGGTCCACCTCACCCGACCTTTAAGTCTGGAGTCCTCTGCTGGGTCCACCTCACCCGACCTTTAAGTCCGGAGTCCTCTGCTGGGTCCTTTGTTAGACAAGCTCTGATTGTTGGTCAGAGCTCAACACCTCAGAAGCTGCCCTACCAAACTTTCTTTCCTTCCCTCAGCAAAGTTCTTCGGTCAGACAGGCATTTTTTTGCGCGTATAGTATTGGCCTTTAAAAGAGTGTGTTTGGCAAAGAAACATAACCACACCAAACCCTCTTCTTAAAGAAACATAACCACACCAAACCCTCTTCTTAAAGAAACATAACCAACACCAAACCCTCTTCTTACTGCAGAGAAACACAACCACACCAAACCCTCTCCTTACTGCCCAAAATGGAACCCAGGCTCGGCGCCTCACTTCCTGTTCTTTTATAGCTTCCTGGAAATATTGCTCACACACATTTCCCCACAGCTCCCCTTGTGGTCAAACCCTGTCATTGTGTCAACAGAACATTGATGACCACATGGTTCAACTACACAAAACACATTATATTGCATGTATTCTCCGTACACTACATTTCAGTGTTAAATATTCAACCCTAGTTTAACCAACATATTCCCCTGTTATTCCCCAGTTTGTTTCATTTTCTTCAATACTCATACCAGGCCAGGAAATACATTGTTTCACACATTTTATGTGACAGTGTCACATAGTTTGACATGTCACATGACATGTCACATGACATGTCACATGCTTAAAGCATGATGACATTTGGAAAAACATCCCTTATATAGGCTAGGACAAATAAAGAGGAATGTGCACGGAGGTGCGGCCAGGGCTCCTGCGGGAGGTTTGCACATGCTCAGTGTAAACAGGAACTGCGATGATGGAGTTTTCCAGCAGAGGTGCTAGAGGTGCATGAGAGTTGCTGACCCTGAACTGAAATAATAAAAAGGATATCACAAAAAGAGAATAGTACAATTTTGATTTTGTTTTTATTTAAAAAATGTCACAACTGTGGAAAAAATGTTGTGTATAACAGACTGAAAGATAAAGGACAAGTACATTTACTAAATGTTAATGTTTTTGTATATTTTCTTTTGTGGATTTTCCATGTTCTTTAGTACATGTGTCAAACTTTTATTTTTGTGAAATGACAAAGGAACATGGATACTGTTCATTCAAGTGCTGTGGATGATATAAAACATTTGAAAAACTGCTGTTTAATTCTCAACTGTTCTGGATCTCATTATTTACATCACTTGTTATGAGCTTTCTATCTAGCACCCTCTGCTGGAACACTCCATCATCGCAGTTCCTGTTTACACTGAGCATGTGCAAACCTCCCGCAGGAGAGTGGGCCGCACCTGACTTATCCTCTTTATTTGTCCTAGTATATAGGTTGTCTATAGTGTCGCAGTCCCGCCCTCTTTCATGACGAAGCCAGGCCCAGGAAATGATTCCCAATGCATTTTTCCCATAGACATTTCAAAAAGTATTTTTTTAAAGACGGTTACGCCACGGACAAAGCCAACTCGAGTCGTGACAACTCATGACAACAAACACAATATTTTGGACCAAACTAATAATTACAAAGAAGAAAAACAACAAAAAAGTGTTGTAACCTGCCGTTTTTTTCTTCTTTCTAAGTATTTGTTTGTTGTCATGATTTGTCACGACTCGAGTTGGCTTTGTCCGCTGCGTTAAACGTCTTTAAATAAATACTTTTTGAAATGTCTATGAGGAAAATGAACGGAGAATTATTTCCTGGGCCTGGTAGGGGGCGGGACTGCGACGCTCTATAGAGCACCGAAGTCCTGACGTCACTGTCAGTAGAGGGCGCCAGTCCACAGGTTCGTGTACTTTTTATTTGCATTGAAATCGCCATAGGGGGATTTTAGATCTCTACATATAAGAACGGTGTTTGAAAAATAAACCGCTCACCCCGGCCTTTTCACTCATATGGATATGAAGCATCGACTGAAGGTGGAAATGTACAAATAACACAGAAACTACATTTCCGGGTAGGCGGGGTGGCTGCAGCTGCCCGTCACACAACAGAAACTGACATTTTAATTATGTTTTTTTTTAAATTTTGTATTGATATTTAATGTTTCGTGCTTAGTAGCCTATACGAGTCGAGTCACCACCAGTTGAGCTTACGTCAACGAGGAATCTCAAGAACGCAATGTGTTGACAGCTGGGCGTGACGTATATTAGCAGCGACATTGCTTTCATATGTAGTTTCAAGGCTTTTGCGGCCAAAGTAATTCCATTTTCTCAAGAAACTGGCTGTATCAAATATGAATGGACATCATTAACGACGCACAGCCACTCCCCTGACAGAAAGGCCGGGGTGGTCGGTTTATCTTTCAAACACAGTTCTTATATTAAGCGACCTACTGTAAATGGGGGGATTTCAATGCAAATACAAAAATACATGAACCTGTGGACTGGCGCCCTCTACTGACAGTGACGTCAGACTTCGGTGCTCTATGGTGTGGTATACAAAAATGGCCATAAATCTTTTTTTTCCCCGCGATGTTTCCGGCAGAGCAGACCTCTCATTCTGTGGACCTTAATGACCAGAGCAGACCTCTCATTCTGTGGACCTTAATGACCAGAGCAGACCTCTCATTCTGTGGACCTTAATGACCAGAGCAGACCTCTCATTCTGTGGACCTTAATGACCAGAGCAGAGCTCTCATTCTGTGGACCTTAATGACCAGAGCAGAGCTCTCATTCTGTGGACCTTAATGACCAGAGCAGGCCTCTCATTCTGTGGACCTTAATGACCAGAGCAGGCCTCTCATTCTGTGGACCTTAATGACCAGAGCAGACCTCTCATTCTGTGGACCTTAATGACCAGAGCAGACCTCTCATTCTGTGGACCTTAATGACCAGAGCAGACCTCTCATTCTGTGGACCTTAATGACCAGAGCAGACCTCTCATTCTGTGGACCTTAATGACCAGAGCAGACCTCTCATTCTGTGGAACTTAATGACCCAATTAATAGAAAAAAAACACAAATAAAATGTCATGACATCACAGGTCCTCTCACATTTTGGGTGACTGGCTATAGAGAGAGAGGGAGAGAGAGAGAGAGAGAGAGAATAGCGACTTTAAGCAACGACGGCTACGGCAGTCGGCTACGGCAACCGGAAATGGATCAGTGCTCGATACATAAACCTGCTCTCCGTCGCAGCCTTTTCTACTACGGCAGAACCTATACACTTACACGTAGTGTCTACAACGCCATGTCATAACCATGTTTATTGAAATTATAGCTGTCATACATTTACACCGATTGCTCCATCACCTCTCTTATGCTGTGTAATGTGTTGGCATGCTCTGAATGAAGAAATAACACTAATACCACATGTCACATTAACCATGTTTATTAAAACGGTTTTAGAATAACACAGATTGCTCCATGCAGCACCTTCCTCTTTCCACTGCTGATCATGTCCAGCGCATGTAAGAATTAAGCAATATCGGCAAGTTAGCTGACGGAGTGTTTTAAAAAAATAGTTTGACACATGCTGCATAGACGCGTCACCATGGGAACCAATGGAATGCATCACCATGGGAACCAATGGACTGCATCACCATGGGAACCAATGGCGCCGTCACCATGGGAACCAATGGGAACCAATGGGAACCAATGGCGCCGTCACCATGGGAACCAATGGGAACCAATGGCGCCGTCGCCGACCACTGTTTGCTTAACGATTTTGACAGCTACGGCGATTGTGTCACAGCTCCCGTCCTGAAAACAGTCGTTGCTTGCCTCAGCACTGCAGTGAGGCAGAGAGAGAGAGAGAGAGAGAGACATTGCCTCAGCATTGCAGTGAGGCAGAGAGAGAGAGAGGGAGAGAGACATTGCCTCAGCAGTGAGGCAGAGAGAGAGAGAGGGAGAGAGACATTGCCTCAGCAGAGAGAGAGAGAGAGAGGGAGAGAGACATTGCCTCAGCACTGCAGTGAGGCAGAGAGAGAGAGGGAGAGAGACATTGCCTCAGCACTGCAGTGAGGCAGAGAGAGAGAGGGAGAGAGACATTGTACGGATATAACTAAACTTTGCTGTTTCATAGCTTTGCTTAATTACTGATTCAGACCCTCCGCAAAGGGGTTATAACAAACAGGTCTGGTAACTGTGATTTAACACACACCAAGGTAACATTTATATTACTCAAACACACATAGCCTCGACGTTGCAATAATGCCCGTAAACAATCACTTGATTTTGGCCATTTTATTACTATTATCTCATAACACACTCACACACGTACAAACACACTTCTACTAAACTTGTGTACAGTATAAAGCCTTATTTGCCTTGTCTGGCCCGTGTTAGATCTAATACAATAGCATGATGATCATTACAACAAAGGAATCTGAGACTGGCGTTTAGGTAATAACTGCGAACACAAGGGAAACACAAGATACATACTATTAATTCACAGATATAGCGACTGCATAGATGCATCATTTCTGACTGAATTTAGAGCATTTAACGAACATATAACACATTAAAAGGACTTACTTAAACGCGTCATCCCGTTTGCTACATTGTTTCTGTAGGAATGAACGAACACATCGTGCCCCCTGGTATAGCTCGCCCCTTCCTCTGTCACCCGACACTTCCTATCGCCATACCATGTAGTAAGACCCCGCATTCCTGGTATATAGTAGTAACACATTTACCCCCCAATTAGCTGTATTAATATCTACATCCCTGAGACATACTAATTGGTTGATAAGAGGATCTCTGTTCTTATATAACACAGAGTATTTACTGTATAGGCAGTGAACTTCATAATAGCACCAACATTCTATACATAAATGACACAACATGAAGTTACAAATAAAAGCTGGGCCGGCACTTAATATTATAATGATCCCACTCACGGAATAAACTCGACACCTCCCACTTTTAGGCTACGGTTTGAAATAAACCCAGTAGGCTAAATAGATTCCCCACAATCATTTGCAAACAAAAACATTCAAACAAAAATAAAAAATAAGTATATCAATCATGCTTCTAATCGATGAACGCCTCCGGATGGCACTCACCAGTTGAACTTATGAAATAATAAACCTAGTTTACTTTCATACTGAATTAATTTTGATCTCAATCTGACTGTAGGAGGTAGGCACCACCGCTTTGCTCCTTACTGAGTGACAAGTATGCCCCATCACCCAGCTGCCTCAAGTAAACACCCACTGACTAGTCTTACTCGCGCAGCATGCATATGGAAGAGTTCGTTAGGGTATTTCTCAAGAGGTCTTTCTAGTCTAATTCACTGATCTTCAACCGGGATTAGGACAACCAGCCGCCGCACATCACGATGGAGGATGACGGATGGCCATGCCACCACGTCTTTCACCACCTGCGACCAACTGATGGGCAGACTTGGACATGTCCGCACCTTTACGTCCCTGACGACACCCTGGTTATCTGGATTCACCTCCACGACACGACCCATCCGGAATCGACCTCGTAGAGCATTCTGGTCCGCGACCCACACCAGGTCGCCGACGGCCACATTCCGTGCTGGAACGTGCCATTTCTCTCGGATGAAGAGATGAGGGCCCGCCAGCTGGCTCCACCGCTTCCAGAACTTGTCCACCTCGCGCTGGACCGCCCGAAGACGACTGTACGGGTAGCTAGGGAAGTCAAAGCCCAGGATGTCTCCCCTGGGCCCTGCCCGCCCCAACAGCAGAGAGTTGGGAGTGATGATGTCCACGGAATCCTCGTCGACTTGAGTTCTGGCTCCGATGGGTCTTTCGTTGGCCAGGTTAGCAGCAAGGTAGAGTAGAGTCTGGAACTCCAACGCCGACAGATCATCGGTGTCGCCGACGCTGCTCAACGCCCTTTTCAGAACATGGACGGCAGCTTCGGCCGCCCCGTTCCGGTGCGGTGAGTCCGCTGGGCTAAACTCCCATGCCCAGTCGGTCCCTGCAACTGCTGCTCTTTGCTGGATCTGCTCCTTGTCAATGTCCCCTAGGAACTTGTATAGATCCTCCAATGCTGGTCTCGCGCCAACAAAGTTCGTACCCTGATCAGACCACAACTTTTTTGGATGGCCTCTCAGATCAGTGAATCGCTGGTAGGTCTGCAGAAAGCCTTCTGTAGACAAGTCCTCAACTAGGTCTGCATGGACAGCCCGTGAGGCCATGCAACTGAAGACCACGCCCCAGACTTTTCTCTTAATGCGTCGCTTCACAGTGCCCCTGACAGTGTAAGGACCGAACAAATCCAGCGTTGTGTACTCGAACGGAGCTGCTGGACTTGTGCGCACTGTAGGAAGATTAGCCATCACTTGACTGGATAGCTTAGCCCCCCGTTTGCGACAAAACAGGCAAGAGTCGATCACCTTACGTGCGACCCTTGGCCCCTGAACCACCCAGGCTTTCTTCCTGACTCGCAGGAGTGTCCCAGCCACGCCCTCGTGGTTTGCACGATGGGCCTCCTCACACAGTAGTGTGCTGAGTCGTGCCTCGTAAGGAATGATGGGCACGCCCTGGCTTTCTTGGTCAACGGTCTGAACCCGGCCTCGGCATAGCAAGAGACCTGTCTTGTCGTTCTTACTAACTACAAGACGGTTTAGTGTCGTTGTCGGGAAAGAAATTCCCTCTTGGGCGGCAAGGCACAGCTCCTTAAATGCTGTGTCCCGCTCTCCGACAGAGAGCACCGCCCCCCACTGTACACGACTGCCGGACTTGAATAAGCCTCCGTGGCCGTGCAACACTCTGCGGACGTAGCCAACTGCCCCGCAGAGTTTTGACAGTGTGCTGCATCTAGCCAAGTCCATTTGGTTCACAAGGCCTGACCCCCACAGCTTTCCAGTTTCGTCATTAGATGCTGCCACAGAACCCCCATCACTGACTGGTGAAGGACCCCTGCTGACCGCTGGAGACCCCCCATTGTCTGGTGAAGATCTGCCACTGACTGGCGAGGACCCGCCACTGTCTGGCAGTGGCGCGGACCCCTGGTTCTTAGTTTGGGATCTAGTAACAGCAGCAGAGAATGCTTTCATTTTGAACACTTTTCTCTGCAATGTACTCACGATTTCCCGCGATGAAGAAGCCACCTCAGCAGCAGACTTCATAGGCCATTGGTCGACTGGTCTGGCTAGGAACTCTGGTCCCTTTTGCCACAGGGAATCACTGTCTAATTGCTCAGGAGAACCCCCCCTCGTGACTAGATCAGCTACATTTTCCACCCCGGGAACCCACCACCAGTCAGTCACAGGCCCCGCCTTCTGGATTTCCCCAACCCTATTGGCGAAGAACGTTTGGAACCCATAACTGTCCCTTTGAATGGCACCCAGCACTGTCTGGCTGTCGACAAAGTGATACCACTTCTCGATTGTCAGCCTGCTATGCTTCAGCACGTACCCTTTCAGTCGTGCGGCAAAGACAGCACCGCAGATTTAAGCTTTCACTGCATCACCCTTTTGGTCTAGAGGAGCCAACTTGGCTTTTGACTCCACCAGACGAGTCTCCACCCCGCTAGCAGTTTCCCACCGCAGGTAGAGCACCGCTCCGTAGGACTCTGAGCTCCCGTCGGAGAAGGTGATGCCCCAGGGTTTCCCCACCCATCCGGGCGGAGTGATACACCTGGGGAACGTGATCGCACTCAGCTTTGCGTATTCCTCAAAAAGTTCAACCGCTCTCACGCGGAGATCGCTAGACAACGGTTGATCCCAAGTGTCTTTGGTCAATGACCCCGCCTCTTGGAACGCCCTCCTGACTAGAATAACGCCTTTCTGTTTCAGAGGCGTCACAAGGCCAATGGGATCATACAGCCCCGCTACTTGACTCAGCAACATACGCCGAGTCAGAGGATCTGGCGTTTTCTCCGCCACCTCCTTCAGAGCAAGGTTTTCCTCGCTCCGCACTTTCTTTTTTCTGGCGGAAAAGTTTATGGCAACCATGATGAAGAGGCTGTCCTCCTTCACATGGTAACCAACCCCCAGAGCCTTATTGTCCTCCTCTCTCATCTGATTCGGAAACAACATAGTCTCTGGTTTCATTTCTCCATCTCCTTCCCTCCCACTTTGGCCTGACCGTACCCAGGGCTTTAGGTGAAACCCCCCGGTAGCCAGAATGGTTTTAACCCCCGCCAGTACCTCCTCCAGCCTCTGGGGGCAGTTGTGAGATAGAAAAATGTCATCTACGTAAGCGTTCTCCACGATTACGTCCCTCTCGTCAACCATTTGGGTGAACTGAGGTAGATACGCTGTCTCGCGCATCGCTATTTGAGCTATGCTACCCGCTGGACGGTCTCCCATATTGACCCGTACAACTGCATAGTCTTCAATCTTGCTGTCAACTGAGTCCCTCCATAGGAACCGGTGCAAATGTACCTCCCGCTCTTCTAGCCAAACGGAGTGGTACATTTTGCTTACGTCGCCAATGGCGGCGTATTCCCCCTCTCTGAAACGCAGCAACACTGCTCGGATCGGGTTCAAAACATCGGGCCCCTTTAGCAGGATACTGTTCAAACTCACGCCCCGGAATTCTTGACTACTGTCCCAGACTATCCTAACTGGCGTGGAAACTGAGTGTGGGTTTGGTGCCATAAGATGGTTGATCCACCAAACAGCCCCGCCCCACATGTCCATGGCAGCTTTAGACAGCTTGACAGCAGCACCTCTTTTGAGCATCTCATGCACCTGGCTAGCATAGGCCTGGTACCACACGGGATCTCGCCTGAGACGTTTCTCAGACTTTAAGAACGTGGCCTCAACCGCCGCCCTATTATTTGGTAAAGTAGACGGGTCCTCTTTCCAAGGATAGCTCGCGTCCCAATGCGACTCATCGCTGTGAGAGTCGCTTGTCTTAAAAGTCAGGCCCCTCTTGACAATCTCCATTTCTTTCTCGTCAGCGAGAGACATCTCTTTGCCACCAGGGGCGCATTTTCCACAACGACAACCCCCACACAGGGGATCACATGCCGCACCAATACTGTCCCAACGCCACCAAGACAGTGCCGCGCTGGTGTCAGTATGGCAAGTGGCAGCCTTAATTTCAACGGCTCCACCTCTCATTGAAAGAGCAAAATGGGTTGACGCCCACTGTCCTGTGATCATTTCACTGGCGTCGAATAGAGACGGATGACATCCGCTAACCGTCTTACCCAAAATCCCCGACCAAAGTACCAAATCTCCACATCTAGCCAACCGCTGTGGGGCTAAACGACCCTCACGCGCACTGATAAGTATTTCCACTTCCAGTGGACGTCTCAACTCCTCCGGATCGGTGCCCGGAAAAAGATCTGCAATGCGCCTAGGATTAACTGGACAATTGATCTTTGCAATCTCATCCAGACCATAACAAGTCATGTCATGGTCCAGTGGAGAAGAGCCCTTCTCCCCCATTGTCTTCAACTTAATGGAGTATTTTTTCGTCTTGAATGTCTTTTTCATCCCCCCAACGCCCTGCACGCTCAGAGTGACAGGTCTTCCTTTCAGCCCGAGCCTGTCTGCAGCTTTGTGGGTGATATAATTCGTATCAGAGGCGAGGTCAATCAAAGCCCCCACCCAATCACCACTTTTCGTGGTTACTTCCAGCGTCATCATCAGAGCAGGCATCTCTCCGCCCTCAGTGCAGCCTGTCGTGGCTGTATTGTTCGTGTAAGCTTTGCGCACTATAGCTAGTTGCTTTGGCGTCAACTCGGCCTCAGCAAGCTTAAGTTCAATTTCATGTGTAGGCCCACGTGAGTCCCTCCCCACGCTACTAGCCCCCCCTCTCGCGCTGTCACTATTATTATTACTAGTGCTACTATCCCCATTACGTGGACGCGCCTTGGGGCACAACTTGAAATTATGAGGAGGCGACGAGCCGTCCCTTTTGCACTCACTTAACCTACACAGGAAATTGTCATTGCGCACTCTGCATTGGCCGTCATGTAGATATAAACACTTAAAGCATGCTTTATGTTTTTTCGCATACGCACGCCGGCCTTCAACGTTGGCTTTCATGAACATTTTACAACGGAACAATGCCCCTGAGTGATCGCTCTCTCCGCAGATTACGCACGAACCCCGCGCCTCCTCGCCGCTAAACGTAGCCCTTGTCGAAGCACGCTTCTCGCGCGCCCCGTTCCCCGGCTTATCATTCTGTCGGTCATTATTACGGCTACGTGGGCTCGGATCACTTCGTTTGGTCCCTATGCCTTTTGCATTTAATTGTTCTTGTTCAACGAGCACTTTTGTATGCTCGCGTAAGAAGGCAATGAAATGCGGGAACCTGTTTTGGCTATCAATATTATTATTTGGATTACAACGCATCACAAGCCACCGTTCTTGCATTTCTGGCGGCAATTTAGCCTCTAAATTGTGAATGACGAGCTGATTTTGAATGACGTCGCAAGCATTCAGATCCGCTAGATCCAGCACCGATTGCTCTATTAATCTAACAAGATTTAATGTCTCCTTTGGCTGGCCACTGCTTACAGCGGGCACACTTTCCAACTTCATTATAATCTCCTTGACAATCTGTCCTACGTTTCCGTAGTGGAGTTCTAATTTCTGGTAGACCTCATCTGAAGTCTGGCAATAATCAAGCCTTAATTCATCATTTATCCTTTTATCAATGGAATCAATCAGTAGCTGGTAACGCATGTCATCACCCCACCCAGGATTGTCAAAGAGTGCATAGATCCTATGCCACTGTTTCTTCCATCTGAAGTATGACATGCGTTCCCCACTGAATTGGGGTAATTTCATAGGCTGAGCAGCCAGTTTGCTACCGGCTGACTTCTTTCCTCCATTGTCAACGGCGAGAGGTACACTTTCTTGTTTAATTTCCTCTTTCATTTCTATTACTATTTCGCCTTTGTGCTTTAAATCCTGGAGATTGGCACTCTTACGTGCTTTCAAAGCATACACCTCAGCTAATACCTTGGCCAAATTCCCGTCAGAAATGCAACCTTCCCATGAGTTTAATAACGTCTGCATGTCTGTTAATGAACGCTCAATTACACTCTCTAGCCCGTAAATAAGACTTAGGTTAATATCCTGTTCTTCGTAACGGTCAGGACGCGCTCTGTCTGCTGCCTCTGCCGCCCACTTGAGGGTGCGCTGCACAGAATCTTCTATGAACCGCTTCCATAAGTTTTCCTGCAATTCTGTCCGAGCCAAAAGATAGGATATCTTTGCGGCATCGAGTCTCGTACTAACAACTTTTATGTCCATAGCGTTTTCATCAGCCTCTACCATTGCAGTTGTATAATCCGTGCTACAAGTTAGAAGCTCATCAAAACCTATATCCATGTCTTTCAGTAAAGCCTTGAGTTCACTTTCGGACTTATGGGCAGCCGTACTTTTGGCTTTGGTCGTTAACCTTGTTAACGCGCCTTGGCTCGCCGAGCGCGCTTTCTTTAACGCATCTAAGGCTGCCATGGTTACACGAGGCTACTCGCTCGCCCCCCCACCAACCTTGTCTCTCTTTTTAGATGGCCGGTTCGGCGTTCCTCTCTGGCGGCCAGTCGTGCTGTGAAACATACACAATGCGTAGCCCCAATTCCTATGCTATTAGCGTTAGCATTGGCTAGGCTAGCCCCAACAACATCCAACTGGAGTTACCCTCCTTTAGCTTAGCATTAGCGTCAGTCAGCCCTCCTTTAGCTTAGCATTAGCGTCAGTCAGCCCAAGTTAGCCACCGTTAGCCTAATGCTAGTTGGTTGCTAGGCACAATGCAATGTCAATGGGAAGGTGGCTAGCTCCTTGCTTGTTTACAATTTAGCTTGGTCTGGTATACCCCCCAAAGTCAATGCACAGTTCCTTTCTGCAACACACAATTCCAGCGATATTCCCCCCAATGCACAAGCACTCATGTGGGCACTGAAACTCTTTATTTAGGTCGGCAAAACCGGATGCTTCCTAGCACCCAGGGCACAACCTCCTTAGCAGCAGGATCACGCTACTAGCATCCTTGTCACCTCAATACGGCACGGATGATTCCCGCAGATATCAGCTACTCCGGCAGCCTACGGGTTTCGGTCGCTGGTCCTTGGACACGGCGATCGATGACGGGTCAGCGATGCTCCGCAAACGCTGGATGGCCGTCCCTCGTTGTCTTGCTTCTCAGCTAGCGTCACGCTAACAGCAGACAACCACCATTGCTCACGTAGTAGCTAAGCTAACAGCTAAGCTAACACGGGCCAATGGCTTTCATTAGCATGTGGATCACACAATGCTCGTATTGCTTAGCCACGGTGAATTAAGTACCGTTGCTTCAGCAATCCGTCGGTGGGTTACACCGCAATGAATTATTACTCACCGGTGATTACACACGGTTAATTATTACTATGGTGAATTACACCACATTTAATTATTACTATGGTGAATTACACCACATTTAATTATTACTCTGGTGAATTACAGAGCATTTAATTATTACTGTACGGATATAACTAAACTTTGCTGTTTCATAGCTTTGCTTAATTACTGATTCAGACCCTCCGCAAAGGGGTTATAACAAACAGGTCTGGTAACTGTGATTTAACACACACCAAGGTAACATTTATATTACTCAAACACACATAGCCTCGACGTTGCAATAATGCCCGTAAACAATCACTTGATTTTGGCCATTTTATTACTATTATCTCATAACACACTCACACACGTACAAACACACTTCTACTAAACTTGTGTACAGTATAAAGCCTTATTTGCCTTGTCTGGCCCGTGTTAGATCTAATACAATAGCATGATGATCATTACAACAAAGGAATCTGAGACTGGCGTTTAGGTAATAACTGCGAACACAAGGGAAACACAAGATACATACTATTAATTCACAGATATAGCGACTGCATAGATGCATCATTTCTGACTGAATTTAGAGCATTTAACGAACATATAACACATTAAAAGGACTTACTTAAACGCGTCATCCCGTTTGCTACATTGTTTCTGTAGGAATGAACGAACACATCGTGCCCCCTGGTATAGCTCGCCCCTTCCTCTGTCACCCGACACTTCCTATCGCCATACCATGTAGTAAGACCCCGCATTCCTGGTATATAGTAGTAACACATTTACCCCCCAATTAGCTGTATTAATATCTACATCCCTGAGACATACTAATTGGTTGATAAGAGGATCTCTGTTCTTATATAACACAGAGTATTTACTGTATAGGCAGTGAACTTCATAATAGCACCAACATTCTATACATAAATGACACAACATGAAGTTACAAATAAAAGCTGGGCCGGCACTTAATATTATAATGATCCCACTCACGGAATAAACTCGACAGACATTGCCTCAGCATTGCAGTGAGGCAGAGAGAGAGAGGGAGAGAGACATTGCCTCAGCACTGCAGTGAGGCAGAGAGAGAGAGGGAGAGAGACATTGCCTCAGCAGTGAGGCAGAGAGAGAGAGGGAGAGAGACATTGCCTCAGCAGTGAGGCAGAGAGAGAGAGGGAGAGAGACATTGCCTCAGCAGTGAGGCAGAGAGAGAGAGGGAGAGAGACATTGCCTCAGCACTGTGACCTTTATGAAAACACATCTGTTAGTTTTCAGATCATAAGAAAATATCAAACATCAGGATTATTGACAGACGTAACTGTGTTAGCGTCACGCTAGCATCCGTGTTACCCAAGTTTCCTTGTTGCTGTCACCCACACACACACACACACACACACACACACACACACACACACACACACACACACACACACACACACACACACACACACACTCATACAGCCACATGTGCTCTCAGTTTCCGTGTTTTCCACGTCAGATATTGTTGACATATTAATCTCTGTGACCTGCAGCTGTTTATGGTAACAGATCACAATCAGTGCTGCATGTGTGTGTGTGTGTGTGTGTGTGTGTGTGTGTGTGTGTGTGTGTGTGTGTGTGTGTGTGTGTGTGCGTGTGTGTGTGTGTGTGTTATGATAAACATAGCATCCTCTTAACTTGGACGCTGTGCCTACAAGCTATTGACCACAAAATCACACACACACACACACACACACACACACACACACACACACACACACACACACACACACACACACACACACACACACACACACACACACACAGACTGATCAGATGCCAAGAGATCAAACAGATTCATAAAAACCTTAAAAACAAAAATCTGGAGTCACGTGCGCGACTGCACTCGCACGCACGCACGCACGCACGCACGCACACACACACACACACACACACGCACGCACGCACGCACGCACGCACGCACGCACGCACGCACGCACGCACGCACGCACGCACGCACGCACACACACACACACACACACACACACACACACACACACACACACGCACACACACGCACACACACACACAATGAATTCCATCCTTTTTCGTCTCAGTCTTGCGGCAGAGATGAGATGTTCTTTATCTTCTGTAAATCATTTTTAAATATTGATATTTGAACAATGTGAGAGCTGGGGGGGAGGGGGGGGGGGGGTGATTTATCCCATTTTGACCTGGGAACGATTCTACAAATGTCTTCTAAATCATGACAGTTTTCTGAAAAACCCTATGTTTCTATATCAGTGGTTCTCAAACATTTTCATGTCAAGGACCTCCAAGATTATATGTAATTGGTCGCCGACCCCCATCTGAAAATATGTTGTTCCAGGGACCTTGTTCCAGGGACCCCCCCCCCCCCCACACACACCCTCAGAAGCAAAGATTTGAGTTAAAAACTTTGGCTCTGAAAGAATATGTATTCAAAGATTTGCGCCACACATTTTTCAAAGATAGCAGACCTACAAGCTCGTAGCGCGGCACCGGGTGCCGTGCTACGAGCTTGTAGATCTGCTATTTTCCAATGGCTAAAGTATAACACAATGCTTAAAAACACCAAAAGGGGTTCCCGTATAGAATGGGTTATGAACGCACTCAGAGTCAGACTAAACCAACGTCAGATCTAATCTGCCCGTTAAATACAGAGAATTTAAATAGAGATAATTTAAGCTAACACGACTATGTTTGAAATAGATACAATCTCTGATCACATTTAAATGTTCATACGCTACATAAATCCTGACTTTCAACTTCTCAGACAAACAGGTCGGTTCTTCTGTAAATCATTCTGGGACTCGTTTCAATGTAATGTTATTTCAACTCGTGAGTCTGGCAGAGTATTGTAAACACAGCGGGGTTTCAACCAGTGGTTTGGGGACCGCCAGTGGTCCTTGAGGTGGTTCCAGGGTGGGCCCCTGCAGGTAAACGATGAAGAATTTGGTAACCAAATGGACCCTTATGGATACGGATGGAGCTCGATAACCGATACCCGAAAAGATCCGAAAACAAGCTTATTGATTATACCCGTTATCAATAAGCTTTGGGCTTATCAAGCCTGTTATGGAGCATAGTACGGTCCATGACGTCATGTTTAAACAATCAAGACAAGAGGCGATCAAGAAATAAATCTAATCGCCCATGCTGGCACAAACATGTCGGTCTAAAAGTGTATTGATACCTGCCAACTGTTCTGTCCGGGTAAACTAAATGACGCTTTTAAAGGGACGGTACAGGAACACATATTACCCAGTTAACAGTTATACTTCAATATTATTTTCCCAAAGTAAAAAGGCCAACTGCCTTCCGTCTGTTAGAAAAGTACTGTATTTGAAGGCCCTTATAGTAAAATACTGGTTCTGTTCAGAATGTATTGTCGTCTCCCGTCTTTCCACAAATGAATAGAAAATGCTGAATAGTGGGCTCGATAAGGACCCGGCTCGATAAGGACCTCGATAAGGACCTCGATAAGGACCTCGATAAGGACCCGGCTCGATAAGGACCTCGATAAGGACCTCGATAAGGACCTCGATAAGGACCCGGCTCGATAAGGACCTCGATAAGGACCTCGATAAGGACCCGGCTCGATAAGGACCTCGATAAGGACCCGGCTCGATAAGGACCCGGCTCGATAAGGACCTCGATAAGGACCTCGATAAGGACCCGGCTCGATAAGGACCCGGCTCGATAAGGACCTCGATAAGGACCTCGATAAGGACCCGGCTCGATAAGGACCCGGCTCGATAAGGACCTCGATAAGGACCTCGATAAGGACCTCGATAAGGACCCGGCTCCATGAGGACCTCGATAAGGACCTCGATAAGGACCTCGATAAGGACCCGGCTCGATAAGGACCCGGCTCGATAAGGACCTCGATAAGGACCTCGATAAGGACCCGGCTCGATAAGGACCTCGATAAGGACCTCGATAAGGACCTCGATAAGGACCCGGCTCGATAAGGACCTCGATAAGGACCTCGATAAGGACCTCGATAAGGACCCGGCTCCATAAGGACCTCGATAAGGACCTCGATAAGGACCTCGATAAGGACCTCGATAAGGACCCGGCTCCATAAGGACCTCGATGAGGACCTCGATAAGGACCCGGCTCCATAAGGACCTCGATAAGGACCCGGCTCCATAAGGACCCGGCTCGATAAGGACCTCGATAAGGACCTCGATAAGGACCCGGCTCGATAAGGACCTCGATAAGGACCTCGATAAGGACCCGGCTCCATAAGGACCTCGATAAGGACCCGGCTCGATAAGGACCTCGATAAGGACCCGGCTCGATAAGGACCTCGATAAGGACCCGGCTCGATAAGGACCCGGCTCCTTAAGGACCCGGCTCCATAAGGACCCGGCTCGATAAGGACCTCGATAAGGACCCGGCTCGATAAGGACCTCGATAAGGACCTCGATAAGGACCCGGCTCGATAAGGACCTCGATAAGGACCTCGATACGGACCTCGATAAGGAGTCGGACCTCGATAAGGACCTCGATAAGGACCTCGATAAGGACCTCGATAAGGACCCGGCTCGATAAGGACCTCGATAAGGACCTCGATAAGGACCTCGATAAGGACCCGGCTCGATAAGGACCTCGATAAGGACCTCGATAAGGACCTCGATAAGGACCTCGATAAGGACCCGGCTCGATAAGGACCTCGATAAGGACCTCGATAAGGACCTCGATAAGGACCTCGATAAGGACCTCGATAAGGACCCGGCTCCATAAGGACCTCCATAAGGACCTCCATAAGGACCCGGGCTCCATAAGGACCTCCATAAGGACCCGGCTCCATAAGGACCCGGCTCCATAAGGACCCGGTTCCATAAGGACCCGGTTCGATAAGGACCCGGCTCCATAAGGACCTCGATAAGCACCCGGCTCCATAAGGACCTCGATAAGGACCCGGCTCCATAAGGACCCGGGCTCCATAAGGACCCGGCTCCATAAGGACCTCGATAAGGACCTCGATAAGGACCCGGCTCCATAAGGACCTCGATAAGGACCCGGCTCCATAAGGACCCGGCTCGATAAGGACCTCGATAAGGACCTCGATAAGGACCCGGCTCGATAAGGACCTCGATAAGGACCTCGATAAGGACCCGGCTCCATAAGGACCTCGATAAGGACCCGGCTCGATAAGGACCTCGATAAGGACCTCGATAAGGACCCGGCTCGATAAGGACCTCGATAAGGACCTCGATAAGGACCTCGATAAGGACCTCGATAAGGACCCGGCTCGATAAGGACCTCGATAAGGACCTCGATAAGGACCCGGCTCGATAAGGACCTCGATAAGGACCCGGCTCCATAAGGACCTCCATAAGGACCCGGCTCGATAAGGACCTCGATAAGGACCTCGATAAGGACCCGGCTCGATAAGGACCTCGATAAGGACCTCGATAAGGACCTCGATAAGGAACTCGATAAGGACCTCGATAAGGACCTCGATAAGGACCCGGCTCGATAAGGACCTCGATAAGGACCTCGATAAGGACCCGGCTCGATAAGGACCTCGATAAGGACCTCGATAAGGACCTCGATAAGGCCCCGGCTCGATAAGGACCTCGATAAGGATCCGGCTCCATAAGGACCCGGGCTCCATAAGGACCTCCATAAGGACCCGGCTCCATAAGGACCCGGCTCCATAAGGACCCGGTTCCATAAGGACCCGGTTCCATAAGGACCCGGCTCCATAAGGACCTCGATAAGGACCCGGCTCCATAAGGACCTCGATAAGGACCCGGCTCCATAAGGACCTCCATAAGGACCCGGCTCCATAAGGACCCGGCTCCATAAGGACCCGGTTCGATAAGGACCTGGCTACATAAGGACCCGGTTCGATAAGGACCTGGCTCGATAAGGACCCGGCTCCATAAGGACCTCGATAAGGACCTCGATAAGGACCTCGATAAGGACCTCGATAAGGACCCGGCTCGATAAGGACCTCGATAAGGACCTCGATAAGGACCTCGATAAGGACCCGGGCTCCATAAGGACCTCGATAAGGACCTCGATAAGGACCCGGCTCCATAAGGACCCGGTTCGATAAGGACCTGGCTACATAAGGACCCGGTTCGATTAGGACCTGGCTCGATAAGGACCCGGCTCGATAAGGACCTCGATAAGGACCCGGCTCCATAAGGACCTCGATAAGGACCTCGATAAGGACCTCGATAAGGACCTCGATAAGGACCCGGCTCGATAAGGACCTCGATAAGGACCTCGATAAGGACCTCGATAAGGACCTCGATAAGGACCCGGCTCCATAAGGACCTCCATAAGGACCTCGATAAGGACCTCGATAAGGACCTCGATAAGGACCCGGGCTCCATAAGGACCTCGATAAGGACCCGGCTCCATAAGGACCTCGATAATGACCCTGCTCCATAAGGACCCGGCTCCATAAGGACCCGGCTCCATAAGGACCCGGCTCCATAAGGACCCGGGCTCCATAAGGACCCGGCTCGATAAGGACCTCGATAAGGACCTCGATAAGGACCCGGCTCCATAAGGACCTCGATAAGGACCCGGCTCCATAAGGACCTCGATAAGGACCGGCTCGATAAGGACCTCGATAAGGACCCGGCTCCATAAGGACCCGGCTCGATAAAGACCACGATAAGGACCCGGCTCCATAAGGACCTCGATAAGGACCTCAATAAGGACCCGGCTCGATAAGGATATTTTTGCTACGACATGCATGCAATGTGGCCCCTCTGGAGTGAGTGTGGAGATGTAATGGCCCTCTCGTTGCCCACCCCAGACTATAGTATATCTTCCGAAACCATGAACTATAGACCAATTATTTGTTTACAAACATTGGGACTGGGCGCACGGGTGACTGTTTCATGTAATCAATTCCCAACAGATCTCCAAACCTGTTGTTTTGGGGAGCGCTGGTTTCAGTCCATTCAATCTCTCTTGTGTGTTGGCTAGTGAGGTGCACCCTAGGAGACATTTATACTTCAAAGCACAACAGTATTGCCCACAGAGAACAGCTGATATACAAGCTCACATCGCATCGCGGATGCGACTGTTGTGAGCGTAGAGGTCTGCGTGCGCGACACCATCGCGGGACGAAGCATAACTTATACTTGATGCGTTGCAGGTGCGCGTGCAGCCATGGACAAACATCATGAGCGCACCTCCCGTTCTTATGACAGCGACTGGAGGTGTGGTTTTGAGGACAACTGTTTTGAATTACTATTATTGTTCAAACACAACAGAAACCAATGGATTATATATTTCAAGGGCGAGAGATCACAATAAAAATCCTAATCATTCTTCCTCCACACTGGGATAAAAACAGCATCTGGAAGTTTGATGGGGCATTTTTTACACGTGAGTGCAGTTAGAACTTTTCCATTGCATCTTATGAGAGGTGGTGTTCTTCTGCAGCCATTATGCGCACGCATGCTGTTGCTTATCAGTGTGTCTGTCTATAGCATGTCGTTTTTTCATGATTTAAAGTTTTTTTTAAATCCTCCAAAATCATGAAAAACGACAGATTATAGTCTGTCTTCCGAAACCATGAACTATAGCATGTCGTTTTTTCATGATTTTTATTTTTTTTTAATCCGCCAAAATGGGGGTGCACTGGGGAGGCACTGGGAAGGCCCTGGGGGGGCACTGGGGGTGCACTGGGAAGGCCCTGGGGGGGCACTGGGGGTGCACTGGGGAGGCACTGGGAAGGCCCTGGGGGTGCACTGGGGAGGCACTGGGAAGGCCCTGGGGTGGCACTGGGGAGGCACTGGGAAGGCCCTGGGGGGGCACTGGGGGTGCACTGGGGAGGCACTGGGAAGGCCCTGGGGGGGCACTGGGGGTGCACTGGGAAGGCCCTGGGGGGGCATTGGGGGTGCACTGGGGAGGCACCGGGGTGGCACTGGGGGGGCACTGGGGGGACACTTGGGGGGACACTGGGGACTTTTTTGTGATTTTTTGTGACTGAATGGTGAAAATCACGGAAAAGCAAAAGGCTATAGTCCATGGTCTCGGAGGGCATACGATTTTTAACGATTTCGGAGGATTTGAAAAAATGGTGAAAATCACAGAAAAGCGAAAGGCTATAGTCCATGGTCCATGGTATAGCCTGATTCATAAAGGCTATAGTCCATGGTCCATGGTATAGCCTGATTCATAAAGGCTATAGTCCATGGTCCATGGCCTGATTCATAAAGGCTATAGTCCATGGTCCATGGTATAGCCTGATTCATAAAGGCTATAGTCCATGGTCCATGGTATAGCCTGATTCATAAAGGCTATAGTCCATGGTCCATGGTATAGCCTGATTCATAAAGGCTATAGTCCATGGTCCATGGTATAGCCTGATTCATAAAGGCTATAGTCCATGTCCCATGGTATAGCCTGATTCATAAAGGCTATAGTCCATGTCCCATGTGGTATAGCATGATTCATTTGTTCTTCTCATTTTTGTTATTTATGAAAATATAGAAATCCCATCATTGACAATGAATGGAGAATTTACGTCAATGTGTCTGAGCAAATCGACATGTTACGTGGTGATGATGTACGGTGATAATAATAAAAACTATAGAACATTTATCTTAACAAAATATGTTAAGATATGATGTTCAGAGTCAACATCTTTAAATGGTATAGTCATTAGTCACTTAATGTCATAAACACTCCTTAGCTTTTAATAAAACCACATGAAGAGTACATCTAAAAACAGAGACAAGGTGGCACACGTACATCTTAAAGATTTTATTTTATTCCGTTCTCAAACATTTTCATGTCAAGGACCCTCAAAAACATCTGTAATTGGCCTCCGAGCCCCATCTGAAAACATGATGTTAATTCCAGGGTCTTCCCCAGAAGCAAAGATCTGAGTTAAAAACGTTATATATATATATATTCAAAGATTTGCGCCACATTTTCACGATTTTTCAAAAATAGCAGACCTACAAGCTTGTGGCGCTGCACTCGGTGGCGCGCTACGAGCTTGTAGGTCTGCTATTTTTCAATAGCTAAGGTATAACATAATGCTTAAAACACCAAAAGGGGTTCCCGTTCAGAATGGGTTGACTTAACAACACAAAACAGAAACCTCTGCTTATGGTGCAGAAGTGCAACATTAGCCGTTTTCCAAACCAGCCCTCGGGGGGTTAAAGGTGAAAGGTTAAAAGGCATTATATTGTGGTGGAAGTAAGTGTGTTTTGGGGGTCCTTTTGGGG
Organism: Electrona antarctica; assembly: GCF_951216825.1. Taxonomy (NCBI): domain Eukaryota; kingdom Metazoa; phylum Chordata; class Actinopteri; order Myctophiformes; family Myctophidae; genus Electrona; species Electrona antarctica. Next base: position 35,368,009 of record NC_136789.1, read on the forward strand.
TTTTTTGAGTGGTGTAAACCACTCCTACAGTACAGTACAGTACAGTACAGTACAGTACAGTACAGTACAGTACAGTACAGTACAGTACAGTACAGTACAGTACAGTACAGTGCAGTGCAGTGTAAACCACTCCTACAACTGGCTTTGTTAGTGTTTTAAAAATGAGCATGGTTGCTACGGTCACCCAGTTCACCCGGGTGTGATTTCATTACGTCAGAGCTGATCAGGCTATATAATACCTTACACCACTCAGTTCACACGGGTGTGATTTTTTTTAAGTGAATGGTAGAGCTGGCTGTGTGCGGGTGGTGTACAGTACAGTGCAGTGCAGTGCAGTACAGTACAGTACAGTACAGTACAGTACAGTGCAGTGCAGTGCAGTGCAGTGCAGTGCAGTACAGTACAGTACAGTACAGTACAGTACAGTACAGTACAGTGCAGTGCAGTGCAGTGCAGTGCAGTACGTAGCCACGTATAAAGGTTCCTGTACAGTTGAGGACAGTATTTACACCTCAGTGTCCGTGTGTCTTTTTTTTTCTTTTTTAAATAATTTTTATCCCACGATTTTGAAACCCAGTGTTTTCACCCAGTGCCAATTATCTAATGTAATCCTGGGCGCTACACTTCCTCTGCCAACCTGAGGGGGCAGCGGACTGTGTCCGTGTGTCTTTAAAGGCTCTTTATAAAGTCTCTTTTTGTCCGTCTCTTCAACCGCCGCTCCTCGTTCGCTCCTCGTGGGGTGACGTGTTCAGTGTGCGATGGGGTGACGTGTTCAGTGTGCGATGGGGTGACGTGTTCAGTGTGTGATGGGGTGACGTGTTCAGTGTGCGATGGGGTGACGTGTTCAGTGTGTGATGGGGTGACGTGTTCAGTGTGCGATGGGGTGACGTGTTCTGTCTCTGTGCGATGGGGTGATGGGTGTGAGCGTTCAGTGCATCAGTTCCTGTGACAGAGATGGAGCCTGGCCTTCGCCGCGGAGCTGTGAGGCGCCGCGTGGCGAGACGCCACGATGGCGGGCGACGCCCCCGGTGACCCCTGTGACCCCGAGGCCTTCGCCACAGCCGCGGACGATGACGACGCCAGCTTCAGAGACTTGGACGCGGCGGCGAGCAGAGTGGAAGACGAGGACGAGGATGAGTGCGAGACGTACAGTTTGGGGGCGAACAGGCGACCCGAAACGGAGGAGGAGGATTTAGACGACAGGGGGGCGTGTCCTCCCCGGGCGCCCTCCTCACGGGGGGGCGTGGTCTCGCCGGCGCGCGGCATCAGCGCGCGGCAGCTGAGGCCGGCGGCGCAGTCGCAGCGCTGGAACAGCTCCAGGCCCGGGGCGCCCCCCCCGGGGCCCTTCCTGCTGCGCTGGGGGCCCCCCCCTCCCCCCCGCGTGCACACCTGGCCCTCCAGCAGCACCGGCTTGCAGATGCGAGCCCAGAAGTGGCGAGCGCAGCACAGACCCTCGGCGCAGTCTGATGACCTCAGACAGGCCCCGCCCACCTGACCTGAGGGAGAGAGAGAGAGAGAGAGAGAGAGACCATGTTTAATATCTGTTCTATTTGAATTTAACTAGTGCTGCACGATTGTTACTCAAATGTGAATCTCGTTAAGTGTAAAATGACTTATACTGGATCTCTTGTCCACTAGTCCCTTCCTGACATTTTAGTCTAGTTTTTAGCTGTTGGCGAAATCGTCAGTATATTTAGTCATCATAGCTTAAGTTTTCATTTAGTTTCCATTTAGTCGGTGAAAAAAGGTAGTCGACGAACACTTTTCGTCTTAGTTTTAGTCGAGGAAATCGACAGTGACAGAGAGGAGAAGAGAAGCAGGTGATTAGATACCTTTAATGGTGGACTGCTTGGACGCTGTCTTTCTGCCTCCCGACTTCTTGATCGCCCCTCGATCGTCCTCCTCCGAGAGTCTCTGAGACAGGAAACTGTCCAGGTCTGGAACACACATATCTGAAAGAGAGAGAGAGAGAGAGAGAGAGAGAGAGAGAGAGAGAGAGAGAGAGGTCATTATGTTACACATTATGTCTGCTATTTTTGAAAAATCTTGAAAATGTGTTGCAAATCTTTGAATATATGTTCTTTTGGAGCGAGCGTTTTTAGCTCAAATCTTTGCTTCTGAGGGGTCCCTGGAACAATATATTTTGTGATGGGGGTCGGCGGCCAATTACAGATAATCTTTGGGGAAATATTGAGAACCATATACTGTAGGTATTTAAAAAAATTAGAAGATTTTATTAAAATTTCGACGTCAGATCTAAATGGGTTAAAAAATAAAGAATGATAAATAAATGAATAAATCTTACTGTTGCTGCAGTGGTTGCCGGGGCAACACATGGCGTCGCGCTGACACCGTCTCTTCCTCCTGCGACACGATTGGCAGCGAGAGTAGGCGTGTCTAGAGGGGGCGTGGCAGAAACTCCCTTCACTGCACTCCAGATCACTGATGCACTGGTAGAACTAGAGAGAGAGAGAGAGAGAGACATAGAGAGAGAGAGAGACATAGAGAGAGAGAGAGAGAGAGAGAGAGAGAGACATAGAGAGAGAGAGAGACATAGAGAGAGAGAGAGTCAGAATTAATGTTATTGTCTCACATTGATTGAACATTGATTGAATTAATACAGTTTGTAGAACAGCATAAAACGTCACCCCTCCCCCCCCCCCACCAGGGACGTGCACACATAGACATCAAAGGGCCTTTTAAGCCCATCACAGGGTGCATATATACTTAGTTTAGACTAGTCATTGGTTAGACATGGGTTAAGGTTAGGTCGCAGCGCGACGAGTTGAGAGCTTGTAGATCAGCTATTTTGTGCCCATAAGTGCCCTCTTAGGGGATTCCAGCCCCGTCCCCAGCTCTAACACTCTCTGCTGTCCCTGATGATAAAACACAAATGGTCCACCGTACCTTTGACAGCCTGACGGGGCCCCCCTGGGCGGGGCTCGTGATCGACGACGGCAGCCTCGTGCGGTTGACGCGCGCGCCCGCAGCGCGGTCCTCCAGCTCGTGCGCGCCCCTGAGGTCCTCGTGCGCGCCCCTGAGGACGAGCGTCCTGATGGAGTTGAGCTTGACGCGCCGCGCCTCCGCGCTGCGCCACGCACCCCCCGCGGCGAGCAGCGCCGCGAGCACCGTGAGCCACGACGCTCTCATGGCGTCTGAGTGATGATTTCAATGAAGTTATGTTTGTTTAGTTTAGATATAAATCACACAAAAATGATTTTTGAATTAATCTAGTGTGTTGTTTGGTTTAAATAAGTACACTAAATGAGTTAAATTAGTCTAATAGTGTTGTTTTGATTTGTGAATTTAAATAATCACACTAAATTATTTAAATTAATCTAATATAGTGTAGTTTGGTTTGGTTCCCAGTGGATAAAGTCCAGGTTGAGTTTTGTCCGTGTTGTTGAAGCTGCTGCCAGTTCCAGCTAGTTGATAAAACTAGCACAATTATAGTAAATCAAATAATAAAAAGCCTTGTTGAGGCTTTAAGTTGGTTAAAAAAAAGTTTAAAAACCAGCAGATCGAGCTGAAGTATAGACGGATAATCAATCACTAAAATAGGAACCAAATATTCCCAATATTCTTTTCCATGCGGAGTTATTCTGTCTGTGAAAGATAAAGTGCGTGTGTGTGTGTGTCTGCGTGTGTGTGGCAGTCTACCCTCGTGTCCGTGTCTTTTATAATCCATTCACGCCCCTCCCCCCCCCCCCCCCTCCCCATGCACGCGCATCGATACCAGCGGCCACCGTGCGCCTTAACGACCCATCGATACACAGAGAGAGAGAGAGAGAGAGAGAGAGAGAGAGAATTTGAATCCATAATAACTCATCACTTCAATATGTTCTGGGAGAACAGTCCAAATGCACAGTTTTGGCAGCAAAATACGTGTGGAGTTGTCATCAACTGAGGGACAGCCAGTGGACAGAAGAGACAGGTATATCTGTCTGAACAGGGTCATTAAGTTGCTGTTATGTTTCTGTTTGTTAATTTATTTTCATTGTTACTGTATTGCTTGTTGTTCATTCATTATTGTTGGGATGTTTGTTGTTGTCTTTGTGTGCGCAGAGAGTTGTCTCTGTGTGCACAATGTTGACTTTTGTTTTGTTGTATCGTATGTATGCTTTGGCAATGTATAGAACATATGTATCATGCCAATAAAGCCTTTTATTTTCACGACTTTTGTTTTGTTGTATCGTATGTATGCTTTGGCAATGTATAGAACATATGTATCATGCCAATAAAGCCTTTTGAAATTGAAATTGAATTGAGAGAGAGAGAGAGAGAGAGAGAGAGAGAGAGAGAGAGAGAGAGACAGAGAGACAGAGAGACAGAGAGACAGAGAGAGAATATAAGACATTGTTTTATTTTGATTGTCTTGTTCCACTTATGCTTTGACAATGTAAACGTTTTCTCATACCAATAAAAGCTCCTGTGTGTGTGTGTGTGTGCGTGTGTATGTGTGTGCGTGCGTGCGTGCGTGCGTGTGTGTTTTCTTCTACAAAGTCAAAGGTAGATATTCTGATAGTAGCCTCATGTCTATTAATATTCAGTAACACATATATTTATAAATATAATCATTGTGTATTCAGTAACACATATATTTATAAATATAATCATTGTGTATAGTGTATAGTTTCATTATATAGATATTCCACTGTTACGTTCTTAGCTTACGCATGTTTCATAATAGCTACTTTTTATGTACGTGATGTATTGCCATGCTTTTTGTTCTTGCTTTAGTCTAGTAGCCAGCCCATAGAGCCCCAATGTGAACCCGGACATGTTGAGTACACTTAATGTTTTATGTTATAAATGTTTAGTATGGGTCCCCAGCATGTACAAACTGCCGGATGCTAACTTGCATATGTTGAGCAATTTTAATAATTGCATAATATGTGACCATACCATTAACAACCTATAGAAGGCAAAATATTCCATATTTCATCATGGTTTATGTAGCATGTGACATGTCAAACTAGGGGGTTTTCATGATGCTGAATCCATTTCAAGCATTAGTTTTGCAAAAAACACTCCTTGGGCTATAAACGGCCATAGCTACTTGCCCAAATGTGCTGACATCATCACATTTGTGATTACGGCTATTGGCCGTTTTAGCCTAAGGAGTGTATTATGTGCAAAACTATTGTTTGTTGAAGAGATATGCCAGGGACCCCCAATTGAAGAGATATGCCAGGGACCCACAATTGAAGAGATATGCCAGGGACCCCCAATTGAAGAGATATGCCAGGGACCCCCATTTGAAGAGATATGCCAGGGACCCCCAATTGAAGAGATATGCCAGGGACCCCCATTTGAAGAGATATGCCAGGGACCCCCAATTGAAGAGATATGCCAGGGACCCCCATTTGAAGAGATATGCCAGGGAATTTCACTCGTTTCTATTGTTGTTTAAAACAGTCAGTGTTTCTCAATAACATTTTATTTTCACGACATGTCAGTCAAGCTATATAGAACTGTTTCACCACAAGAGGGCGCCCCCTACCCGCTACCCTCCAGCAGACAGACAGACAGACAGACAGACAGACAGACAGTCTCATCCTGTGTCAACATGGACGCATGATCTTTACTGTTTTCTGGACTGTATATTTGATCTGATCACATAATAATTCCATTCCGTTGTAACTAAAAACATCTCATGATGAGTTTCATGTTGTTGAGACTTTCTTCCAGATCCAGACTGGGTTTGGCTTCTTGTTTCCGCGTCAGGAAACTAACCCGGAGTCCTGGAGCCTCACAATGCAGGGCGGTGAGTCAGAACTTATAGCTTTAGTTCACTTAGAATGATAGTACTTTGTAGTCTGCATCAAGTATAACTAGCCTACACTAGTTAACTTATGATAGTACTTTGTCATATCATGCATCAGTAGATAGTATAGTAGACTACATCAAGTAGCCTAACTAGTAGTCTAGTACTTTAATTTATAGGCTATTCTGGAGCGGTGATCCACTGCGCAAAAAGCATGGAATACGGTTGAGTATATTCCAGGAAACACCCGGTAAATTTACCAACAAACTCCGGTAAACTCCCGAAATGTACCATCACCCCCGTATATTACTGTATATGACTGTATATTAACTGTATGTTAACTGTATATGCTGCTAAACTTGAGGTTTACGGGCAAATCTAGTGCCCATAATTGCCGTTAACTCCTCTTTTCACGCAGTGTGATCGACCTCATTGTTCTAGGATTAGTTAAACTTTTGTCGTAACTTGTGAAGTACTGCATGGTCGCTGAGTGACGTATTGTTAGCATTATTTTAGTCAAGTTGTCGTCATAGTGGATCACATTTACATAAGGTCGTTGTGAGTGGTCGTGTTGTAGTAGTAGGCTATAGTTATTTTAGTTACGTTGTCGTTATAGTGGATCACATTTACATAAGGTCGTTTTGAGTGGTCGTGTTGTAGTAGTAGGCTATAGCTATTTTAGTTACGTTGTCGTTATAGTGGATCACATTTACATACCGTAGACATAGTGATCTTGTTCTAGCATTATGGCTATTTTAGTTAAGTTATCGTTATAGGTGGATAACATTAACTCTTTACATAAAGTCGTTAAGTGTTTAGCATCATTAAAAACGGGTTTACAGTCAGTGTTCAAATAAACTTTAGAAGTTGTTACAATATGTTACTGCCACTGGGAGGGAGATATCTTCGCCTGCAGGGTGGGCAGGGCAGGGTGGACATGTTTCTGTTACTGCACTGGGATGGGAGATATCTCCGCCTGCAGGGTGGACATGTTTCTTTACATAGCTGTAACTGCAGGGAGACAGACACACTGAGATCTCTGAGCTTCTGTTCCAACTAAACTAAATAAACCTCTTTGGTGTTTAACTGGAAAACTACTTCTGCACATTCTGAATGTGTTAGGATCGCTGTGTTGTGGACAGAGAGAGAGAGAGAGAGAGAGAGAGAGAGAGAGAGAGAGAGATACTGGTATGCATTGGAGCTGTTGTTGTGTTGTGGCATGCAGCTGCAGAGCATATGTCTCTCTATCTCCACCCACTCGCTCTCTTTTCTGTATTTTCCTCCTGCTCTCTCTCTCGCTCTCTCTCTCTCTCTCTCTCTCTCTCTCTCTCTCTCTCTCTCTGCTCAGACGTTCATTCAGTTCCGCAACCACACCCATATTGCAATGGGATATTGTGACACACTTGAAGTTGAAAACTTTATAAATGTCTGTCTGTCTGTCTGTCTGTCTGGTACTGTACTGTACTGTACTGTACTGTACTGTACTGTACTGTACTGTACTGTACTGTACTGTACTGTACTGTACTGTACTGTACTGTACTGTACTGTACTGTACTGTTTATAATGTAACATTTCTGTCCCTCTAGTCTGGTCCAGTCAGTGTGTGTCTACTGTCCCGATACAGCACGCAGTCTGCAAACACAGGTAACGCACGCACACACGCACGCACGCACGCACGCACGCACGCACGCACGCACGCACTTCAACTCTTGAGAGTGTAAAATGAAAGGAAATGGACCCTCCCGGGTACATTTCATTTTACACTCAAGAGTTAAATTATTGTTAAACATCTACATTAGTTAAGTCTCTACAGTAGAGAATGTAGAAGAATTGTTATTTGATTGATCAACGTTTGCCTCCTAATGGTACCAAAATCAATACAGCATGGAATAACAAACAAAATATTCTTTAGTTTTGGGTCTGAGAGGCTAAATGTCATGAAATGGTGGTCCGTGGCTCAAATGGGTCTGAGAGGCTAAATGTCATCAAATGGGGGGGTTCATACTTAGTTTAGACTAGTCATTGGTTAGACATGGGTTAAGGTTAGGTTTAGGTGTGCTGCCCCGTGGGAGGTTAGGTTTAAGGTGAGGGTTTGAGATAGGTTGTAGTTGTAGGACTAATGACTGGTCTAACCAATGACTAGTCTAAACCAGGTAGATAGGTTGTAGTTGTAGGACTAATGACTGGTCTAACCAAATGACCAAAAACTGTTTAAACTAAGTACTGCACCCGAGGGTACTCTACTCTATTGTCAGTGGTTTTCAAGTACCCTCTGGACCCTGGCGGGTTTCCCCCTGACCCTTAAGGGTCTCATTTCACACCCCGGGTCTCCAGTATCTACGACTGGACGACCGACCGCCGGGACAGACAATACATGTACTCACAGAAGACCAACGGCCGTTGGCACCTGATTGTGATTGACAGTTTGCAGAATTACAGTACATTTCAAGCACAACTCAATACAAAACTGTTAACTGTGAGTGGACGACACCATAAAGCATTACACTTGTTTACAAGAGGGTCCACCATTTTAAATTCATCATAACATTTAGAGGCGTACGAATATACACTTTAGCCATAAACAGGAAATCATCATGGGAGGTAAAAAAGGGAAAAAACATAAACAGTGAGGGGGTAAAGGGGGTGGGGGGGGGGATTCAGATTTTACGGGGGCCAGTTTCGAATTGCAGCCGTCCGTAGGTGCCCTTTGAGAGCAGTTTTGAAGGAGTCACGGGATTTGCATGTCTTAATGACTGTCGGTAGGGCGTTCCACATTTTGGTGGCATAGGAGCGAAATTAATGTAGTCCCTTGTTGTTTGTGCCGAATCTGGGTTGTACATGGTTTGTTGAGCTCCCTCTGGTGTTGTGGGTGTGGACTTTGTTGACCAGAGCAGGGCTACTCAACAGACACTCAGCAAAACGACAAAAGTCCAAGCTAAAAATGTCAGTATTATTTTTTTTTAATTTGACCGAAAGGTTTTACTTTTCTGAATACCCCACAATATTAAGGGCATCTTTAGCTATCAGAAAAACATAATTTCCCATCTCAGGCATTCAATTAATTTTAATGGAATAATATGATAACGGGGTTGAAAATTATAACGGGGTTGTGTCAACCCCGTTATACACGGGGTGATTTTTTACTGAAGATGGCCACTACACTACCTTTGGTGATTAAGAGGAGACAACATGGCATGCATTTGATTAAAAAAAACAGATATATTGTTGAAATAACAAACATAAATTTCACAAATAATTGTTTTCTATCTTTATTCCATGTAACAGAGTTGAGCTGTTATGCTTTACGACCACATGTGAGAGTATAAATTACTCTAAAACATTGTAAAATAAGGTGTGAGATTGCCTCTTTCTGTAGCATGTTGTTCAGAAGACTTGTAGAATGCCACTTAATGTCCGTGATGTCACTAAAGGGCCAGTTAAGTATTCTTATGGAGGGGAGAATGGCTTGTGTAACGGGGTTGAGTGCGATTGGGGGACAGAGCTATATAATGCTATAACATGACCAGCAATAAAGCACCGATAGATTTATATGTGAATGGCATAATTTATGGATTTTTGTACATTTTTAATAGTCATATCTCAAATCCACTTTCATCGAAGGCCATTGGGGACATGAAAAATTTGACAAAATAGGGGGTGTCTACTGAAAGAAAACACAATATTAAAGGGAACATTTAAATTGATTAAAAAAGCTTTTAAAAATACATTTTGGTGACTCAATCGATAAAATACACCTTAAAAAGGTAAGAGGGACTGCAAATCGTACCGGTTTCGTGGAATGACTCAGTTAACAGTTAATTTAGTATTTCCCTCCCTCTCTGAAATCTGAAATGATCTTGTATACAGATTTGATTGTATAGTAGTCGATCTCTATACTCTGTAAAATTAAGAAAGAACATGACACAGAGACAGTGACTGTTTAATTAAGTTAATTCAGGACCTTCTAGCAGTTAATGTCGTTTTATTAAACACATTTCCTTCCATGTAGCCCATGTTTTGTAATGGCATCATCATGCTATTATGCCCGTGGATATACAGAGTTAACTTAACAATGATAAATTAATATGATAATACCTTTTATATAATCACCAACATGAATTATGTTTGGTATTTACAGCTAGGTGGAGTAGTGGGGCGAGATGGAAAATAAGGGGCGACCGTACCTGTTACCTTTGAGACTACACGACTATAGTCTAAGGAAATGCACAGAGTAAAAAGCCACATTTCCATCTATAAGGCCAAACCTCAATGAATAAAAAAACATTGTGATTAATAATGAAGTTACAAAATGAGCACATTTAGGCCTGATGTCAAAATTAAAAAAATGTCTTCAAAATCAATGACATTTTTCTGAAAAACCTTATGTTTGTGTATCAGTGGTTCTCAATATTTCATGTCAAGGACCCCAAAAATGATATGTAATATGCCTCCGCCCCCCCATTTGAAAATATGTTGTCCCAGGGACCTCTCAGAAGCAAATATTTGAGTTACAACTCTCTGTAATAATATATATTCAAAGATTTGAGGCACATTTTCACGATTTTTCAAAAATAGCAGACCTACTATCTAATAGCAGATCTATGAGCTTGTAGATCTGCTATTTTTCAATAGCTAAACTATAACATAATTCTTAAAACACAAAAAGGGGTTCCCACCCAGAATGGGTCAGAGGCGGTCCTAAACAGTAAACCTGTCACAACTAAAATGCCTCTCAGACCCAAAACTAGAGAATAGTTTGTTGATCAAAATAACAATTATTCTATATTCTCAAATTATGTATCTTGTAAATTAAGTAAAGCAGATGTAACTTTTGGGAGATTGAAATTAATCTAAATAGCTTTGGTTTCATTTCACACTCTCAAGAGTTAAAGATCTACAAAGGTCTGATATCTTTTTCAAATCGTGAAAATGTGGCCCAAATATTTGAATATATTCTTTCAGAGCCAACATTTTTAACTCAAATCTTTGCTTCTGGGGGGTCCCTGGAACGACATAGAAACATGGGTTTTTCAGAAAACTGTCAAGATTTAGAAGACAATTGTAGAATTTGTCAGGTCTAAATGGGTTAAATGTAAGTCTGGTTATAAATCTGTTTAGGAGCGTCTCTAAATGGAAGTCTGGTTATAAATCTGTTTAGGACCGTCTCTAAATGGAAGTCTGGTTATAAATCTGTTTAGGACCGTCTCTAAATGGAAGTCTGGTTATAAATCTGTTTAGGACCGTCTCTAAATGGAAGTCTGGTTATAAATCTGTTTAGGACCGTCTCTAAATGGAAGTCTGGTTATAAATCTGTTTAGGAACGTCTCTAAATGGAAGTCTGTTATAAATCTGTTTAGGAGCGTCTCTAAATGGAAGTCTGGTTATAAATCTGTTTAGGAGCGTCTCTAAATGGAAGTCTGTTATAAATCTGTTTAGGACCGTCTCTAAATGGAAGTCTGGTTATAAATCTGTTTAGGAGCGTCTCTAAATGGAAGTCTGTTATAAATCTGTTTAGGACCGTCTCTAAATAGAAGTCTGGTTATAAATCTGTTTAGGACCGTCTCTAAATGGAAGTCTGTTATAAATCTGTTTAGGAGCGTCTCTAAATGGAAGTCTGGTTATAAATCTGTTTAGGAGCGTCTCTAAATGGAAGTCTGGTTATAAATCTGTTTAGGACCGTCTCTAAATGGAAGTCTGTTATAAATCTGTTTAGGAACGTCTCTAAATGGAAGTCTGTTATAAATCTGTTTAGGAACGTCTCTAAATGGAAGTCTGGTTATAAATCTGTTTAGGACCGTCTCTAAATGGAAGTCTGTTATAAATCTGTTTAGGACCGTCTCTAAATGGAAGTCTGGTTATAAATCTGTTTAGGAGCGTCTCTAAATGGAAGTCTGGTTATAAATCTGTTTAGGAGCGTCTCTAAATGGAAGTCTGGTTATAAATCTGTTTAGGACCGTCTCTAAATGGAAGTCTGTTATAAATCTGTTTAGGACCGTCTCTAAATGGAAGTCTGTTATAAATCTGTTTAGGAACGTCTCTAAATGGAAGTCTGGTTATAAATCTGTTTAGGACCGTCTCTAAATGGAAGTCTGTTATAAATCTGTTTAGGAGCGTCTCTAAATGGAAGTCTGTTATAAATCTGTTTAGGAGCGTCTCTAAATGGAAGTCTGTTATAAATCTGTTTAGGACCGTCTCTAAATGGAAGTCTGGTTATAAATCTGTTTAGGACCGTCTCTAAATGGAAGTCTGTTATAAATCTGTTTAGGACCGTCTCTAAATGGAAGTCTGTTATAAATCTGTTTAGGAACGTCTCTAAATGGAAGTCTGGTTATAAATCTGTTTAGGACCGTCTCTAAATGGAAGTCTGTTATAAATCTGTTTAGGACCGTCTCTAAATGGAAGTCTGGTTATAAATCTGTTTAGGACCGTCTCTAAATGGAAGTCTGGTTATAAATCTGTTTAGGAACGTCTCTAAATGGAAGTCTGTTATAAATCTGTTTAGGAGCGTCTCTAAATGGAAGTCTGTTATAAATCTGTTTAGGACCGTCTCTAAATGTAAGTCTGGTTATAAATCTGTTTAGGACCGTCTCTAAATAGAAGTCTGGTTATAAATCTGTTTAGGACCGTCTCTAAATGGAAGTCTGGTTATAAATCTGTTTAGGAGCGTCTCTAAATGGAAGTCTGGTTATAAATCTGTTTAGGACCGTCTCTAAATGGAAGTCTGTTATAAATCTGTTTAGGACCGTCTCTAAATGGAAGTCTGTTATAAATCTGTTTAGGACCGTCTCTAAATGGAAGTCTGTTATAAATCTGTTTAGGAACGTCTCTAAATGGAAGTCTGGTTATAAATCTGTTTAGGAGCGTCTCTAAATGGAAGTCTGGTTATAAATCTGTTTAGGACCGTCTCTAAATGGAAGTCTGGTTATAAATCTGTTTAGGACCGTCTCTAAATGGAAGTCTGGTTATAAATCTGTTTAGGAACGTCTCTAAATGGAAGTCTGTTATAAATCTGTTTAGGACCGTCTCTAAATGGAAGTCTGGTTATAAATCTGTTTAGGACCGTCTCTAAATGGAAGTCTGTTATAAATCTGTTTAGGAACGTCTCTAAATGGAAGTCTGTTATAAATCTGTTTAGGACCGTCTCTAAATGGAAGTCTGGTTATTAATCTGTTTAGGACCGTCTCTAAATGGAAGTCTGGTTATAAATCTGTTTAGGACCGTCTCTAAATGGAAGTCTGTTATAAATCTGTTTAGGAGCGTCTCTAAATGGAAGTCAGGTTATAAATCTGTTTAGGACCGTCTCTAAATGGAAGTCTGTTATAAATCTGTTTAGGACCGTCTCTAAATGGAAGTCTGGTTATAAATCTGTTTAGGACCGTCTCTAAATGGAAGTCTGTTATAAATCTGTTTAGGACCGTCTCTAAATGGAAGTCTGGTTATAAATCTGTTTAGGAACGTCTCTAAATGGAAGTCTGTTATAAATCTGTTTAGGACCGTCTCTAAATGGAAGTCTGTTATAAATCTGTTTAGGACCGTCTCTAAATGGAAGTCTGGTTATAAATCTGTTTAGGAGCGTCTCTAAATGGAAGTCTGGTTATAAATCTGTTTAGGAACGTCTCTAAATGGAAGTCTGGTTATAAATCTGTTTAGGACCGTCTCTAAATGGAAGTCTGTTATAAATCTGTTTAGGAGCGTCTCTAAATGGAAGTCTGGTTATAAATCTGTTTAGGACCGTCTCTAAATGGAAGTCTGGTTATAAATCTGTTTAGGACCGTCTCTAAATGGAAGTCTGGTTATAAATCTGTTTAGGAGCGTCTCTAAATGGAAGTCTGGTTATAAATCTGTTTAGGAACGTCTCTAAATGGAAGTCAGGTTATAAATCTGTTTAGGACCGTCTCTAAATGGAAGTCTGGTTATAAATGTTAGAGCACGAGGAGCAGACAGTACAATTACAATTTAGGCATTTATCAGACGCTCTTAATCCAGAGCGATTTACATTAAGCAAGGACAGAAAGCATGGCAATACATCACATACATAAAAAGTAGTTATCATGAAACATGCGTAAGCTAAGAATGTAACCGTGGAATATCTATATAATGAAAGTATACATATAAACTATATGTATTGTACTGTCACAGTATTTATTCAAGCAGGCTTTGTACACATGATTAAGACATGTTTAGTTTAGGATATGTTTAGTCTGTACACATGAGTAGGACATGTTTAGGTTGTACATATGAGTAGGACATGTTTAGGTTGTACATATGAGTAGGACATGTTTAGGTTGTACATATGAGTAGGACATGTTTAGGTTGTACACATGAGTTGGACATGTTTAGATTGTACATATGAGTAGGACATGTTTAGGTTGTACACATGAGTAGGACATGTTTAGGTTGTATGAGTAGGACATGTTTAGATTGTATGAGTAGGACATGTTTAGGTTGTATATGAGTAGGACATGTTTAGATTGTACATATGAGTAGGACATGTTTAGATTGTACACATGAGTAGGACATGTTTAGGTTGTATGAGTAGGACATGTTTAGGTTGTATATGAGTAGGACATGTTTAGATTGTACATATGAGTAGGACATGTTTAGGTTGTACACATGAGTAGGACATGTTTAGATTGTACACATGAGTAGGACATGTTTAGATTGTACATATGAGTAGGACATGTTTAGGTTGTATGAGTAGGACATGTTTAGGTTGTATATGAGTAGGACATGTTTAGATTGTACATATGAGTAGGACATGTTTAGGTTGTACACATGAGTAGGACATGTTTAGATTGTACATATGAGTAGGACATGTTTAGGTTGTAGGCCTACACATGAGTAGGACATGTTTAGATTGTACACATGAGTAGGACATGTTTAGATTGTACATGTGAGTAGGACATGTTTAGGTTGTACACATGAGTAGGACATGTTTAGGTTGTACATATGAGTAGGACATGTTTAGGTTGTAGGCCTACACATGAGTAGGACATGTTTAGGTTGTATGAGTAGGACATGTTTAGGTTGTATATGAGTAGGACATGTTTAGGTTGTATATGAGTAGGACATGTTTAGGTTGTATATGAGTAGGACATGTTTAGGTTGTACATATGAGTAGGACATGTTTAGGTTGTATATGAGTAGGACATGTTTAGGTTGTACATATGAGTAGGACATGTTTAGGTTGTATGAGTAGGACATGTTTAGGTTGTATGAGTAGTACATGTTTAGGTTGCATGAGTAGGACATGTTTAGTTTGTACACATGAGTAGGACATGTTTAGGTTGTATGAGTAGGACATGTTTAGGTTGTATGAGTAGGACATGTTTAGGTTGTATATGAGTAGGACATGTTTAGGTTGTACATATGAGTAGGACATGTTTAGATTGTACACATGAGTAGGACATGTTTAGGTTGTATGAGTAGGACATGTTTAGGTTGTATGAGTAGGACATGTTTAGGTTGTATATGAGTAGGACATGTTTAGATTGTACATATGAGTAGGACATGTTTAGGTTGTACACATGAGTAGGACATGTTTAGGTTGTACATATGAGTAGGACATGTTTAGGTTGTACACATGAGTAGGACATGTTTAGGTTGTACATATGAGTAGGACATGTTTAGGTTGTAGGCCTACACATGAGTAGGACATGTTTAGGTTGTAGGCCTACACATGAGTAGGACATGTTTAGGTTGTATGAGTAGGACATGTTTAGGTTGTAGGCCTACACATGAGTAGGACATGTTTAGGTTGTAGGCCTACACATGAGTAGGACATGTTTAGGTTGTAGGCCTACACATGAGTAGGACATGTTTAGGTTGTAGGCCTACACATGAGTAGGACATGTTTAGGTTGTATGAGTAGGACATGTTTAGGTTGTATATGAGTAGGACATGTTTAGGTTGTATATGAGTAGGACATGTTAAGGTTGTACACATGAGTAGGACATGTTTAGATTGTACACATGAGTAGGACATGTTTAGATTGTACATATGAGTAGGACATGTTTAGATTGTACACATGAGTAGGACATGTTTAGATTGTACACATGAGTAGGACATGTTTAGATTGTACATATGGGTAGGACATGTTTAGGTTGTACACATGAGTAGGACATGTTTAGGTTGTACATATGAGTAGGACATGTTTAGGTTGTAGGCCTACACATGAGTAGGACATGTTTAGGTTGTAGGCCTACACATGAGTAGGACATGTTTAGGTTGTATGAGTAGGACATGTTTAGGTTGTATATGAGTAGGACATGTTTAGGTTGTATATGAGTAGGACATGTTTAGGTTGTATATGAGTAGGACATGTTTAGGTTGTACATATGAGTAGGACATGTTTAGGTTGTATATGAGTAGGACATGTTTAGGTTGTACATATGAGTAGGACATGTTTAGGTTGTATGAGTAGGACATGTTTAGGTTGTATGAGTAGTACATGTTTAGGTTGCATGAGTAGGACATGTTTAGTTTGTACACATGAGTAGGACATGTTTAGTTTGTACACATGAGTAGGACATGTTTAGGTTGTATGAGTAGGACATGTTTAGGTTGTATGAGTAGGACATGTTTAGGTTGTATATGAGTAGGACATGTTTAGGTTGTACATATGAGTAGGACATGTTTAGATTGTACACATGAGTAGGACATGTTTAGGTTGTATGAGTAGGACATGTTTAGGTTGTATGAGTAGGACATGTTTAGGTTGTATATGAGTAGGACATGTTTAGATTGTACATATGAGTAGGACATGTTTAGGTTGTACACATGAGTAGGACATGTTTAGGTTGTACATATGAGTAGGACATGTTTAGGTTGTACACATGAGTAGGACATGTTTAGGTTGTACATATGAGTAGGACATGTTTAGGTTGTAGGCCTACACATGAGTAGGACATGTTTAGGTTGTAGGCCTACACATGAGTAGGACATGTTTAGGTTGTATGAGTAGGACATGTTTAGGTTGTAGGCCTACACATGAGTAGGACATGTTTAGGTTGTAGGCCTACACATGAGTAGGACATGTTTAGGTTGTAGGCCTACACATGAGTAGGACATGTTTAGGTTGTAGGCCTACACATGAGTAGGACATGTTTAGGTTGTATGAGTAGGACATGTTTAGGTTGTATATGAGTAGGACATGTTTAGGTTGTATATGAGTAGGACATGTTAAGGTTGTACACATGAGTAGGACATGTTTAGATTGTACACATGAGTAGGACATGTTTAGATTGTACATATGAGTAGGACATGTTTAGATTGTACACATGAGTAGGACATGTTTAGATTGTACACATGAGTAGGACATGTTTAGATTGTACATATGGGTAGGACATGTTTAGGTTGTACACATGAGTAGGACATGTTTAGGTTGTACATATGAGTAGGACATGTTTAGGTTGTAGGCCTACACATGAGTAGGACATGTTTAGGTTGTAGGCCTACACATGAGTAGGACATGTTTAGGTTGTATGAGTAGGACATGTTTAGGTTGTATATGAGTAGGACATGTTTAGGTTGTATATGAGTAGGACATGTTTAGGTTGTATATGAGTAGGACATGTTTAGGTTGTACATATGAGTAGGACATGTTTAGGTTGTATATGAGTAGGACATGTTTAGGTTGTACATATGAGTAGGACATGTTTAGGTTGTATGAGTAGGACATGTTTAGGTTGTATATGAGTAGGACATGTTTAGGTTGTACATATGAGTAGGACATGTTTAGATTGTACACATGAGTAGGACATGTTTAGGTTGTATGAGTAGGACATGTTTAGGTTGTATGAGTAGGACATGTTTAGGTTGTATATGAGTAGGACATGTTTAGATTGTACATATGAGTAGGACATGTTTAGGTTGTACACATGAGTAGGACATGTTTAGATTGTACACATGAGTAGGACATGTTTAGATTGTACATATGAGTAGGACATGTTTAGATTGTACACATGAGTAGGATATGTTTAGATTGTACATATGAGTAGGACATGTTTAGGTTGTACACATGAGTAGGACATGTTTAGGTTGTACATATGAGTAGGACATGTTTAGGTTGTACACATGAGTAGGACATGTTTAGGTTGTACATATGAGTAGGACATGTTTAGATTGTACATATGAGTAGGACATGTTTAGGTTGTACATATGAGTAGGACATGTTTAGGTTGTACATATGAGTAGGACATGTTTAGGTTGTACATATGAGTAGGACATGTTTAGGTTGTATGAGTAGGACATGTTTAGGTTGTATGAGTAGGACATGTTTAGGTTGTATGAGTAGGACATGTTTAGGTTGTATATGAGTAGGACATGTTTAGGTTGTACACATGAGTAGGACATGTTTAGGTTGTATGAGTAGGACATGTTTAGGTTGTATGAGTAGGACATGTTTAGGTTGCATGAGTAGGACATGTTTATTTTGTACATATGAGTAGGACATGTTTAGTTTGTACACATGAGTAGGACATGTTTATTTTGTATGAGTAGGACATGTTTAGGTTGTATGAGTAGGACATGTTTAGGTTGTATGAGTAGGACATGTTTAGGTTGTATGAGTAGGACATGTTTAGGTTGTATGAGTAGGACATGTTTAGGTTGTATGAGTAGGACATGTTTAGGTTGTATGAGTAGGACATGTTTAGGTTGTATGAGTATGAGTAGGACATGTTAAGGTTGTATATGAGTAGGATATGTTTAGGTTGTATATGAGTAGGATATGTTTAGGTTGTATATGAGTAGGATATGTTTAGGTTGTATGAGTAGGATATGTTTAGGTTGTATATGAGTAGGACATGTTTAGGTTGTATATGAGTAGGACATGTTTAGGTTGTATGAGTAGGATATGTTTAGGTTGTATATGAGTAGGACATGTTTAGGTTGTATGAGTAGGACATGTTTAGGTTGTATATGAGTAGGACATGTTTAGGTTGTATAAGAGTAGGACATGTTTAGGTTGTATATGAGTAGGACATGTTTAGGTTGTACATATGAGTAGGACATGTTTAGGTTGTATGAGTAGGACATGTTTAGGTTGTACATATGAGTAGGACATGTTTAGGTTGTATATGAGTAGGACATGTTTAGGTTGTATGAGTAGGACATGTTTAGGTTGTATGAGTAGGACATGTTTAGGTTGTATGAGTAGGACATGTTTAGGTTGTATATGAGTAGGACATGTTTAGGTTGTATGAGTAGGACATGTTTAGGTTGTATATGAGTAGGACATGATGCTGATGAATGATGGAAGTGATGATTTTAAATAGAATTCGTCATCTTTGGCACACGGTCAGTGTAGCTGTGGGTGATAATATTGATGATATTAAAGCACACGGCGGCCATCTTGTCAGCAAGGTGCTAACTAGGTGCAACTTCCCATTGACAGCCCATTCATCCAAACAGAAAAGTCCTACCTAATTGTATTAAACAACGTCAAACTCACCAGCTGTACGGAAAGCTTGAATTATCCTCTTTCTATCTGCAATGTGTTTGTTTAATAAAAATCACACCCGTGTGAACTGAGTGGTGTAAGGTCTTATATAGACTGATCAGCTGTGGTCTGACGTAATGTCTGACGTAATGAAATCACACCCGTGTGAACTGGCTGACCATAGCAACCATGCTCATTTTTTGGTACGAACAGACAGACAGACAAACAGACAGACACGTAAACTAACAAAGCCAGTTGTAGGAGTGGTTTACACCACTCAGAAATCCACTGTAGATATGTTATGAGCTACTACCTCCTTGCAGATTATTGGAGTTTGGAAGCGCTCGTTGACTATCACTCAACGGCCCCATGTGTACCACCTGTTTAGAATGTGCACATAATGCAGAAGGCAGCAGGAGGTTGCTTTACTGATAACGAGCGCTTCCAAACTCTGACACTTCATCTTCTGCAAGGAATTTCTTGACAGGAAGTATAGTTTATGACATGTCTACGGTAGATTTTTATGAAACAAACACATTGCAGATTGTAAAACGATAATTCAAACTTTTCATACAGCTGCAATGTTGGTGAGTTTGACGTTGTTTAATACAATTAAATAGGACCTTTCAGTTTAGATGAATGGGCTGTCTACATGGGTCGTTGACTCGTTGCACCTAGTTAGCACCTTGCTGGCAAGATGGCCGCCGTGTGCATATCGTCAATAGAGCGTCGCAGTCCCGCCCCCTTTCAGAACGACTGGCCACGCCGTCCTGTCTGTCCCTCTGACCTGTCTGTCTGTCTGTCCCTCAGACCTGTCTGTCTGCTATCGGTATGGTCGCCCCGTCCTGTCTGTCTGTCTGTCCCTCAGACCTGTCTGTCTGCTATCGGTATGGCCGTCCCGTCCTGTCTGTCTGTCTGTCTGTCTGTCTGGACCTCTGACCTGTATGTCTGTCTGTCCCTCTGACCTGTCTGTCTGTCTGTCCCTCAGACCTGTCTTTCTGCTATCGGTATGGCCGTCCCATCCTGTCTGTCTGTCTGTCTGTCTGTCCCTCAGACCTGTCTGTCTGCTATCGGTATGGCCGTCCCGTCCTGTCTGTCTGTCTGTCTGTCTGTCTGTCTGTCTGGACCTCTGACCTGTATGTCTGTCTGTCCATCAGACCTGTCTGTCTGTCTGTCCCTCTGACCTGTCTGTCTGTCTGTCCCTCAGACCTGTCTGTCTGCTACCGGTATGGCCGTCCCGTCCTGTCTGTCCCTCTCCCGTCCAGAGGGGAGGTGTGTCTGTTCTCCATCCGTCCCATGCTGATGACCGCTGGGTGCTTCATACGGGACATCCAGGCCGAGGACCCTGGGGCTGACGCTGTGGTACTGCTGAACGCAGGTATGACACCGTGGTACTGCTAAACACAGCTAATATACAACACTGTGGTACCCCACACACAGCGTGTAGGCATGTTAAAACATGTTAAACATGTCAGTCATTTGGGATGTTTAGGTTGTGTGTCGTAACGACCCTGTGCAACTTCAAAGACTAAAAGACAAACAGAATGTCATTTATATTCATATGTTCAACGACACAAACATAATTACATCATTAATCACAACTATTAGTTGGACAATGAATCGCTATGTAACATTTTTTAAGCTCTATGCAAACACACACACACACACGCGCGCACGCGCACGCACACACACACACACACACACACACACACACACACACACACACACACACACACACACACACACACACACACACACACACACACACACACACTTAATTATTTGGCTCCTCTCTGTCTCTCACTCTGTCTCTCTCTCTCTGTCTCTCTCTCTGTCTCTCTCTCTGTCTCTCTCTGTCTCTGTCTCTCTCTCTCTCTGTCTCTCTCTATGTCTCTCTCTCAGATGGTAACAGGGTGTCTCTCTCTCAGACGGTAACAGGGTGTCTCTCTCTCTCTCAGACGGTAACAGGGTGTCTCTCTCTCTCTCAGACGGTAACAGGGTGTCTCTCTCTCTCTCTCAGCTCCCGCTTCGAATGGGATCAGTGTATTGAAACGGGGAAAATCAGGTGCAATCAGGCCTTTCAATAGACTGAGTAGACGTCTACCCGTCTACTCAGGTGCTCAGTAGGTTGATTCCTTCCGATTGTGTCGGTTGATCTGTGCAGTTTAATGCATCGCATGCAGCTACTGGAGCTCAGTAGGTGATCATTCCTTTCAATGCAGCCGTAACATCGAACATGCACTGCTCCCGTGCTTGCGGTTATGTTTAGGTTAGGATTAGAGATGCACTGCTCCCGTGCTTGCGGTTATGTTTAGGTTAGGATTAGAGATAGGGATAGTAATTTCGGAACAAGGAACCTTCTGACTAACGACACGGCACCGCTCCAGTAGCTGCATGCGATGCATTAAACTGCACAGATCAACCGACACAATCGGAAGGAATCAACCTACTGAGCACCTGAGTAGACGGGTAGACGTCTACTCAGTCTATTGAAAGGCCTGATTGCACCTGATTTTCCCCGTTTCAATACACTGATCCCGATCGAAGCGGGTGCTCTCAGACGGTAACAGGGTCTCTCTCTCTCAGACGGTAACAGGGTGTCTCTCTCTCTCTCAGACGGTAACAGGGTGTCTCTCTCTCTCTCAGACGGTAACAGGGTGTCTCTCTCTCTCTCAGACGGTAACAGGGTGTCTCTCTCTCAGACGGTAACAGGGTGTCTCGCTCTCTCTCTCAGACGGTAACAGGGTGTCTCTCTCTCTCAGATGGTAACACAGTGTCTATGTCTCTCTCTCAGACGGTAACAGGGTGTCTCTCTCTCAGACGGTAACAGGGTGTCTCTCTCTCTCTCAGACGGTAACAGGGTGTCTCTCTCTCAGATGGTAACAGGGTGTCTCTCTCTCTCAGACGGTAACAGGGTGTCTCTCTCTCTCAGACGGTAACAGGGTGTCTCTCTCTCTCAGACGGTAACAGGGTGTCTCTCTCTCAGACGGTAACAGGGTCTCTCTCTCTCTCAGATGGTAACACAGTGTCTATGTCTCTCTCTCAGACGGTAACAGGGTGTCTCTCTCTCTCTCAGACGGTAACAGGGTGTCTCTCTCTCTCTCAGACGGTAACAGGGTGTCTCTCTCTCTCTCAGACGGTAACAGGGTGTCTCTCTCTCTCAGACGGTAACAGGGTGTCTCTCTCTCTCAGACGGTAACAGGGTGTCTCTCTCTCTCTCTCTCTCAGACGGTAACAGGGTGTCTCTCTCTCTCTCAGATGGTAACACAGTGTCTATGTCTCTCTCTCAGACGGTAACAGGGTGTCTCTCTCTCTCTCAGATGGTAACACAGTGTCTATGTCTCTCTCTCAGACGGTAACAGGGTGTCTCTCTCTCTCTCAGACGGTAACAGGGTGTCTCTCTCTCTCAGACGGTAACAGGGTGTCTCTCTCTCTCAGACGGTAACAGGGTGTCTCTCTCTCTCTCTCAGACGGTAACAGGGTGTCTCTCTCTCTCAGACGGTAACAGGGTGTCTCTCTCTCTCTCAGATGGTAACACAGTGTCTATGTCTCTCTCTCAGACGGTAACAGGGTGTCTCTCTCTCTCTCAGACGGTAACAGGGTGTCTCTCTCTCTCTCTCTGACGGTAACAGGGTGTCTCTCTCTCTCAGACGGTAACAGGGTGTCTCTCTCTCTCTCAGACGGTAACAGGGTGTCTCTCTCTCTCTCAGACGGTAACAGGGTGTCTCTCTCTCTCTCAGATGGTAACACAGTGTCTATGTCTCTCTCTCAGACGGTAACAGGGTGTCTCTCTCTCTCTCAGACGGTAACAGGGTGTCTCTCTCTCTCTCTCAGACGGTAACAGGGTGTCTCTCTCTCTCTCAGACGGTAACAGGGTGTCTCTCTCTCTCTCAGATGGTAACACAGTGTCTATGTCTCTCTCTCAGACGGTAACAGGGTGTCTCTCTCTCTCTCAGATGGTAACACAGTGTCTATGTCTCTCTCTCAGATGGTAACAGGGTGTCTTCCACTACGTTGATGGACACAGTGTTGGACTCAGATTTCCAGCTGATCATCAACAACACCAGCTACAACGTGCACGTTCCTGGGCGAGGTATACATGCACTTTAAAAACAAATAGCAAAATCTTAAAATCGATTCTAAAATGGACAGGAAGCCAGTGGAGGGAGGCTATAGGACCGGACAGGAAGCCAGTGGAGGGAGGCTATAGGACCGGACAGGAAGCCAGTGGAGGGAGGCTATAGGACCGGACAGGAAGCCAGTGGAGGGAGGCTATAGGACCGGACAGGAAGCCAGTGGAGGGAGGCTAGGACCGGACAGGAAGCCAGTGGAGGGAGGCTATAGGACCGGACAGGAAGCCAGTGGAGGGAGGCTATAGGACCGGACAGGAAGCCAGTGGAGGGAGGCTATAGGACCGGACAGGAAGCCAGTGGAGGGAGGCTATAGGACCGGACAGGAAGCCAGTGGAGGGAGGCTATAGGACCGGACAGGAAGCCAGTGGAGGGAGACTATAGGACCGGACAGGAAGCCAGTGGAGGGAGGCTATAGGACCGGACAGGAAGCCAGTGGAGGGAGGCTATAGGACCGGACAGGAAGCCAGTGGAGGGAGGCTATAGGACCGGCGGGCGGCAGCATTCTGCAGCAGCTGCAGATGCCTAAGAGCCGTTTGGTCCAGTCCTACGTAAAGGGAATTGCAGTAGTCTAACCTAGTAGTGATGAAGGCATGGATTAGCCTTTCCAGGTTGGATGGGGAGAGGTAGGCCTCGATTCTAGACAGGAGTCGGAGTTGATAAAAGCTGGCTTTAACTACGGAGCTGATCCGTTTGTGGAGTTTAACCCATTCAGGCCTGACCTCGAAATTTAAAAAAAATCTTCTAAATCCTCCAGTTTTCTGAAATAAATATTTTCACGATTTTTCAAAAATAGCAGACCTACAAGCTCGTAGCGCGCCACTCGGTGGTGCGATATGAGCTTGTAGATCTGCTATTTTTCAATAGCTAAATTATAACATAATGTTTAAAACACCAAAAGGGGTTCCCGCCCAAAATGGGTTAAGGTTGCTATCGAAGGTTACACCAGGTTTTTTTTACGTTCCTGGCGTTCCTGGCGTTCCTCTCACAAACACGTGTGGTTTGTCTCTCTGTCACTCAGAGTCTCATGAACACGTGTGGTTTGTCTCTCTGTCACTCAGAGTCTCATGAACACGTGTGGTTTGTCTCTCTGTCACTCAGTCTCATGAACACGTGTGGTTTGTCTCTCTGTCACTCAGAGTCTCATGAACACGTGTGGTTTGTCTCTCTGTCACTCAGAGTCTCATGAACACGTGTGGTTTGTCTCTCTGTCACTCAGAGTCTCATGAACACGTGTGGTTTGTCTCTCTGTCACTCAGAGTCTCACGAACACGTGTGGTTTGTCTCTCTGTCACTCAGAGTCTCATGAACACGTGTGGTTTGTCTCTCTGTCACTCAGAGTCTCATGAACACGTGTGGTTTGTCTCTCTGTCACTCAGAGTCTCACGAACACGTGTGGTTTGTCTCTCTGTCACTCAGAGTCTCATGAACACGTGTGGTTTGTCTCTCTGTCACTCAGAGTCTCATGAACACGTGTGGTTTGTCTCTCTGTCACTCAGAGTCTCATGAACACGTGTGGTTTGTCTCTCTGTCGCTCAGAGTCTCATGAACACGTGTGGTTTGTCTCTCTGTCACTCAGAGTCTCATGAACACGTGTGGTTTGTCTCTCTGTCTCTCAGAGTCTCATGAACACGTGTGGTTTGTCTCTCTGTCACTCAGAGTCTCATGAACACGTGACGGGTCTGGACGACATGAAGAGCGTGGTCCAGATGTTGCACGCTGCGCTCCACATGCCTCAGCACCAGCTGACCACACACACACAGCTGCTGCAACAGCTGGATGACCTCACGCAGAGACTGGCCCCCATGGAGAAGGTACGTGCACACGCACGCGCACGCACGCCCCCATGGAGAAGGTATCCAAACGCACTCATGCGTACACGCATGCACGGACGGACGTCGTAGGCCTGTGAACAATTATCGCAAATATTAATCAATTCAATTCAATCCATCCATCCATCTTCAACCGCTTATCCGTAGTCGGGTCGCGGGGGAAACAGCTCCACCAGAGAGCTCCAGACTTCCCTCTCCAGAGCAACATTAGTGACTTCCTCCTGGGGGATCCCGAGACGTTCCAAGGCCAGTGAGTCGATGTGTTTCCTCCAACTGCGCCTTGGTCTGCCCCGGGGTCTCCTCCCAGTGGGACGTGATCCTTGGTCTGCCCCGGGGTCTCCTCCCAGTGGGACGTGATCCTTGGTCTGCCCCGGGGTCTCCTCCCAGTGGGACGTGATCCTTGGTCTGCCCCGGGGTCTCCTCCCAGTGGGACGTGATCCTTGGTCTGCCCCGGGGTCTCCTCCCAGTGGGACGTGATCCTTGGTCTGCCCCGGGGTCTCCTCCCAGTGGGACGTGATCCTTGGTCTGCCCCGGGGTCTCCTCCCAGTGGGACGTGATCCTTGGTCTGCCCCGGGGTCTCCTCCCAGTGGGACGTGCATCGAGGACCTGCCCGAGAGGCATCCTAACCAGATGCCCGAACCACCTAAGCTGGCTCCTTTCCAGGCGAAGGAGCAGCGGTTCTACTCCGAGTCTCTCTTGTTCAATTCAATTCAATTCAATTCAATTCAATTCGCCTTTATTGTCTCCGAGGGGAAATTTGTCTTGGGCACCAAGAGACAGGGTTATACAATACATACATAAATAAGATGATTGCAATTATTTTTGGATCTGTTGGAAAAATTGTAAAAAAAGCGAATCTATAAGCTCAGCGAGCTTATATAGATTTGCTATAGAGTTGTGAACCTGTAGATCTGATATTTCCACTTTGGAGAACGTTTGAAAGTATAACTTTATTAACATAACATATCATAACATGAAGGTATAACGTTATTAATTAAATGCCACGGCCTGTTCTGACCCGTTTTAATTATGAGTACCGCTCATTGTCAGCAATTGTTCCATAGATTTAATTTG
>NC_136789.1:35401752-35444252 GCF_951216825.1 Electrona antarctica
ATGTAGAATGGGTACATGTAGAATGGGTACATGCAGAATGGGTACATGTAGAATGGGTACATGTGGAATGGGTACATGTAGAATGGGTACATGTGGAATGGGTACATGTAGAATGGGTACATGTAGAATGGGTACATTTCAAACGAAAGCACAAGTCAAGACAAAACCTGTTACTGAGGATAAAACCAGAAAAAAACACTAAAGACTTGTTTACATCAGGGTCCTCCATTTTCAATTAATCAGAACATTTAGAGACGTACAAATATACACTTCTAAGAAACCATGAAATCATCATATGGCTGTTGGTAGGGCGTTCCACATTGTAGTAGCGTAGGAGCGAAATGAATTCAAACCCTCAGATCCATACCGGAAACCAAACATCAGGCATTAATGGTCACTGTTCAATAATATATATATATTTTTGTCTGTGTCAACTAAAATAAACAACATGCTGTCTGTCTGTCTGTCTGTCTGTCTGTCTGTCTGTCTGTCTGTCTGTCTGTCTGTCTGTCTGCAGGTGGAGAATGACCTGAAAAGACTCCAAAAGCCAATCCGGCTACAGCAACCACTGGAGCAGCTACAATCTACCTAACACACCCTTACTGTACACATGTGTGTCACACACGCACACACACACAGACACGCACACACACACACACACACACACACACACACACACACACGCGTTCAACGTTTACACAACAACAGTGGACCTAACACACCCGTACTGTAAACATGTGTGTGCAGAGATGAATCACACACTGCTCAAGTACAAATTGAAACTAGGATTAGACAGAATTACCGTCTCTAGTCGGTCAAACTGAATCTCAACACATTCCTTTATAAAGACCAGCGTTTTATATATAGACAAACTACTGCTTCATACAGTAATGAAGTAAGACGCTCGAACGCGGGAAGCGAACGCAGCTCGTAAATTGCAATAACAACAATTAGAATAAATTACGTACTTTTTTTAAGGTTTTTTTTAAGTTCTCTTTTTATTTTTTTATTTTTTAAGTTTTTTTTTTAAAGTTTTTTCTTTTAAAGTTTGTTTTGCTTCATACAGTACTGATGACTAGGGGGTGTAACCATATGGTAACTGCATCCAAACACCCATTTGAATTTCAAGAATCCAAGTATATTGTACAGCAACATTGACTTTGTATCGTATCGTTTTTGCAATATGCAAATGATCGGTATCAATTTACAATTTACATTTACAATTTAGGCATTTATCAGACGCTCTTAATCCAGAGCGACTTACATTAAGCAAGAACAAAAAAGCATGGCAATACATCACATACATAAAAAGTAGTTATCATGAAACATGCATAAGCTAAGAACGTAACAGTGGAATAACTATATAATGAAACTATACATAAATAAATAAACTATACATATATACTATACATATATATACTATAAAGTGCTATGACTACATAAAGTGCTATCTAAGGGGCTAGGGTAAGTGCTACGGGTATCGAATCGTTTTGCAATGCAAATAATTGTTTGTATCAATAGTATTTTTTGTGCGTCGCATTTAGCAATTTTAAGAAGAAAAAAGAAAAAGAGGGGGTTTAATTACTTAGTTTAATATAATGTCTGTGTTTTTCAGAGAATCACTGTGTTTACTTATTTATATCCAAATGCATACATTTTCCCTTAAAAAAACAGCACTATCCACATGTCTCACACAGATTTCATTTATTTGCTAAATAGTTACTGTATCGATTTCAAATCATTGAATCGTATCGTATCGCCATAATGAACCAATATGGTCCATGTATCGTATCGTCAACCATGTATCGTATCGTCAACCATGTATCGTATCGTCAACCATGTATCGTATCGTCAACCATGTATCGTATCGTCAACCATGTATCGTATTGTCAACCATGTATCGTGATACGCATCGTATCGCTGTTAAAATCGTTAGACCCCTAGGAATTACTCTTTCCTTACAGATAACCGTTACTCCATAGAGAACTATTTCTGTATTATAGATTACGGCTTCTTTAGCTACTTCATATGTGACCACATTTGACTGAGGGACTGCCATTGGATTTTTTTACACGTCATATGAAAGCAGGGAATCATAGCTTCAAATTGACATATTGGTTGTTCAGTTTGACCCACCGGTTTTGGAGATATGGCTTATAGAGTAATAGCGAGTTGAGAAAACAGGCTTGAAAGGTTCTCTAACATTACACCTATAGCTACATGTTTAAGCAATTATTTCATATTTACATGTCTTCTGTGGACTCTAACATTACACCTAGCTACATGTTTAAGCACTTCTTTCATATTTACATGTCGATTTCAGCTCTGATACTTATTAAGAGTCTGCCTGGGCTATTAACTTATTTTGGGGGGGAAGAAATAAGAGTTTGCGCGATGGCAGGCTCTCAGTCAAATCTGGTCACATATGTCTGTTTACTTTATCAATGACTGTTACTTTATACAACACTGCTTCATTAAGGGTTATTTTGGGGGGGTCCCCAGTTCAAATAGGGTTATTTTGGGGGGTCCCCAGTTCAAATAGGGTTATTTTGGGGGTCCCCAGTTCAAATAGGGTTATTTTGGGGGGTCCCCAGTTCAAATAGGGTTATTTTGGGGGGTCCCCAGTTCAAATAGGGTTATTTTGGGGGTCCCCAGTTCAAATAGGGGTCCCCAGTTCAAATAGGGTTATTTTGGGGGTCCCCAGTTCAAATAGGGTTATTTTGGGGGTCCCCAGTTCAAATAGGGTTATTTTGGGGGGTCCCCAGTTCAAATAGGGTTATTTTGGGGGGTCCCCAGTTCAAATAGGGTTATTTTGGGGGTCCCCAGTTCAAATAGGGTTATTTTGGGGGTCCCCAGTTCAAATAGGGTTATTTTGGGGGTCCCCAGTTCAAATAGGGTTATTTTGGGGGGTCCCCAGTTCAAATAGGGTTATTTTGGGGGTCCCCAGTTCAAATAGGGTTATTTTGGGGGTCCCCAGTTCAAATAGGGTTATTTTGGGGGTCCCCAGTTCAAATAGGGTTATTTTGGGGGTCCCCAGTGGAGAACCAATGCTTTGTAGGTCACTTTTTGGACGAGTGTTTCTTTGTAGATGACCGTTATCTGGGACCCATTCTGGGCGGGAACCCCTTTTGGTGTTTTAACTAAGCATTATGTTATACTTTAGCTATTGAAAAATAGCAGACCTACAAGCTCGTAGCGCGCCACTCGGTGGCGCGCTACGAGCTTGTAGGTCTGCTATTTTTGAAAAATCGTAAAAATAATGCGGCGCAAATCTTTGAATATATATTCTTTCAGGCCTAAATGGGGTAACTTGTGTGTATGTATCTTTTATACTTTTTGACATTGTTATAAGTGCTGTTTGTCAGCTTCCAAACAATTGTTGACAAACTCACTGATGCACCCCTTCTGTGGTTGTAGGCGTACGCAGGCATAAAGAAGTCCAATGTGCACAGGCAGAAATCATTTTGCTTTGCTTTAATAGAAAATAAAGTGCATATATGACATTCTTTCTGTTC
Organism: Electrona antarctica; assembly: GCF_951216825.1. NCBI lineage: Eukaryota > Metazoa > Chordata > Actinopteri > Myctophiformes > Myctophidae > Electrona > Electrona antarctica. Next base: position 35,405,268 of record NC_136789.1, read on the forward strand.
TCTTGGCTCACATTCCTTCTGTTCTCTGTGCTACTGGTAAAAACGTGTTCCCACGTAGGTGCATAATTTCCCCCCCACACCTGTCCATAATTAAAGCCTAGGAGGCTGGGAGGCGTGCCCGTCTGTGCCCAAACAATAATTCAATTAGCCAACAATCAACATATTAAGGCTAAATAATAATCAGAAAATACAACTGTGAAATGGCTTCTACATTCCGGCCCCTAATTGTGCATAATATATAAACACAATTACAAAATACATTTTTAAAGAAGCCATTACACAAAATAAACATTGGGTGTGTGGTATGTGACATGTCATTAATGTTGACTGAATCTTCTTTTGTCGTCACTGCAAAATAAATAAATAAAGAGAAAGACTAGAGAAAAGAAACATCAACGTTATTAGTCTTCAGTCTGTTCTCTCTGGTGCCCTCAATAGCAAATTATGGAGCTTGTTGACTGACAGGCCCTTCCAGTGTACTGGTCTTCTGGAGAAGGCTTGACATTAGCCCTCAAGCCACCACAGAAAGTGAGACAAGTCTGTGTCCCTTTCCTGTGTCACAACTACAGCGCAGCCTTGCTTGCTTCCTGGGAAGGCAATGAGAAAAGATGTGTATTCTTTTTTAAACTCTCTCTTCACGGCGATGCGTTGTTTCAACATGTCAGCCTGCTCCTCTGAAGTCCTCCTCCATGAAGTCGTGCTGCTTCTGAATGATAGACCACCATCCACCATCATGTTTGCCACGAAGTCAGTGGCCTTCAGCCCACGTGAAACATCATCGGCTGGATTATCCTTTGTGCCAATGTGCCTCCACTGGTCAACGCTGGTAGCTTCTCCTATGACTGCTGTTCTATTTGCCACAAAGGTGTGGAACCTCTTAGTTTCGTTGCTGATGTACTTAAGTACTGTTGTACTGTCTGTCCAAAAAAAAGATTTTTCCAACTTCAGTTGCAACTCCTTTCGCAGCATCCCATCAACTCTTAGTTTTCCTTTCCTAGGGTGATAAACTCCATGATGTGGAATATACCACACTTTACCATCGTTTCTTTTTAATTGATCCTCTGGCACAATCTCTGCATAGCCTTGATCAATTACATCACTCAGAAAGGATGTGTATTCCTCATGAAATGTCTCATTTTTTTCAAATGTTCTTTTCAGGCTCACAATACGCTGCTCTGCTATGCAGCGGTTGTTGGGCAAGATGGGGGTTTCCTTCTTGAAAGGTAAGTCAACAGAATAATGACCATTTTTCAACACAGATGAGTTATGCACAATGTTCATGAATTTAACATCATCTCTTGACATTTCAGCTTGTTCTTCAGAGGTCTTCCCACTGAAGTCATGATTATACTGTTGAATGATCAATTCCTCTAGGTGTACAATAGAGATTCGATTTGTGGAAATAGTAGAGTAGCCCCTCTTGCTCATACTGTCATTCAAATTACCACCTCGAAGTGGGCCATTCAGAACCCATCCTACTTTGGTCCTCACTGCATAGGGACCATCTTCCTGGCTGTTAATGACTTCCCATGGTTCTATGACTTTAGGAGCATTAGTTCCAATGAGTAGATCGATGTCAGAGTCAATTTAGTGTATTTTGATGCCACTCAAATATGGCCATTGATCAACATCCTCCTGTCTGGGAATGTTGCTCTCACTCACCGACATGCTGCTGTGGGTGAAAACCTCAGGCAAATCAACAAAATCATCTTTATCCAGTGCAGACACTTCCAAGCCATACACTGCATGTGTAGATATAGTCTTTGACTGCCCCATAGTTCGCAGCATAATGCTGACATTCAATTTTTGGGCAAGGCTCTCTGTGCAGAATGTTCCTGAGCTGCCAGGATCCAAGACACAACCAGCCCCAATATGACCACATAATGTTGGTGCAGTAGTTGCATCGCTAACTGCTGGTTCAGCCTCCTTAGATGGCTCAATTTGTTCAGAGAATTTTCTTTTGTCCTCTCTTTCAATGTGGAGAATGTCTGGGTGCACACATTGCAAGTCAGTCTATTGACACATGTTTTGTTAATATGGCCCTCCTTTTTTAGGCAGCCGAAACATATCCCCTTCTCCTTAACGAAGTCTATCTTTTCCTTGTGTAATTTTCTTTTGAACTGGTAGCACCTTTCCAATGAGTGATTGCTCATTTTGCAATACAAACAGCCTTGGAGTGGGGGAGAGTGTACCTTTTCCTCCACCACAGCAACATTAGTGGCAAAACTGCTTCCTCTGTGGCTCTTCAGACCCTGACTGGGGGGGCATGCACTTCTACTTGAGGCAGCGAGTGGGGTGTCCTGTATGTTGCCAAACAACGGATCTGTGGCTATTCTGACCTGCTTTTCAACGAACTGGACCAGATCATTAAACATGGCCCTATGACCTTTTCGGTCTTGCAGGTCACAGGCAGTGCTTCTCCATCTTTCCCGCAACTTATATGGCAACTTTAAGACAATGCTCCTCATGTTGCATGGTATGTCCAATTCTCTCATATGCATGATTTGTTCTGTTGCATTGCAACATCCACGTAAAAAGAGAGAAAAAGCTTGTAGTGCCTCGACATCATCACTTTTAATGGGTGCCCAACTGAAAGCCATTTCCATATATGCAGAAGTGATTTTTTGTTCATTTCCAAAGTGCTCTTTCAAAAGATTTTTTGCTCTTAGATATCCCTGTTGAGGAGGCAGATGCTGACAGCTATGCACTATCTCTTTTGGCTGACCCCTGGTGTATTGTTCGAGGAAGTGCAAGCAATCACCAAAATTGTTAGTTTTCATTTCAACACCATTTTCAAAAGCTCGCATAAAGGCATAATATTGCAGAGGATCACCATCAAACACAGGAATAGTTCTCACTGGAAGAGCAGATGAAAGATTCTGTTGAACTAATAAAGAGGTTATTTCATTCTGTTTTTGCATTATATTGACAATGTCGTTCTGACTGTGGTCATACAGCACTGTGGCTTGAGAACCTGGCACCAGCTGTGCTGGTGTAGTAGAAACCCTGGGCAACATTTCAGTGTCATTGGTAGGAATTGTTTCTTGAGCCTGGGAATATACAGTTTGTGAATTTGTAATTTGCATGTTTGGTCTTTCTTTGGGCTGGACAACCTGTGGGAGAGCTACAGAGTCAGTTATTAGAGTCATGTTGTAATTCACCTTTGCAGGATTATAAACTGTTGCATTAGGATTGAGCTGTTTGGTGGTTTGAACATTATTGTCATAATAAGAGTGCATTCCATTGGATGCTCTTGAGCCACTCCTTGATGCATTTTCCTCCAAAACATAGATTTTTGCATTAAATGCTGCCAATTCTGTGTCGAGTGTCAATTGTTCCTTTTGTCTCCTCAAATTTTCCTCTTGAGCCTGTAGTTCATGTTGTCTCTTTAAAGCGATGGCTTGCTCCATTTCCTTTTGAGCCTGCAGTTCATGTTGTCTCTTTAAAGCGATGGCTTGCTCCATTTCCTTTTGAGCCTGTAGTTCATGTTGTTTCTTTAAAGCGATGGCTTGCTCCATTTCCTTTTGAGCCTGCAGTTCATGTTGTCTCTTTAAAGCGATGGCTTGCTCCATTTCCTTTTGTCTCCTCACATTTTCCTCCTGTACCTGCAGCTCATGTTGCCTTTTTAATGCGGCAGCACGCTCCATAAGGGCTGCCTTTTCAGCCTGAGCTTTGACAAGTGCAGATGATGTCGTTGATGAAGTGCGTGAGGTTTGGGACTTGGAGCGGGACTTAGCCCGGCTTGGGACATTGGAAACACTGTCATCTGGTCCTATGTCATCCTCGAATTCTGTTACATGACTAGCAAGGGTTTGTGATGATTGACCAGCCTCAGAAAACCACCTTTCCACATCTTCCATAAATGCACAGTACTTTCTCTTTTTTCGTTCAAACCATTCCTTTTGCTCATTAACCTCCTCCTCAGACAGAGGTAACGTCAAAAATGCATCATATTCATTACTCATTTCATCAAAACATGTTTTCAATGTGTTCAGCTCAGATTGCATTTTTGTGACATTCTCATTGGATTTCATAAGCACTTTGACTCTTTCAATGTACTGGCCAGTGTGTTTGCTTTTTGTTTTTAATATTTTCAGACAGTTTTCCTTTTGCAAAGCCATGCCCTTCTCTGTTAACTTTGGGGTCCTTTTTTCCAATAGTTGCGCACCATTGCTGCTCACAGGCTTCATGACATATTGCAAATTTCCCTTTTGTCGCACAATAAAGTGCGGTGCAAATAAAAAACGCAAAGCAAATGCCCAAAATACAGTGCAATGCAATGCAGTGTTTGTGTCACTAATAAAAGTCCGGCAGTGACAAAACATCAATAATAATAACGGACGGCAATGCAGAAAACTTGTCACCAATAAAAGTCCAACGGTGACAAAACATCAATAATAAAACAATGGACGGCAGTGCAGCAATTGTCAGCAACGTGTCACCAATAAAAGGTAGCAGTGAGTGACACACGAAAAATAAAATAACTCCAGTAGTTATTTGCCGTTTTCCTGTACAGCCTTTTCGGTGTTTCGTTACATACCATGGGCTTGATATTGCTGAGGCTTTGTGCTGCGTGCTGCGCGTCCACTTGTCAATAGTTTGAGTTTGTTTCTTGTCGTTGCACTCCTTCCAGACTCCAATCCTCGATCCGTAGGGCCTTTTTAAATTAATTTTCTTTGTGAGTCATCAGGATGCCCAGTTCCTGGTTAAAGTCCTCTTCAAATGGATCGGTTTTTACTGTTATAAGTGCTGTTTGTCAGCTTCCAAACAATTGTTGACAAACTCACTGATGCACCCCTTCTGTGGTTGTAGGCGTACGCAGGCATAAAGAAGCCCAATGTGCACAGGCAGAAATCATTTTGCTTTGCTTTAATAGAAAATAAAGTGCATATATGACATTCTTTCTGTTCTCTTGGCTCACATTCCTTCTGTTCTCTGTGCTACTGGTAAAAACGTGTTCCCACGTAGGTGCATAATTTCCCCCCCACACCTGTCCATAATTAAAGCCTAGGAGGCTGGGAGGCGTGCCCGTCTGTGCCCAAACAATAATTCAATTAGCCAACAATCAACATATTAAGGCTAAATAATAACAGAAATAATAATCAGAAAATACAACTGTGAAATGGCTTCTACAGACATCATGTAATTTAATGCCAACATAGACGCTGTATTTGTCTGGAGGAGCTTTTTCTATGGCCGATTCTCTCCCTGTGATCATGTCAACAATATGACATGTTCACATGGGATCACCATAATGTCAACAATATGACATGTTCACATGTGATCACCATAATGTCAACAATATGACATGTTCACATGTTATCACCATAATGTCAACAATATGACATGTTCACATGTGATCACTATAATGTCAACAATATGACATGTTCACATGTGATCACTATAATGTCAACAATATGACATGTTCACATGTGATCACTATAATGTCAACAATATGACATGTTCACATGTGATCACTATAATGTCAACAATATGACATGTTCACATGTGATCACCATAATGTCAACAATATGACATGTTCACATGTGATCACCATAATGTCAACAATATGACATGTTCACATGTTATCACCATAATGTCAACAATATGACATGTTCCCATGTGATCACCATAATGTCAACAATATGACATGTTCACATGTGATCACCATAATGTCAACAATATGACATGTTCACATGTGATCACCATAATGTCAACAATATGACATGTTCACATGTTATCACCATGTCAACAATATGACATGTTCCCATGTTATCACCATAATGTCAACAATATGACATGTTCCCATGTGATCACCATGTCAACAATATGACAATGTCTCGCGTTACCAGACTGTTGCCTCTCTGTTTCCAAACGCTTCCATCATACAGTCTGGAGCAGCGGAGGAGCTGTCATGAGTAAACTATAAAGCGGAAGTGGAGCCTCCTCGCCACTTCCGTTTCGTCTTTACAGTCGCGCACATTTATTCTAATATAAATATAAATCATCTAAGCATATATAGCTTGTTCCTTAGCAGAAAAGAAACGGAAATGGCAGCTTCCTTAGGCTACTCATCATTGGGGCTGTAGTTCCCGAGTATTGTGGAATAGTTGTCTGGCTACGCTACGAGGGAAATGTCAACAATATGAGATGTAGGCCTACTGGAAAAAACACCCAATAAATACCACTTCCTGTAACACTTCCTGTTTTGATTTCACCTCCAAAAGTCACTTCCTCTGGTGTGATATTATTAATTTGATGCTGATCTGAAAGTGTGTTTCTTGACTCCTTGTAATGGTAAAACAAAACATGTTTTTGTTGTTTTTGGTAGTGGTGGCTATAGGCATCTCATATTGTTGTTTTTGGTAGTGGTGGCTAGGCATCTATTCCAAAATGAGTTGTCTAATGAAAAAAAAAAACAGCTTTTGATAAGAACGCTAAATGTATTTTTATTTGATACTGAATGATTTCCAAGTTAAAATTCCAGATTTTATGATTATATGAAACAGAAACGTTTTGACGTATGACAAGTAGAGAGGTGTCATCAAAGGTGTAATAAAACTCATATGTATTCCTATTTAAAATAAAGCCATGGTGACTAGTTGTGGCTTTCAGATTGGATACTATTCTTTATTATGAAGCTTTATTGTGTTAAATCCATCAGATGTTGTATTTGGAGATCAGATGTTGTATTTGGAGATCGGAGAGGGAGAGGGAGAGAGAGGGAGAGAGAGGGAGAGGGAGAGGGAGAGGGAGAGAGAGAGGAAGAGGGAGAGGGAGGGAGAGGGAGAGAGAGGGAGAGGGAGGGAGAGGGAGAGGGAGAGAGAGGGGGAGAGAGACAGAGGGAGGGAGAGGGAGAGAGGGAGAGGGAGAGAGAGAGGGAGAGAGAGGGAGAGGGAGAGAGAGGTAGAGGGAGAGAGAGGGAGAGAGAGGGAGAGAGAGGGAGAGAGAGAGGGAGAGAGAGGGAGAGGGAGAGAGAGACAGAGACAGTGAGAGAGAGAGAGGGAGGGAGAGAGGGAGGGGGAGAGGGAGGGAGAGGGAGAGAGATGGAGAGGGGGAGAGGGAGGGAGAGGGAGGGGGAGAGGGAGGGAGAGAGAGGGGGAGAGGGAGGGAGAGAGAGGGAGAGAGAGAGAGAGGGAGAGGGAGGGAGAGAGGGGGAGAGAGAGACAGAGACAGTGAGAGAGAGAGAGGGAGAGAGAGAGGGAGAGACAGTGAGAGAGAGGAGAGAGAGAGAGAGAGAGAGGAGAGAGAGAATTTCGACGTCAGGTCTAAATGGGTTAAAAATAAAGAATGATAAATAAATGAATAAATCTTACTGTTGCTGCAGTGGTTGCCGGGGCAACACATGGCGTCGCGCTGACACCGTCTCTTCCTCCTGCGACACGATTGGCAGCGAGAGTAGGCGTGTCTAGAGGGGGCGTGGCAGAAACTCCCTTCACTGCACTCCAGATCACTGATGCACTGGTAGAACTAGAGAGAGAGAGAGAGAGAGAGAGACATAGAGAGAGAGAGAGAGAGAGTCATAGAGAGAGAGAGACATAGAGAGAGAGAGAGAGAGAGAGAGAGAGAGAGAGGGAGAGAGACATAGAGAGAGAGGGAGAGAGACATAGAGAGAGAGAGAGAGAGAGAGAGAGAGAGAGAGAGAGAGAGACATAGAGAGAGAGACATAGAGAGAGAGAGAGAGAGAGAGACAGAGAGAGAGAGAGAGAGACATAGAGAGAGAGAGAGAGACATAGAGAGAGAGAGAGAGAGAGACATAGAGAGAGAGAGAGACATAGAGAGAGAGAGAGAGTCAGAATTAATGTTATTGTCTCACATTGATTGATTGAACATTGATTTAATTAATACAGTTTGTAGAACAGCATAAAACAACGTCACCCCCCCCCCCCCCCCCCCCCCCACCAGGGACGTGCACACATAGACATCAAAGGGCCTTTTAAGCCCATCACGGGGTTTGATTGATTGATTGATTGAAGAATTTATTAACAGTTTGCAGAATTACAGTACATTTCAAGCACAAACTCAATACAAAGGCTGTTAACTGTGAGTGGACGACCCAATTAAGCATTACACTTGTTTCCAACAGGGTCCACCATGTTCAAATCATCAAAACATTTAGAGACGTACAAATAGACACTTCTATAGACAGAACAGGAATTCATCAAAAAGGAGGTAAAAAGGGAAAAGAAATATATACAGTGAGGGGAAAAAAGGGGGGGGGGCGGGGGGGGGGATTCAGATTTTACGGGGGCCAGTTTCGAATTGCAGCCATCCGTAGGTGCCCTTTGAGAGCGGTTTTGAAGGAGTCAAGGGATTCGCATGTCTTAATGACAGTTGGTAGGGCGTTCCACATTTTGGTGGCATAGGAGCGAAAAGAATTTAGTCCCTTGTTTGTGCCGAATCTGGGTTGTACATGGTTCGTTGCACTCCCTCTGGTGTTGTGGGTGTGGACTTCGTTAACATTAAGGAAGTATCTAGACAGGTACATGGGTATCTTGGTGGTGTATCGAATCTTGTGGACCAGACCCATTGCAAGTTGCTGTACTCTGTCGTCGACCCTAAGCCATTCCAGCCTGTCGAAGTGGGCAGGGGTGAGGTGGGTTCGGGGGGCTAGATCAAGTAGGAGCCTGACCAGTTTGTTTTGGGAAGTCTGGAGCCTGGTTTTAAGGGCCTTTGAGGTGCTGTGGTACCAGAAGGTGCATGCATAGTCAAAGAAACCCTGTACAAGGGCTCCTGTTAAGGTCTTCAAGGTGTTTTTGTTGACCAGTGAGGAGATCCTGTAGAGGAATCTTGTTCTATGGTTGACTTTTTTGATTACGTTGGTGGCCATTTTATCACCGGAAAGATTAGCCTCCAGGATGGAACCTAGGTAGGTAATTTCATCTTTACGTGTGATAACATTGTCACCCACTCTAACCAAGAAGCCATTTGCCTTGCTGAGATTACTAATAGAGCCAAAGAGAATTGATTCAGTTTTTCCCAGGTGTAAATATAGTTTGTTATCAGCGAGCCAGGTGCAGATTCTACCGGGTGCATATATACTTAGTTTAGACTAGTCATTGGTTAGACATGGGTTAAGGTTAGGTCGCAGCGCGACGAGTTGAGAGCTTGTAGATCAGCTATTTTGTGCCCATAAGTGCCCTCTTAGGGGATTCCAGCCCCGTCCCCAGCTCTAACACTCTCTGCTGTCCCTGATGATAAAACACAAATTGTCCACCGTACCTTTGACAGCCTGACGGGGCCCCCCTGGGCGGGGCTCGTGATCGACGACGGCAGCCTCGTGCGGTTGACGCGCGCGACCGCAGCGCGGTCCTCCAGCTCGTGCGCGCCCCTGAGGTCCTCGTGCGCGCCCCTGAGGACGAGCGTCCTGATGGAGTTGAGCTTGACGCGCCGCGCCTCCGCGCTGCGCCACGCACCCCCCGCGGCGAGCAGCGCCGCGAGCACCGTGAGCCACGACGCTCTCATGGCGTCTGAGTGATGATTTCAATGAAGTTATGTTTGTTTAGTTTAGATATAAATCACACAAAAATGATTTTTGAATTAATCTAGTGTGTTGTTTGGTTTAAATAAGTACACTAAATGAGTTAAATTAGTCTAATAGTGTTGTTTTGATTTGTGAATTTAAATAATCACACTAAATGATTTAAATTAATCTAATATAGTGTAGTTTGGTTTGGTTCCCAGTGGATAAAGTCCAGGTTGAGTTTTGTCCGTGTTGTTGAAGCTGCTGCCAGTGCCAGCTAGTTGATAAAACTAGCACAATTATTTTATTATCAAATAATAAAAAGCCTTGTTGAGGCTTTAAGTTGGTTAAAAAAAAGTTTAAAAACCAGCAGATCGAGCTGAAGTATAGACGGATAATCAATCACTAAAATAGGCACCAAATATTCCCAATATTCTTTTCCATGCGGAGTTCTTCTGTCTGTGAAAGATAAGGTGTGTGTGTGTGTGTGTGTCTGCGTGTGTGTGGCAGTCTACCCTCGTGTCCGTGTCTTTTATAATCCATTCACGCCCCTCCCCCCCCTCCCCATGCACGCGCATCGATACCAGCGGCCACCGTGCGCCTTAACGACCCATCGATACACAGAGAGAGAGAGAGAGAGAGAGAGAGAATTTGAATCCACCATTAATAACTCATCACTTCAATATGTTCTGGGAGAACAGTCCAAATGCACAGTTTTGGCAGCAAAATACGTGTGGAGTAGTCATCAACTGATTTATTTTCATTGTTACTGTATTGCTTGTTGTTCATTATTGTTGGGATGTTTGTTGTTGTCTTTGTGTGCGCAGAAAGTTGTCTCTGTGTGCACAATGTTGACTTTTGTTTTGTTGTATCGTATGTATGCTTTGGCAATGTATAGAACATATGTATCATGCCAATAAAGCCTTTTGAAATTGAAATTGAATTGAGAGAGAGAGAGAGAGAGAGAGAGAGAGAGAGAGAGAGAGAGAGAGAGAGAGAGAGACAGAGAGAGAATATAAGACATTGTTTTATTTTGATTGTCTTGTTCCACTTTGGCAATGTAAACGTTTTCTCATGCCAATAAAAGCTCCTGTGTGTGTGCGTGTGTATGTGTGTGCGTGCGTATGTGTGTGTATGTGTGTGCGTGCGTGCGTGTGAGGCTTTTCTTCTACAAAGTCAAAGGTAGATATTCTGATAGTAGCCTCATGTCTATTGATATTCAGTAACACATATATTTATAAATATAATCATTGTGTATTCAGTAACACATATAAATATAATCATTGTGTATAGTGTATAGTTTCATTATATAGATATTCCACTGTTACGTTCTTAGTTTACGCATGTTTCATAATAGCTACTTTTTATGTACGTGATGTATTGCCATGCTTTTTGTTCTTGCTTTAGTCTAGTGGGTCCCCAGCATGTACAAACTGCCGGATGCTAACTTGCATATGTTGAGCAATTTTAATAATTGCATAATATGTGACCATACCATTAACAACCTATAGAAGGCAAAATATTCCATATTTCATCATGCTTTATGTAGCATGTGACATGTCAAACTAGGGGGTTTTCATGATGCTGAATCCATTTCAAGCATTGGTTTTGCAAAAAACACTCCTTGGGCTATAAACGGCCATAGCTAAATGTGCTGACATCATCACATTTATGATTACGGCTATGGCCGTTTTAGCCTAAGGAGTGTATTATGTGCAAAACTATTGCTTGGAATGGATTCATCACCATAGTTTGACATGTCACATGCATGCTACATATAAAGGATGATGACATTTAGATTTTTTTCCCCCTTATAGGTTGTTTTATTGTATGGTCAGATATTATGCCAATTATGAAAATTGCTCAACATGCAAGTTAGCATCCGGCAGTTTCTACATGCTGGGGACCCATACTAAACATTTATAACATCAGTTTCTACATGCTGGGGACCCATACTAAACATTTATAACATCAGTTTCTACATGCTGGGGACCCATACTAAACATTTATAACATCAGTTTCTACATGCTGGGGACCCATACTAAACATTTATAACATCAGTTTCTACATGCTGGGGACCCATACTAAACATTTATAACATCAGTTTCTACATGCTGGGGACCCATACTAAACATTTATAACATAAAACATTGGTGTAGGCTACTCAACATTCTGGCTAGACTATAATGTAAATCGCTAATCGGCGATGTATTAAAGAGGTACGTGAATGGTTAAATCCCTGCTTAGTTATTAATTACCATGTTTAGAATGGTTTTCTGGCTAATGTAGCATAGCTATGATGGCACATTCGTAGCCGTTACTGTTTATTTTCATATAATATTATGGCTGTCAGTGAACTTGATTTTCGTGGTCACCAAGGGGGACTCTTGCTCATAATGTGCGTGTTTTTCTGTTGTGAACACTCCATTCTGCTTTCCTAAAATAGCATATCGCATTAGCCTCACAACCATGGGAACTACCGTAATATAAATACTATAAATCAGGCTTACGTGGCTCTAAATGGCTAACGTTCAAATGAAATGTAAAAATGTCTACAAACTAGGAGTGCAAGTAGCTATGTAATACTACAAACTAGTGTACAAAACGTAACCGAATGGACCCTTGGCTTAAAGGTCTATATTAGCTAACAATAGATGTGTATATACTGTATATAGATACCTTTTATTATCCTGCGGGGGAAATCAGCTTTAAAGGCTATTCTGAATCACGTGGATGTGCTGTAGAGAGCTAGGAATCTGGTCAATATATGAAAATGGCCTTAAGTAATAAAGTAGGTTATGATATAAACACCCACAGTACATCATTATCAGACCTAAATGTTTCCCTCAACTTCCAAATTTAATGTAGAAATATGTCTAGCCCTTGGCCCCTTAAATGTCAAATGGTCAAGCTTGCACTTTGCCAATTTAACATTGAGGTGCCCACAATGTTTAAGTGCCCACTCTTCCTGTTGGTATAGAAAACTTGGTAATGATAGAGCTAACATACCAGAACATGTCAGTCATATTTCATCACAATCTTTCAATGGAAAAAATAACATTCTGCTTTGTCTTACTATTTCAGATCAAGGACAAGGATGTACATCAAGACGAATTAATTGTGCTGCTTTTGCTATTTGTTTTCAACTTTTACATATATTCTGCAGTAATGTTCATCTTTTCAATTAAAACACATGAATGTCTGTCAATTGTCATCTTTATTAATACATTCAGACAATACAGGTAATACCTCACATGTAAATATCTCACGTGTAATTAGCAATGTATTTATTTGTGACAAAGTACAGTGCTTTATGACACAAGGGGCATTGGTCTTTTTCATCTTTTTGCAGATTATGAAACTACTCACAGAATGTAAGCTTTAAAATGATGAGTCGTTCATTGAAATCAGTTTTTCACACTACTGACAGTCATGTAAAGGGTGAAGTGTGAACTGGATGAATAACTATTGGTGGTGAAACCTGAGAACAATAGCCACACATTAGCCTACCGAAACTGCAGATGTAAATGTTGGCTTTAATATGTTAATTGTGTCACCAGGAAACAATAGAATGTATAGTACTCAATGTAGCGTCTTGTATTTTAGGGAAATGGCATTGAATAATGTAAGGCCTGGCTATTGTAAAGTCAAATATTGTGAAAGTGTCTTGGTTTACATGTGTGTGTGTGAGATGGACCAAACAGTCAACAGAGAACATTTGTTTGAGCATTGGTTGAATTCTCCAAATCTGATGTTGATCTGAAGCTGCTGCATCCTGAACCCCGGGCTGATGTCATCACTGATTCTGAAACAAAAATAAATGCACCCAAGACGATGTATATTAAATGTATTTTATGGAAGAACAGGTAGGCATAATGTATACTGTTACTGTAGCTATGGTTTTGCAATGTCAGACTGGACTTGGTAAGGAAAGTAAGGTATAAAATTCAGTGTAGGGTCAGATTAGTACACAGTGAAATCTTCCATTTTATTATAACTACTGTACAAATGCAACCAAACTGACATGCAAGGTTACATTTTTACACTGATTTAAATGTACATTGAGGATTTTACTCTAATATAATAGTGTGCAAAAAACTGACTTAACGGTTACATTCGCAGACATATATTGAGTATTTAATGTAGTAATATGCCAAACTTACCAACTGTAGTTAACGTGAAGTTAATCCGCAAACAGTAGGTTGTACACATGAGTATGACATGTTTAGATTGTACATATGAGTAGGACATGTTTAGATTGTACATATGAGTAGGACATGTTTAGGTTGTACATATGAGTAGGACATGTTTAGGTTGTACATATGAGTAGGACATGTTTAGGTTGTATGAGTAGGACATGTTTAGGTTGTACATATGAGTAGGACATGTTTAGGTTGTATGAGTAGGACATATTTAGGTTGTATGAGTAGGACATGTTTAGGTTGTACACATGAGTAGGACATGTTTAGATTGTACATATGAGTAGGACATGTTTAGGTTGTACACATGAGTAGGACATGTTTAGGTTGTATGAGTAGGACATGTTTAGGTTGTATATGAGTAGGACATGTTTAGGTTGTACATATGAGTAGGACATGTTTAGATTGTACACATGAGTAGGACATGTTTAGGTTGTATGAGTAGGACATGTTTAGGTTGTTGCGTAGGACATGTTTAGGTTGTATATGAGTAGGACATGTTTAGGTTGTATGAGTAGGACATGTTTAGGTTGTATGAGTGGACATGTTTAGGTTGTATGAGTAGGACATGTTTAGGTTGTATGAGTAGGACATGTTTAGGTTGTATGAGTAGGACATGTTTAGGTTGTATGAGTAGGACATGTTTAGGTTGTATGAGTAGGATATGTTTAGGTTGTATATTAGTAGGACATGTTTAGGTTGTATGAGTAGGACATGTTTAGGTTGTATATGAGTAGCACATGTTTAGGTTGTATGAGTAGAACATGTTTAGGTTGTATGAGTAGGACATGTTTAGGTTGTATATGAGTAGGATATGTTTAGGTTGTATATGAGTAGGATATGTTTAGGTTGTATATGAGTAGGATATGTTTAGGTTGTATGAGTAGGATATGTTTAGGTTGTATATGAGTAGGACATGTTTAGGTTGTATATGAGTAGGACATGTTTAGGTTGTATATGAGTAGGACATGTTTAGGTTGTATGAGTAGGATATGTTTAGGTTGTATATGAGTAGGACATGTTTAGGTTGTATGAGTAGGACATGTTTAGGTTGTACATATGAGTAGGACATGTTTAGGTTGTACATATGAGTAGGACATGTTTAGGTTGTGCATATGAGTAGGACATGTTTAGGTTGTATGAGTAGGACATGTTTAGGTTGTACATATGAGTAGGACATGTTTAGGTTGTATATGAGTGGGACATGTTTAGGTTGTATGAGTAGGACATGTTTAGGTTGTATGAGTAGGACATGTTTAGGTTGTACATATGAGTAGGACATGTTTAGGTTGTATATGAGTAGGACATGTTTAGGTTGTATGAGTAGGATATGTTTAGGTTGTACATATGAGTAGGACATGTTTAGGTTGTACATATGAGTAGGACATGTTTAGGTTGTATGAGTAGGACATGTTTAGGTTGTATGAGTAGGACATGTTTAGTTTGTACACATGAGTGTGCACGTCCCCCACCAGGGACGTGCACACATAGACATCAAAGGGGGCTTCAGCCCCTGCCCTTTAAAGGGGCATTCCACTCATTTTCAACATTTTGAAAAAAAAGTCATTAACATGGTGAACATCACGGGGTGCATATATACTTAGTTTAGACTAGTCATTGGTTAGACATGGGTTAAGGTTAGCGCGACGAGTTGAGAGCTTGTAGATCAGCAATTTTTTGCCCATAAGTGCCCTCTTAGGGGATTCCAGCCCCGTCCCCAGCTCTAACACTCTCTGCTGTCCCTGATGATAAAACACTAATTGTCCACCGTACCTTTGACAGCCTGACGGGGCCCCCCTGTGCGGGGCTCGTGATCGACGACGGCAGCCTCGTGCGGTTGACGCGCGCGCCCGCAGCGCGGTCCTCCAGCTCGTGCGCGCCCCTGAGGTCCTCGTGCGCGCCCCTGAGGTCCTCGTGCGCGCCCCTGAGGACGAGCGTCCTGATGGAGTTGAGCTTGACGCGCCGCGCCTCCGCGGCACGCACCCCCCGCGGCGAGCAGCGCCGCGAGCACCGTGAGCCACGACGCTCTCATGGCGTCTGAGTGATGATTTCAATGAAGTTATGTTTGTTTAGTTTAGATATAAATCACACAAAAATGATTTTTGAATTAATCTAGTGTGTTGTTTGGTTTAAATAAGTACACTAAATGAGTTAAATTAGTCTAATAGTGTTGTTTTGATTTGTGAATTTAAATAATCACACTAAATGATTTAAATTAATCTAATATAGTGTAGTTTGGTTTGGTTCCCAGTGGATAAAGTCCAGGTTGAGTTTTGTCCGTGTTGTTGAAGCTGCTGCCAGTGCCAGCTAGTTGATAAAACTAGCACAATTATAGTAAATAAAATAATAAAAAGCCTTGTTGAGGCTTTAAGTTGGTCTTTTATAATCCATTCACGCCAACCCCCCCTCCCCATGCATGCGCATCGATACCAGCGGCCACCGTGCGCCTTAACGACCCATCGATACACAGAGAGAGAGAGAGAGAGAGAGAGAGAATTTGAATCCACCATTAATAACTCATCACTTCAATATGTTCTGGGAGAACAGTCCAAATGCACAGTTTTGGCAGCAAAATACGTGTGGAGTTGTCATCAACTGATTTATTTTCATTGTTACTGTATTGCTTGTTGTTCATTATTGTTGGGATGTTTGTTGTTGTCTTTGTGTGCGCAGAAAGTTGTCTCTGTGTGCACAATGTTGACTTTTGTTTTGTTGTATCGTATGTATGCTTTGGCAATGTATTAGCCCTGAAACATGACTGCCATGATAATCATCATGACAGTCATGACGCAACTGCAGCCTGTTTTACGCGATCGCTACATTTACAGTCCAAACGTGTATATAAACATTCCGTTTTCAAATATAAAGTACTCACAATTTGTCCCACGGGTGTTAGAAATTTGCTGGTACAGCGATTAGCATTGCTGCATCCCGCGTTGTTTAATAAAAAGCATTTTTATCCGAGCTCCCCGGCTACTTTTCTCAAACGGGGTTCGTTTGGGAAATACAAAGTTGCACACCGGGAGCGCACTCGCCTATTAGTCTGTATTGGCAGTGCTGTCAGCGTGCCTATATCGAACACACCCAGTGTTTCAGACTGCCACACTCCTCCCGACCGATAGGGGCGCGTAGTTGAAAGCCAATGGCAAAAAAACAGCTCGGATAAAAATGCTTTTTATTAAACAACGCGGGATGCAGCAATGCTAATCGCTGTACCAACAAATCTCGAACACCCGTGGGACAAATTGTGAGTACTTTATATTTGAAAACGGAATGTTTATATACACGTTTGGACTGTAAATGTAGCGATCGCGTAAAACAGGCTGCAGTTGCGTCATGACTGTCATGATGATTATCATGGCAGTCATGTTTCAGGGCTAGCAATGTATAGAACATATGTATCATGCCAATAAAGCCTTTTGAAATTGAAATTGAATTGAGAGAGAGAGAGAGAGAGAGACAGAGAGAGAGAGAGAGAGAGACAGAGAGAGACAGAGAGACAGAGAGAGAATATAAGACATTGTTTTATTTTGATTGTCTTGTTCCACTTATGCTTTGGCAATGTAAACGTTTTCTCATGCCAATAAAAGCTCCTGTGTGTGCGTGTGTATGTGTGTGTGTGCGTGCGTGCGTGTATGTGTGTGCGTGTGTATGTGTGTGCGTGCGTGCGTGTATGTGTGTGCGTGTGTATGTGTGTGCGTGTGTGTGTGTGAGGCTTTTCTTCTACAAAGTCAAAGGTAGATATTCTGATAGTAGCCTCATGTCTATTGATATTCAGTAACACATATATTTATAAATATAATCATTGTGTATTCAGTAACACATATAAATATAATCATTGTGTATTCAGTAACACATATAAATATAATCATTGTGTATTCAGTAACACATATAAATATAATCATTGTGTATAGTGTATAATTTCATTATATAGATATTCCACTGTTACGTTCTTAGCTTACGCATGTTTCATACGTTAAATTAACTTGATTGATTTTACAATATAATTTGGGGGTACCAGCAATAAAAATGGCATTAAATGGGGGTCCGTAGACTAATGCATGTCAAACTGGGGGTCCTTGACACGAACATGTTTGGGAACCACTGGTGTATGGGACTCGGTTGGGAGAAAGAAGGGAGACGATGTATTTAACATTCGCTCAGACAGCTGTTCAGGGAGCTAGCTAACAGTAACAGTGTTAGCATGTAGCTAACGTAGCATCACAATTGAAAGTTGCAACGTTGCCACTGCCAGGGGAAACAAATGCATCAGGATGATCTGGCTATAAATAATCGATTAAATCACGGCACCGGCGCGATGCAGATTGCAGAATCATACACGGCCGCATTGCGATGTCTTCATATAAAACTGTAAAAGACGTCCAGCCCGACTGGATTGCATGGAGGATTTTTTTGTGTTGTGGAAGGCAGCACTAGCACTGCTGGATTATGGGTAACTATGTAGTTCTTTTGACCTGTGTCAGCAAGTCAAAATAGTGTTGGCTCACAGAAAGATGACTACAACAAAAATGGGTGCTTCTGTTCTTTTGGTTGGAACTTGGCAGCGCGACCAACGTCATTCACACTCCTGCACACTCCCGTTAACTTTCATTCCCGTCCCGTCCCGATCACGGGATAATTAAAAATATTAATCCCATCCCGCGGGAATCCCGCGGGAATCCCGTGTCCCGCAGGAGTCCCGACAAAATGTCAGTCTCTAATCCAAACAACCATTTGAATTTCAAGAATCCAAGTATATCGAAATGAAAACGGCAACATTGACTTTGTATCGTATCGTTTTTGCAATGCAAATGATCGGTATCAATTTACAATTTCAATTTACAATTTAGGCATTTATCAGACGCTCTTAATCCAGAGCGATTTACATTAAGCAAGAACAAAAAAGCATGGCAATACACCACGTATATAAAAAAAAAGTAGTTATCATGAAACATGCGTAAGCTAAGAACGTAACAGTGGAATATAATGAAACTATACATGTATATAAACTATACATATATATACTATAAAGTGCTATGACTACATAAAGTGCTATCTAAGGGGCTAGGGTAAGTGCTACAGGTATCGAATCGTTTTGCAATGCAAATAATTGTTTGTATCAATGCTGTTTTTGTGCGTCGCATTTAGCAATTTTAAGAAGAAAAAAGAAAAAGAGTGGGTTTAATTACTTAGTTTAATATAATGTCTGTGTTTTCCAGAGAATCACTGTTTACTTATTTAAATCCAAATTCATACATTTTCCCTTTAAAAAACAGCACTATCCACATCACACTGATTTCATTTATTTACTAAATTGTTATTGCATCGATTTCAAATCATTGAATCGCCATAATGAACCAATATCGTCAACCATGTATCGTATCGTCAACCATGTATCGTATCGTCAACCATGTATCGTGATATGTATCGTATCGCTGTTGAAATGTATCGTTACACCCCTACTATAATGACTCCTTCCTTACAGGTAACTGTTACTCCATAGAGAACTATTTCTGTATTATAGATTATGGCTTCTTTAGCTACTTCATTATGTCTGTTGACTTGATCAATGACTGTTACTTTATACCACCGCTTCTAACCTTTTTTTTAAAAAGATTTTCTAGGAGCCATGAATTGAATTATTGTAATATTTTGGTCAATAAAATTAATGGGCTGTCACTGGTTGTAATGTGATTGATTGACGGGCACAGGGGAGGAACTGGTTCACTCAAGAAGGTGGCCTGTTCACCTGTTCACCTGTCTGACACACAGTGAGATAGAGAAGGTGGCCTGTTCACCTGTCTGACACACAGTGAGAGAGAGAGGGTGTGTGTTCACCTGTCTGACACACAGTGAGAGAGAGAGGGTGTGTGTTCACCTGTCTGACACACAGTGAGAGAGAGAGGGTGTGTGTTCACCTGTCTGACACACAGTGAGAGAGAGGGGGTGTGTGTTCACCTGTCTGACACACAGTGAGAGAGAGGGGGTGTGTGTTCACCTGTCTGACACACAGTGAGAGAGAGAGGGTGTGTGTTCACCTGTCTGACACACAGTGAGAGAGAGAGGGTGGCCTGTTCACCTGTCTGACACACAGTGAGAGAGAGAGGGTGTGTGTTCACCTGTCTGACACACAGTGAGATAGAGAAGGTGGCCTGTTCACCTGTCTGACACACAGTGAGAGAGAGAGGGTGTGTGTTCACCTGTCTGACACACAGTGAGAGAGAGAGGGTGTGTGTTCACCTGTCTGACACACAGTGAGAGAGAGGGGGTGTGTGTTCACCTGTCTGACACACAGTGAGAGAGAGGGGGTGGCCTGTTCACCTGTCTGACAGCGAATTCCTTTTGTTTGTGGACACGGGTTGAGTTGACGCTCATGAATAAAGTTTGATGAATCCTCTCGTAGCTGTCATTTGGAACATGTTCACATGTGATCACCATAATGTCAACAATATGACATGTTCACATGTGATCACCAGGGAAATGTTAGTCTGGCGTTACCAGACTGGTATCTCTCGCAATGTCCAAATGCTTTCATCATACAGTCTGGACCAACGGAAGAGCTATGAGTAAAATACAAAGCGGAAGTGGAGCTTCCGTTTCATCTTTACAGTTGCGGAAATGTATTCTAATATAAATATAAATCATCTAAGCATATATAGCTTGTTCCTTAGCAGAAAAGAAACGGAAATGGCAGCTTCCTTACTCAGCTCATGGGGCTGTAGTTCCAGACTCTATGTAGCACATTGTGGAATAGTTGCCTGGCTACGCTACGAGACTAGGGAAATGTCAACAATATGAGATGTACTGGAAAAAACACCCAATAAATACCACTTCCTGTAACACTTCCTGTTTTGATTTCACCTCCAAAAGTCACTTCCTCTTGTGTGATATTATTAATTTGATGCTGATCTGAAAGTGTGTTTCTTGACTCCTTGTAATGGTAAAAAAAATACATGTATTTGTTGTTTTTGGTAGTGGTGGCTAGGCTAGGTGGCTAGGCATCTCATATTACAAAATGAGTTGCCTAATGATAAGAAAGCTAAATGTATTTTTATTTGATACTGAATGATTTCCAAGTTAAAATTCCAGATTTGATGATTATATGAAACAGAAACGTTTTGACGTATGACAAGTAGAGAGGTGTGAAATTAAATGAAATGATTACTATATTTACCAACCCTAACCCCCTAAGCTCAAGAACTTGTTTCCAGCCAGGCCCTGCTCATAGAACACATTTCATCGTAGTGGTTCAATGCCTTGTTCAAGGGCACTTCAGCGGTGGTAATTTTAACGTGTCGGACAGCTGATTCGAACTAGCGACCTTCCGGTATCAAGACCGCTCCGCTATCCGTTCGGCCACCGCTGCCACCGGCCACCGCTGTCATCAAAGGTGTAATAAAACTCATGTATTCCTATTTAAAATAAAGCCATGGTGACTAGTTGTGGCTTTCAGATTGGATACTATTCTTTATTATGAAGCTTTATTGTGTTACATCCATCAGATGTTGTATTTGGAGATCAGATGTTGTATTTGGAGATCAGATGTTGTATTTGGAGATCAGATGTTATATCTGGAGACAGCGGGCCATCCTGTTTTAAGTCTGATCCACTCAAAGTAGTGAGCCACCTGAGAGGGAGAGAGAGAGAGAGAGAGAGAGAGAGGGAGAGGGAGGGAGAGAGAGAGAGGGAGAGAGAGAGAGAGAGAGAGAGAGAGAGAGAGAGAGAGAGAGAGGGAGGGAGGGAGAGAGAGAGAGGAGAGGGAGAGAGAGGGAGAGAGTGAGAGAGGGAGAGAGAGAGGGAGGAAGAGAGAGAGAGGGAGAGGGAGAGAGAGAGAGAGAGAGAGAGGGAGAGGGAGAGAGAGAGAGGGAGAGGGAGAGGAAGGGAGAGAGAGGGAGAGGGAGGGAGAGAGAGAGAGGGAGAGAGAGGGAGGGAGAGAGAGAGGGAGGAGAGGAGATAGAGCGAGAGAGGGAGAGAGAGAGAGGGAAGGAGGGAGAGGGGGAGAGGGAGAGGGAGAGGAAGGGAGAGAGAGGGAGAGAGAGAGGGAGAGGGGAGGGAGAGAGAGAGGGAGAGAGAGGGAGGGAGAGAGAGAGGGAGAGAGATAGAGAGAGAGGGAGAGAGAGAGGGAAGGAGGGAGAGGGAGGGAGAGAGAGAGAGAGAGAGAGAGAGAAAGGGGAGGGAGGGAGAGAGAGAGAGACAGAGATAGAGAGACAGAGGTAGAGAGAGATACAGAGGTAGAGAGAGAGAGAGACAGAGGGAGAGAGGGAGGGAGAGAGGGAGAGAGAGAGATACAGAGGTAGAGAGAGAGAGACAGACAGACAGAGAGAGAGAGATAATTATTATTATTATTATTTTCATCATGACTAAATGTCTTATAGCAGAAGTTCCCAACAGTGTTGTTTTCGTCGACTAAAACTATGACGAAAAATGGTTGTGGACTACCTTTTTCCACTGATGAAAACTAAATGAAAACTAAGCTAAGCTACTAAAACCAAGACTAAATATACGGACAATTTCGTCAACAGATAATACAGACTAAAATGTCAGTAAGGGACTAGTGGACAAGACATCCAGTATAAGTCATTTTACAATGAGTTGCATGCTGAACATAGCAGATCTACAATGAGTTGCATGCTGAACATAGCAGATCTACAAGCTCACAACGCTGCGACTCGCCATTACGACGGCATCGAGGCCCTCCAAAATACATTTAGTTCGACTAAATCAACTAGATTCAGTCGACTGAAATCTTATGATATTTAGTCGATTAAAACTAGCCTAACACCAAAACGTTCCAGGTGACTAAAATGTGACTAAAACTAAATTAAAACTATTCAAGAGACTATGACTAAAACTAAAATCTAAATGTGCTGCCAAGAACAACTCTGGTTCCCAACCACTGTACTAGTACTGGTACTTGAGCCCCCTCTGGTGGTACACAGAGGAGTCGCCCCAAAAAAGGAGAATATATAGACAAAATAATTAAATATTGATATGACTACAGGTAGTTCTTCTGACCAAGCGATTGGTTGAAAGAGGCTCTCCAGCTGTGCTGAAATGAGCACGACATCACACCTAGCCGTTAATAGAAGATTTGAGAACGGATTCATCACGTTAGAAATATCATCAGTTGAGCTGATTAGTGATTAGACAGAGTTTTGTCAGAGCAGCAGCATTATTGGCTTCTAGGAATGGAACACAAAGGGCAGGTCTACGCTGCTGTATTTTAACATCAGTTATTATAGGAATGGAACACAAAGGGCAGGTCTACGCTGCTGTATTTTAACATCAGTTATTATAGGAATGGAACACAAAGGGCAGGTCTACGCTGCTGTATTTTAACATCAGTTATTATAGGAATGGAACACAAAGGGCAGGTCTACGCTGCTGTATTTTAACATCAGTTATTATAGGAATGGAACACAAAGGGCAGGTCTACGCTGCTGTATTTTAACATCGGTTATTATAGGAATGGAACACAAAGGGCAGGTCTACGCTGCTGTATTTTAACATCGGTTATTATAGGAATGGAACACAAAGGGCAGGTCTACGCTGCTGTATTTTAACATCAGTTATTATAGGAATGGAACACAAAGGGCAGGTCTACGCTGCTGTATTTTAACATCAGTTATTATAGGAATGGAACACAAAGGGCAGGTCTACGCTGCTGTATTTTAACATCAGTTATTATAGGAATGGAACACAAAGGGCAGGTCTACGCTGCTGTATTTTAACATCAGTTATTATAGGAATGGAACACAAAGGGCAGGTCTACGCTGCTGTATTTTAACATCGGTTATTATAGGAATGGAACACAAAGGGCAGGTCTACGCTGCTGTATTTTAACATCGGTTATTATAGGAATGGAACACAAAGGGCAGGTCTACGCTGCTGTATTTTAACATCGGTTATTATAGGAATGGAACACAAAGGGCAGGTCTACGCTGCTGTATTTTAACATCGGTTATTATAGGAATGGAACACAAAGGGCAGGTCTACGCTGCTGTATTTTAACATCAGTTATTATAGGAATGGAACACAAAGGGCTGGTCTACGCTGCTGTATTTTAACATCAGTTATTATAGGAATGGAACACAAAGGGCAGGTCTACGCTGCTGTATTTTAACATCAGTTATTATAGGAATGGAACACAAAGGGCAGGTCTACGCTGCTGTATTTTAACATCAGTTATTATAGGAATGGAACACAAAGGGCAGGTCTACGCTGCTGTATTTTAACATCGGTTATTATAGGAATGGAACACAAAGGGCAGGTCTACGCTGCTGTATTTTAACATCGGTTATTATAGGAATGGAACACAAAGGGCAGGTCTACGCTGCTGTATTTTAACATCGGTTATTATAGGAATGGAACACAAAGGGCAGGTCTACGCTGCTGTATTTTAACATCAGTTATTATAGGAATGGAACACAAAGGGCTGGTCTACGCTGCTGTATTTTAACATCAGTTATTATAGGAATGGAACACAAAGGGCAGGTCTACGCTGCTGTATTTTAACATCAGTTATTATAGGAATGGAACACAAAGGGCAGGTCTACGCTGCTGTATTTTAACATCAGTTATTATAGGAATGGAACACAAAGGGCAGGTCTACGCTGCTGTATTTTAACATCAGTTATTATAGGAATGGAACACAAAGGGCAGGTCTACGCTGCTGTATTTTAACATCGGTTATTATAGGAATGGAACACAAAGGGCAGGTCTACGCTGCTGTATTTTAACATCGGTTATTATAGGAATGGAACACAAAGGGCAGGTCTACGCTGCTGTATTTTAACATCGGTTATTATAGGAATGGAACACAAAGGGCAGGTCTACGCTGCTGTATTTTAACATCGGTTATTATAGGAATGGAACACAAAGGGCAGGTCTACGCTGCTGTATTTTAACATCAGTTATTATAGGAATGGAACACAAAGGGCTGGTCTACGCTGCTGTATTTTAACATCAGTTATTATAGGAATGGAACACAAAGGGCAGGTCTACGCTGCTGTATTTTAACATCAGTTATTATAGGAATGGAACACAAAGGGCAGGTCTACGCTGCTGTATTTTAACATCAGTTATTATAGGAATGGAACACAAAGGGCAGGTCTACGCTGCTGTATTTTAACATCGGTTATTATAGGAATGGAACACAAAGGGCAGGTCTACGCTGCTGTATTTTAACATCGGTTATTATAGGAATGGAACACAAAGGGCAGGTCTACGCTGCTGTATATGTGCGTGCGTGCGTGCGTGCGTGCGTGCGTGCGTGCGTGCGTGCGTGCGTGCGTGCAATCACTGCACGTGTGTGTTAGCTTGTAGGTCTGCTATTTTTGAAAAATCGTGAAAATGTGGCACGGATCTTTGAATGTATATTCTTTCACAGCGAACGTTTTAACTCAAATCTTTGCTTCTGGGGGGGTCCCTGGAACAACATATTTTCAGATGGGGGTCGGCGGCCAAATACATATAATTTTTGGGGGTCCTTGACATGAAATATTGAGCACCACTGATACAGAAACATGAGGTATTTCAGAAACCTCTCAGGATTTAGAAGATTTTTTTTTAAAATGTTGACGTCAGGTCTAAATGGGCCAACAGGGTTACCTGTGTGTAGACTCCAGGGAAGTTGACCGCTCCACACGTCTCCCCCCAGCTGACGATCCCCCACAGGTAGGACACTCCCAGGTGGTCCTCACACACCAGGGGACCCCCGCTGTCCCCCTGGCACGAGTCCACACTGCCGTCCAGATCACCTGAACACAAACATGCATTATAGTCCAGTAATAATGTTATTTGACCTCTAACTAATTGCAAAAAAAAACCAAACTCAACTGATTTTGCAAAATGTGATGATGTCAGCTATGGCCAAATTTAGCCCAATGAGGAATGCTTGGAATGGATTCAGCATCATGAAAACCCCCTAGTTTGATATGTCACATGCTACTCTAAGCATAAGGAGATTTAGAAAAGATTACCTTATAATAGGATGTCAATGGTGGCCATACTGTACAGGCCATTTTCAATACTTTCCCCTCAGACAATTCCAGGCAACTTTTTTTTCTGTTGTTCAGGATATATTGAAGATGCAAAATCAGCTGAGTTCGTTTTTTTTGCAATTAGTTAGAGGTTGATCCTGTATTTTCCATAGATTTCCTGTACTATTACTAACACACTGCATTACTCTGAGTCTAGTCTGGCGTTACCAGACTGTGGCCTCTCTGTTTCCAAACGCTTCCATCATACAGTCTGGAGCAGCGGAGGAGCTGTCATGAGTAAACTATAAAGCGGAAGTGGAGCCTCCTCGCCACTTCCGTTTCGTCTTTACAGTCGCGCACATTTATCCTAATATAAATAGAAAACATCTAAGCGTGTATAGCTTGTTGCTTAGCAGAAACGGAAATAAAAAAATAACCTCTAAAGATATTTTAAAATATATTTTCGTGAGCTTCCGTTACTACTCAGCTCATGGGGCTGTAGGTCCAGACTCTATATAGCATTCCTTACTCAGCTCATGGGGCTGTAGGTCCAGCTCATGGGGCTGTAGGTCCAGCTCATGGGGCTGTAGGTCCAGACTCTATATAGCATTCCTTACTCAGCTCATGGGGCTGTAGGTCCAGACTCTATATAGCATTCCTTACTCAGCTCATGGGGCTGTAGGTCCAGACTCTATATAGCATTCCTTACTCAGCTCATGGGGCTGTAGGTCTAGACTCTATATAGCATTCCTTACTCAGCTCATGGGGCTGTAGGTCTAGACTCTATATAGCATTCCTTACTCAGCTCATGGGGGCTGTAGTTCCAGACTCTATATAGCATTCCTTAATCAGCTCATGGGGCTGCAGGTCTAGACTATATAGCATTCCTTACTCAGCTCATGGGGCTGTAGGTCTAGACTCTATATAGCATTCCTTACTCAGCTCATGGGGCTGTAGGTCCAGACTCTATATAGCATTCCTTACTCAGCTCATGGGGCTGTAGGTCTAGACTATATAGCATTCGGAGATTGTGGAATAGTTGTCTGGCTACGCAAGACTAACCCTGAACACCAACACTCTGGTCTGAAGCTTCCTACCTGCACACATCATTCCAGGTCTGAAGCTTCCTACCTGCACACATCATTCCAGGTCTGAAGCTTCCTACCTGCACACATCATTCCAGGCATGAAGCTTCCTACCTGCACACATCATTCCAGGCATGAAGCTTCCTACCTGCACACATCATTCCAGGCATGAAGCTTCCTACCTGCACACATCATTCCAGGCATGAAGCTTCCTACCTGCACACATCATTCCAGGCATGAAGCGCTGTTTGTAGTATCTCTGACAGTCTGGGATGAGAAACACGTTGGCCCACAGCAACACGTCAGCTCCCTTCCCCGCTGAGCGCACGCACGCACACACACACACACACGCACGCACACACGCACGCACGCACGCACGCACGCACGCACGCACACGCACGCACATGCACATGCACATGCACACACACACACACACACAAAATAAAAACTAAGACTAAATATATTGACAATTTCGTCAACAAATATAAACTAGACATACATAGGCCAATGTAGGTCTATGTAGGTTTCACCCTCCATTAGACAGGTATCAACCTTTTTTCGTACCTTTGTTGCGTATCCATAGAGATGCTACATGAGGTATATTCGTACCTTTGTTGCGTCTCCATAGAGAAGCTACA
This sequence comes from Electrona antarctica, assembly GCF_951216825.1. Classification (NCBI taxonomy): domain Eukaryota; kingdom Metazoa; phylum Chordata; class Actinopteri; order Myctophiformes; family Myctophidae; genus Electrona; species Electrona antarctica. The sequence continues at coordinate 35,432,634 of NC_136789.1, forward strand.
GGGGGTATTTTCGTACCTTTGTCGCGTCTCCATAGAGATGCTACAGGGGGTATTTCCGTACCTTTGTCGCGTCTCCATAGAGATGCTACAGGGGGTATTTTCGTACCTTTGTTGCGTCTCCATAGAGATGCTACATGAGGTATATTCGTACCTTTGTCGCGTCTCCATAGAGATGCTACAGGGGGTATTTCCGTACCTTTGTTGCGTCTCCATAGAGATGCTACAGGGGGTATTTCCGTACCTTTGTTGCGTCTCCATAGAGATACTACAGGGGGTATTTTCGTACCTTTGTCGCGTCTCCATAGAGATGCTACAGGGGGTATTTTCGTAACTTTGTCGCGTCTCCATAGAGATGCTACATGAGGTATATTGGTACCTTTGTTGCGTCTCCATAGAGATGCTACGGGGGGTATTTTCGTACCTTTGTCGCGTCTCCATAGAGATGCTACAGGGGGTATTTCCGTACCTTTGTTGCGTCTCCATAGAGATGCTACAGGGGGTATTTTCGTACCTTTGTCGCGTCTCCATAGAGATGCTACAGGGGGTATTTTCGTACCTTTGTTGCGTCTCCATAGAGATGCTACATGAGGTATATTCGTACCTTTGTCGCGTCTCCATAGAGATGCTACAGGGGGTATTTCCGTACCTTTGTTGCGTCTCCATAGAGATGCTACAGGGGGTATTTCCGTACCTTTGTTGCGTCTCCATAGAGATACTACAGGGGGTATTTTCGTACCTTTGTCGCGTCTCCATAGAGATGCTACAGGGGGTATTTTCGTACCTTTGTCGCGTCTCCATAGAGATGCTACAGGGGGTATTTTCGTACCTTTGTTGCGTCTCCATAGAGATGCTACAGGGGGTATTTTCGTACCTTTGTCGCGTCTCCATAGAGATGCTACAGGGGGTATTTTCGTACCTTTGTCGCGTCTCCATAGAGATGCTACAGGGGGTATTTCCGTAACTTTGTTGCGTCTCCATAGAGATGCTACAGGGGGTATATTGGTACCTTTGTTGCGTCTCCATAGAGATGCTACGGGGGGTATTTTCGTACCTTTGTCGCGTCTCCATAGAGATGCTACAGGGGGTATTTCCGTACCTTTGTTGCGTCTCCATAGAGATGCTACAGGGGGTATTTTCGTACCTTTGTCGCGTCTCCATAGAGATGCTACAGGGGGTATTTTCGTACCTTTGTTGCGTCTCCATAGAGATGCTACATGAGGTATATTCGTACCTTTGTCGCGTCTCCATAGAGATGCTACAGGGGGTATTTCCGTACCTTTGTTGCGTCTCCATAGAGATGCTACAGGGGGTATTTCCGTACCTTTGTTGCGTCTCCATAGAGATACTACAGGGGGTATTTTCGTACCTTTGTCGCGTCTCCATAGAGATGCTACAGGGGGTATTTTCGTACCTTTGTCGCGTCTCCATAGAGATGCTACAGGGGGTATTTTCGTACCTTTGTTGCGTCTCCATAGAGATGCTACAGGGGGTATTTTCGTACCTTTGTCGCGTCTCCATAGAGATGCTACAGGGGGTATTTCCGTACCTTTGTCGCGTCTCCATAGAGATGCTACAGGGGGTATTTCCGTAACTTTGTTGCGTCTCCATAGAGATGCTACAGGGGGTATTTTCGTACCTTTGTCGCGTCTCCATAGAGATGCTACAGAGGGTATTTCCGTACCTTTGTTGCGTCTCCATAGAGATGCTACAGGGGGTATTTTCGTACCTTTGTCGCGTCTCCATAGAGATGCTACAGGGGGTATTTTCGTACCTTTGTTGCGTCTCCATAGAGATGCTACATGAGGTATATTCGTACCTTTGTCGCGTCTCCATAGAGATGCTACAGGGGGTATTTCCGTACCTTTGTCGCGTCTCCATAGAGATGCTACAGGGGGTATTTCCGTACCTTTGTTGCGTCTCCATAGAGATACTACAGGGGGTATTTTCGTACCTTTGTCGCGTCTCCATAGAGATGCTACAGGGGGTATTTCCGTACCTTTGTCGCGTCTCCATAGAGATGCTACAGGAGGTATTTTCGTACCTTTGTTGCGTCTCCATAGAGATGCTACAGGGGGTATTTCCGTAACTTTGTTGCGTCTCCATAGAGATGCTACAGGGGGTATTTCCGTACCTTTGTTGCGTCTCCATAGAGATGCTACAGGGGGTATTTCCGTAACTTTGTTGCGTCTCCATAGAGATACTACAGGAGGTATTTTCATACCTTTGTTGCGTCTCCATAGAGATGCTACAGGGGGTATTTCCGTACCTTTGTCGCGTCTCCATAGAGATGCTACAGGGGGTATTTCCGTACCTTTGTCGCGTCTCCATAGAGATGCTACAGGGGGTATTTCCGTAACTTTGTTGCGTCTCCATAGAGATGCTACAGGGGGTATTTCCGTACCTTTGTTGCGTCTCCATAGAGATGCTACAGGGGGTATTTCCGTACCTTTGTTGCGTCTCCATAGAGATACTACAGGGGGTATTTTCGTACCTTTGTCGCGTCTCCATAGAGATGCTACAGGGGGTATTTTCGTACCTTTGTCGCGTCTCCATAGAGAGGCTACAGGGGGTATTTTCGTACCTTTGTTGCGTCTCCATAGAGATGCTACAGGGGGTATTTTCGTACCTTTGTCGCGTCTCCATAGAGATGCTACAGGGGGTATTTCCGTACCTTTGTCGCGTCTCCATAGAGATGCTACAGGGGGTATTTCCGTAACTTTGTTGCGTCTCCATAGAGATGCTACAGGGGGTATTTTCGTACCTTTGTCGCGTCTCCATAGAGATGCTACAGAGGGTATTTCCGTACCTTTGTTGCGTCTCCATAGAGATGCTACAGGGGGTATTTTCGTACCTTTGTTGCGTCTCCATAGAGATGCTACAGGGGGTATTTTCGTACCTTTGTCGCGTCTCCATAGAGATGCTACAGGGGGTATTTTCGTACCTTTGTTGCGTCTCCATAGAGATGCTACATGAGGTATATTCGTACCTTTGTCGCGTCTCCATAGAGATGCTACAGGGGGCATTTCCGTACCTTTGTTGCGTCTCCATAGAGATGCTACAGGGGGTATTTCCGTAACTTTGTTGCGTCTCCATAGAGATGCTACAGGGGGTATTTCCGTACCTTTGTTGCGTCTCCATAGAGATGCTACAGGGGGTATTTCCGTACCTTTGTTGCGTCTCCATAGAGATACTACAGGGGGTATTTTCGTACCTTTGTCGCGTCTCCATAGAGATGCTACAGGGGGTATTTTCGTACCTTTGTCGCGTCTCCATAGAGATGCTACAGGGGGTATTTTCGTACCTTTGTTGCGTCTCCATAGAGATGCTACAGGGGGTATTTTCGTACCTTTGTCGCGTCTCCATAGAGATGCTACAGGGGGTATTTCCGTACCTTTGTCGCGTCTCCATAGAGATGCTACAGGGGGTATTTCCGTAACTTTGTTGCGTCTCCATAGAGATGCTACAGGGGGTATTTTCGTACCTTTGTCGCGTCTCCATAGAGATGCTACAGAGGGTATTTCCGTACCTTTGTCGCGTCTCCATAGAGATGCTACAGGGGGTATTTCCGTACCTTTGTTGCGTCTCCATAGAGATGCTACAGGGGGTATTTTCGTACCTTTGTCGCGTCTCCATAGAGATGCTACAGGGGGTATTTTCGTACCTTTGTTGCGTCTCCATAGAGATGCTACATGAGGTATATTCGTACCTTTGTCGCGTCTCCATAGAGATGCTACAGGGGGCATTTCCGTACCTTTGTTGCGTCTCCATAGAGATGCTACAGGGGGTATTTCCGTACCTTTGTTGCGTCTCCATAGAGATACTACAGGGGGTATTTTCGTACCTTTGTCGCGTCTCCATAGAGATGCTACAGGGGATATTTCCGTACCTTTGTTGCGTCTCCATAGAGATGCTACAGGGGGTAATTCCGTACCTTTGTTGCGTCTCCATAGAGATGCTACAGGGGGTATTTCCGTACCTTTGTTGCGTCTCCATAGAGATGCTACAGGGGGTAATTCCGTAGCCTGGCTAATAAGCCAGACTAATATCACACAACACTGTCGCGGTATATCAGTCTGGGCTGGCTCCACTTGGATTTCATTTCCCGGGGAACATTTTCTCTTTGACGCAATTGGTCAGAGCTACTGTCAGTCAAAAGTCTCAAGCATTGAACGTCACTGTACCAAAGCCCGCCTATATTGCATACCGTGTCCCGATTGGTCCGACCTGTTCTCTGCTGTAGGAAAGAGGCGTGCTACTGAGCCTCGCCAGACCGTAATCCGCTGGTAGGCAACTTTTTTTTGCCAACGGCTGATTCGGTCTGGTTTATTAACCAGGCTAGTAATTCCGTACCTTTGTTGCGTCTCCATAGAGATGCTACAGGGGGTATTTTCGTACCTTTGTTGCGTCCCCACCCAGAGATGCTACAGGAGTGGTTAGCGTTGAACAGCTCGGTGCTCCAGGGCACACAGACGGCGGTGACCGCTGGGTTGTCCAGGAAACACGTGTCCTTGCCCGGCAGCTTCTCCAACTCCACCAGCGCGATGTCGTTCTCGTACGTAGCGGGGTTGTATCTGGACACCAGAGTATAATAATAACAGTTATTAATAACTCTATTAAATAGAGCGTTGCAGTCCCGCCCCCTTTCATGACGACGCCAGTCCCAGTCCCGCCCCCTTTCATGACGACGCCAGGCCCAGTCCCGCCCCCTTTCATGACGACGCCAGGCCCAGTCCCGCCCCCTTTCATGACGACGCCAGGCCCAGTCCCGCCCACTTTCATGACGACGCCAGGCCCAGGAAATAATTTCCAATGCATTTTTCCTCATAGACAATTTTTTTCCCAAAAGTATTTATTCAAAGACCTTTTAGTTGTGACAACAAACACAATATTTTGGACCAAACAAATAATTATAAAGAACAACAAAAAAAGTGTTTTTTTTCTTCTTTCTAATTATTTGTTCGGCCCAAAACATTGTGTTTGTTGTCATGATTTGTCACGACAAGAGTTGGCTTTGTCCGACAGACAGGTACCTGGGGTGGATGTGACAGACAGGTACCTGGGGTGGATGTGACAGACAGGTACCTAGGGTGGATGTGACAGACAGGTACCTGGGGTGGATGTGACAGACAGGTACCTGGGGTGGATGTGACAGACAGGTACCTGGGGTGGATGTGACAGACAGGTACCTGGGGTGGATGTGGATGGATTCAACTGGTACTATATCCGTTGTTTGCTGGGCTTTCTTCTTCCTCCATAAAGAAATCTTCACAGCAAAAAACCGAGGGTCCTGGCTGGAAATAATAATATTAATATTGTTATTACTTGTGCAAGCAGAGCGCGCAAGTAATAGTTTTCGTTTTCGTATGTCGCCGTTTGATGCGTATGCGCCGTGCCAGCGTATGACGTAATGACTACTTGTGCTTGATATGGCAGTGGTGTCAGATTACATACATGCATACATAGGGGCATTACCTTTAATCCTCCCGACACTAAAACATATCGTCATTACGTCACCATCGCAAACCAATTACACCCTGGCATTGGGTCCTTTAATCCACATCTTTATTACGTCATCATTGAGAGCTAGTTGTACCAGTTATACCCTGACGTCATTATGCTGCTACGATACATACGCATCAAACGGGGCATACGCAAAGTAACCACATACGTCTAATCAACTTACAAATTACATATACATAGAGGCATTTCCTAGAAACTTTTACCATACTTCACAATACTACTTTTTTACCTCCAAAAACTAGGTACGTAGCAAATAGCTAAACCTAATAATTCAATATTTCAAACGTTCTTTCACAGAGAAGCTGAGATTTGACAGTTTGTAGCGGTCGACAGTAGTTGCACGCTCTGCTTGCGCACTAGTAGGCCATTTATGGCCTACTAGTGTGCAACAAGCAAGTAGGCTAGTGTGCAACAAGCAAGTAGGCTAGTGTGCAACAAGCAAGTAGGCTAGTGTGCAACAAGCAAGTAGGCTAGTGTGCAACAAGCAAGTAGGCTAGTGTGCAACAAGCAAGTAGGCTAGTGTGCAACAAGCAAGTAGGCACTGGACAGAGTGCACTTCTAGTTATTATTATTATTACCACCAGTAAGACGCCCTGAGGGAGAGAAGCGACCTCACCCTAAAGGTCGCTGAAACAACAGGTCTGGGAATGTCCATATATGGACTTTTTTTATTGATGTTTTGGGGCCAGGTGGGACATACAATGTGTGCTAATTAGTAAGGCCAGGTGGGGCCTCTGGCCAGCCCAGGTAGGGCCCAGGCCTGTTGAGAACTCTAGTTTCCGCCGGCTTCCGGGCGCGGCTGCACTAATACCTTTGGGGGGTCTAGACTTTAAATGGACAGGTATCAGTCAAAAGGGTTAATAAAAGTGCCTTTCTGTGTGGAGTTAGCATGTTCTCCCCGTGTCCCCTAGGGTAGGTACCCTCACATGTTCTCCCCGTGTCCCCTAGGGTAGGTACCCTCACATGTTCTCCCCGTGTCCCCTAGGGTAGGTACCCTCACATGTTCTCCCCGTGTCCCCTAGGGTAGGTACCCTCACATGTTCTCCCCGTGTCCCCTAGGGTAGGTACCCTCACATGTTCTCCCCGTGTCCCCTACGGTAGGTACCCTCACATGTTCTCCCTGTGTCCCCTAGGGTAGGTACCCTCACATGTTCTCCCCGTGTCCCCTAGGGTAGGTACCCTCACATGTTCTCCCCGTGTCCCCTACGGTAGGTACCCTCACATGTTCTCCCTGTGTCCCCTAGGGTAGGTACCCTCACATGTTCTCCCCGTGTCCCCTAGGGTAGGTACCCTCACATGTTCTCCCCGTGTCCCCTAGGGTAGGTACCCTCATATGTTCTCCCCGTGTCCCCTAGGGTAGGTACCCTCACATGTTCTCCCCGTGTCCCCTAGGGTAGGTACCCTCACATGTTCTCCCCGTGTCCCCTAGGGTAGGTACCCTCACATGTTCTCCCCGTGTCCCCTAGGGTAGGTACCCTCACATGTTCTCCCTGTGTCCCCTAGGGTAGGTACCCTAACATGTTCTCCCTGTGTCCCCTAGGGTAGGTACCCTCACAAAAAACATGCAGTAATCCTGGTCTCTAAACTCCCCTGCCTCCCCCTGGCCAGCCGGGGCGCCTGATGGAGGGGAAAGGAACTGGTTGGAATAACGTGTTACTTGTCAGGTGTAAAGGAGCGATTTGGACTCCTCATGCATGAAGGAAGCATGAGGTCAGTCCGTTGCTCTCCCCATGTTGGGGACACGTCGCACTGTGATGCGTTTGACCTTGTAGATCGGCTATTTTTTGCTACGAAAATAATATGCCATGTGGCCCCTCTGGAGTGATTGTGGAAATATAGTGGCCCTCTGGAGCGATTGTGGAAATATAGTGGCCCTTTGGAGCGATTGTGGAAATATAGTGGCCCTCTGGAGTGAGTGTGGAACTATAGTGGCCCTCTGGAGTGAGTGTGGAACTATAGTGGCCCTCTGGAGTGAGTGTGGAACTATAGTGGCCCTCTGGAGTGAGTGTGGAACTATAGTGGCCCTCTGGGGTGATTGTGGAACTATAGTGACCCTCTGGAGTGAGTGTGGAACTATAGTGGCCCTCTGGAGTGAGTGTGGAACTATAGTGGCCCTCTGGAGTGAGTGTGGAACTATAGTGGCCCTCTGGAGTGAGTGTGGAACTATAGTGGCCCTCTGGAGTGAGTGTGGAAATATAGTGGCCCTCTGGAGTGAGTGTGGAACTATAGTGGCCCTCTGGAGTGAGTGTGGAACTATAGTGGCCCTCTGGAGTGAGTGTGGAAATATAGTGGCCCTCTCCATCATCAAAGTTGCCCACCCCTGTACTAGCCCATTCTGACCTGAGATCAGATTCTAAAAATGTCTTCTACATCCTGACAGTTTTCTGAAAAAGCTATGTTTCTGTGTCAGTGGTTTTTCGATTTTTCAAAAATAGCAGACCTACAAGCTCATAGCGCGCCACCGAGTGGCGCGCTATGAGCTTGTAGATCTGCTATTTTTCAATAGCTAAAGCATAACATAATGCTAACACCAAAAGGGGTTTGTGTGTGTAGTGTACTATAGTGTATACTGGATGTATGTACTGTGGTAGTACTAGTGTATCGTGTATACTGGGTGTATAAGTACGGTACCTGACGCAGTGAGCGGCCGTCAGGACCCAGCAGCCTCCGATGTACGCTCCTCCACAATTTATCTTCCTTCTCTCCTCGATAGCAACCTGCCACTGGATCTGAGTCTACAGACAGACAGACAGACAGACAGACAGACAGACAGACAGACAGACAGACAGACAGACAGACAGACAGACAGACGGTCAGGCGGTCAGGCGGACAGACGGACAGACGGTCAGACGGTCAGACGGTCAGACGGTCAGACGGTCAGACAGACAGACGGACAGACAGACAGACAGACAGACAGACAGACAGACAGACAGACAGACGGTCAGGCGGTCAGGCGGTCAGGCGGTCAGACAGACAGACAGACGGACAGACAGACAGACAGACGGACAGACGGACAGACGGTCAGACGGTCAGACAGACAGACAGACAGACGGTCAGACGGTCAGACAGACAGACAGACAGACAGACAGACAGACAGACAGACAGACAGACAGACAGACAGACAGACAGACAGACAGACAGCTCACTGGTTTTGCTGGTATTCCTCCCACAACTCTTTTAACCCTGGTCGAAGGTCGAATGTTCTCCTCTTCGTCGTCTTCGACATCCTTGTTTGGGATTCCACACGATTCCAACTTTGACTCTATAGCCAGTCTGTTCTTGAGGATCTCTGTAGCACGCACGCACGCACACACACACACACGCACGCACGCACGCACGCACGCACGCACGCACGCACGCACGCACGCACGCACGCACGCACGCACGCACGCACGCACGCACGCACACATGCGCACGCACGCACACGCATGCGCACACACACACACACATATATATATATGGTGTATTTATTGATAGACGATGTAAAACTACATACCAAGGCCCTCATTTATCAACTCGGCGTTCGCCAAAATATAGGTGCACGCCGAAATTACCACAATTTTCGGCATTTACCATTTCCGCAAAACCTTGAACTTGAACGTGAGCCAGGACAAAAATCACGTCAGGTCGGGAGTAGGCTTTGTCCTCAGCTGTGTTTCTGTCGTACACAAGCGGAGCAGCATTGACTGACCTGCTGACAGGCTGTCACAGGCATCTGAACATATGACATGCTGTCACAGGCATCTGAACATATGACATGCTGTCACAGGCATCTGAACATATGACATGCTGTCACAGGCATCTGAACATATGACATGCTGTCACAGGCATCTGAACATATGACATGCTGTCACAGGCATCTGAACATATGACATGCTGTCACAGGCATCTGAACATATGACATGCTGTCACAGGCATCTGAACATATGACAGGCTGTCACAGGCATCTGAACATATGACATGCTGTCACAGGCATCTGAACATATGACAGGCTGTCACAGGCATCTAAACATATGACATGCTGTCACAGGCATCTGAACATATGACATGCTGTCACAGGCATCTGAACATATGACATGCTGTCACAGGCATCTGAACATATGACATGCTGTCACAGGCATCTGAACATATGACAGGCTGTCACAGGCATCTGAACATATGACAGGCTGTCACAGGCATCTGAACATATGACAGGCTGTCACAGGCATCTGAACATATGACATGCTGTCACAGGCATCTGAACATATGACAGGCTGTCACAGGCATCTGAACATATGACAGGCTGTCACAGGCATCTAAACATATGACAGGCTGTCACAGGCATCTGAACATATGACAGGCTGTCACAGGCATCTAAACATATGACAGGCTGTCACAGGCATCTGAACATATGACAGGCTGTCACAGGCATCTAAACATATGACATGCTGTCACAGGCATCTAAACATATGACATGCTGTCACAGGCATCTAAACATATGACATGCTGTCACAGGCATCTAAACATATGTTCTCACTCCTACAATGTACAAAACGAATAATACATGTGAAACAAATATATTTTGTAATGGCATGTCATATGAAATTGGTAGGATATTTCCAAGTGTGCAAGCAATTCAAATCGCGCCCTCCCACCCACCCCCCCTGGAGTAGTTATTTATTATATAACGTAAAATACATACCATGTGTCGGTGAAACCCCTGCAGACAAGGGGGAAAAACAAACAACAACAGAATCATCAGATGTCATATCGCCATACTGTCATATTGTCATATCACCATACCGTCATATTGTCATATCACCATACTGTCATATTGTCATATCACCATACAGTCATATTGTCATATCACCATACAGTCATATTGTCATATCACCATACTGTCATATTGTCATATCACCATACAGTCATATTGTCATATCACCATACAGTCATATTGTCATATCACCATACTGTCATATTGTCATATCACCATACAGTCATATTGTCATATCACCATACAGTCATATTGTCATATCACCATACTGTCATATTGTCATATCACCATACAGTCATATTGTCATATCACCATACAGTCATATTGTCATATCACCATACAGTCATATTGTCATATCACCATACAGTCATATTGTCATATCACCATACTGTCATATTGTCATATCACCATACAGTCATATTGTCATATCACCATACTGTCATATTGTCATATCACCATACAGTCATATTGTCATATCACCATACAGTCATATTGTCATATCACCATACTGTCATATTGTCATATCACCATACAGTCATATTGTCATATCACCATACTGTCATATTGTCATATCACCATACTGTCATATTGTCATATCACCATACAGTCATATTGTCATATCACCATACAGTCATATTGTCATATCACCATACAGTCATATTGTCATATTGTCATATCGCCATACTGTCATATTGTCATATCACCATACAGTCATATTGTCATATCACCATACTGTCATATTGTCATATCACCATACAGTCATATTGTCATATCACCATACTGTCATATTGTCATATCACCATACAGTCATATTGTCATATCACCATACAGTCATATTGTCATATCACCATACAGTCATATTGTCATATCACCATACAGTCATATTGTCATATCACCATACAGTCATATTGTCATATCACCATACAGTCATATTGTCATATAACCATACTGGCATATTGTCATATCACCATACAGTCATATTGTCATATCACCATACTGTCATATTGTCATATCACCATACAGTCATATTGTCATATCACCATACTGTCATATTGTCATATCACCATACAGTCATATTGTCATATCACCATACTGTCATATTGTCATATCACCATACTGTCATATTGTCATATCACCATACTGTCATATTGTCATATCACCATACTGTCATATTGTCATATCACCATACTGTCATATTGTCATATCACCATACAGTCATATTGTCATATCACCGTACTGTCATATTGTCATATCACCATACAGTCATATTGTCATATCGCCACGGTTGGCTCGCGGTGGACATTTTTGTCAGAATGTAATCTTTGCCACACAGGGACACACAGGAC
>NC_136789.1:35449252-35471752 GCF_951216825.1 Electrona antarctica
GCCAGAGAGAGGAGAGGAGAGGAGAGGAGAGGAGAGGAGAGGAGAGGAGAGGAGAGGAGAGGAGAGGAGAGGAGAGGAGAGGAGAGGAGACGTTACATAGGGTTTAATGCAGCCAGAGAGAGGAGAGGAGAGAGGAGAGGAGAGGAGAGGAGAGGAGACGTTACATAGGGTTTAATGCAGCCAGAGAGAGGAGAGGAGAGGAGAGGTTACATAGGGTTTAATGCAGCCAGAGAGAGGAGAGGAGAGGTTACATAGGGTTTAATGCAGCCAGAGAGAGGAGAGGAGAGGTTACATAGGGTTTAATGCAGCCAGAGAGAGGAGAGGAGAGGTTACATAGGGTTTAATGCAGCCAGAGAGAGGAGAGGAGAGGAGAGGAGACGTTACATAGGGTTTAATGCAGCCAGAGAGAGGAGAGGAGAGGAGAGGAGACGTTACATAGGGTTTAATGCAGCCAGAGAGAGGAGAGGAGAGAGGAGAGGAAACGTTACATAGGGTTTAATGCAGCCAGAGAGAGGAGAGGAGAGGAGAGGAAACGTTACATAGGGTTTAATGCAGCCAGAGAGAGGAGAGGAGAGAGGAGAGGAAACGTTACATAGGGTTTAATGCAGCCAGAGAGAGGAGAGGAGAGGTTACATAGGGTTTAATAAAGCCAGAGAGAGGGGAGGAGAGGAGAGGAGAGGATACATAAGGTTTAATGCAGCCAGAGAGAGGAGAGGAGAGGAGAGGAGAGGAGAGGAGAGGAGAGGAGAGGAGAGGAGAGGAGAGGAGAGGAGAGGAGAGGAGAGGAGAGGAGAGGAGAGGAGAGGAGAGGAGACGTTACATAGGGTTTAATGCAGCCAGAGAGAGGAGAGGAGAGGAGAGGAGAGGAGAGGTTACATAGGGTTTAATGCAGCCAGAGAGAGGAGAGGAGAGGAGAGGAGAGGAGAGGAGAGGAGAGGAGAGGAGAGGAGAGGAGAGGAGAGGAGAGGAGAGGAGAGGTTACATAGGGTTTAATGCAGCCAGAGAGAGGAGAGGAGAGGAGAGGAGAGGAGAGGAGAGGAGAGGAGAGGAGAGGAGAGGAGAGGAGAGGAGAGGAGAGGAGAGGAGAGGTTACATAGGGTTTAATGCAGCCAGAGAGAGGAGAGGAGAGGAGAGGAGAGGAGAGGAGAGGAGAGGAGAGGAGAGGAGAGGAGAGGAGAGGAGAGGAGAGGAGAGGAGAGGAGAGGAGACGTTACATAGGGTTTAATGCAGCCAGAGAGAGGAGAGGAGAGGAGAGGAGAGGAGAGGAGAGGAGAGGAGAGGAGAGGAGAGGAGAGGAGAGGAGAGGAGAGGAGAGGAGAGGAGAGGAGAGGAGAGGAGAGGAGAGGTTACATAGGGTTTAATGCAGCCAGAGAGAGGAGAGGAGAGGAGAGGAGAGGAGAGGAGAGGAGAGGAGAGGAGAGGAGAGGAGAGGAGAGGAGAGGAGAGGAGAGGAGAGGAGAGGAGAGGAGAGGAGAGGAGAGGAGAGGAGACGTTACATAGGGTTTAATGCAGCCAGAGAGAGGAGAGGAGAGAGGAGAGGAGAGGAGACGTTACATAGGGTTTAATGCAGCCAGAGAGAGGAGAGGAGAGGAGAGGAGACGTTACATAGGGTTTAATGCAGCCAGAGAGAGGAGAGGAGAGAGGAGAGGAGACGTTACATAGGGTTTAATGCAGCCAGAGAGAGGAGAGGAGAGGAGAGGAGACGTTACATATTGTTTAATGCAGCCAGAGAGAGGGGAGGAGAGGAGAGGAGAGGAGAGGTTACATAGGGTTTAATGCAGCCAGAGAGAGGAGAGGAGAGGAGAGGAGAGGAGAGGAGAGGAGAGGAGAGGAGAGGAGGAGACGTTACATAGGGTTTAATGCAGCCAGAGAGAGGAGAGGAGAGGAGAGGAGAGGAGACGTTACATAGGGTTTAATGCAGCCAGAGAGAGGAGAGGAGAGAGGAGAGGAGACGTTACATAGGGTTTAATGCAGCCAGAGAGAGGAGAGGAGAGAGGAGAGGAGACGTTACATAGGGTTTAATGCAGCCAGAGAGAGGAGAGGAGAGGAGAGGAGAGGAGACGTTACATAGGGTTTAATGCAGCCAGAGAGAGGAGAGGAGAGGAGAGGAGACGTTACATAGGGTTTAATGCAGCCAGAGAGAGGAGAGGAGACGGTTACATAGGGTTTAATGCAGCCAGAGAGAGGAGAGGAGAGAGAAGAGGTTACATAGGGTTTAATGCAGCCAGAGAGAGGAGAGGAGAGAGGAGAGGAGACGTTACATAGGGTTTAATGCAGCCAGAGAGAGGAGAGGAGAGAGGAGAGGAGACGTTACATAGGGTTTAATGCAGCCAGAGAGAGGAGAGGAGAGAGGAGAGGAGACGTTACATAGGGTTTAATGCAGCCAGAGAGAGGAGAGGAGAGGAGAGGAGAGGAGACGTTACATAGGGTTTAATGCAGCCAGAGAGAGGAGAGGAGAGGAGAGGAGACGTTACATAGGGTTTAATGCAGCCAGAGAGAGGAGAGGAGACGTTACATAGGGTTTAATGCAGCCAGAGAGAGGAGAGGAGAGAGAAGAGGTTACATAGGGTTTAATGCAGCCAGAGAGAGGAGAGGAGAGAGGAGAGGAGACGTTACATAGGGTTTAATGCAGCCAGAGAGAGGAGATGAGAGAGAAGAGGTTACATAGGGTTTAATGCAGCCAGAGAGAGGAGAGGAGAGGAGAGAGAAGAGGTTACATAGGGTTTAATGCAGCCAGAGAGAGGAGAGGAGAGGAGAGGAGAGGTTACATAGGGTTTAATGCAGCCAGAGAGAGGAGAGGAGAGGTTACATAGGGTTTAATGCAGCCAGAGAGAGGAGAGGAGAGGAGAGGAGAGGAGACGTTACATAGGGTTTAATGCAGCCAGAGAGAGGGGAGGAGAGGAGACGTTACATAGGGTTTAATGCAGCCAGAGAGAGGAGAGGAGAGAGGAGAGGTTACATAGGGTTTAAGACTCGGTGCCGCGCTACGAGGTTGTAGATCTGCTATTTTTCAATAGCTAAAGCATAACATAGTGCATACATGGGCAACTGGCGGCCCGGGGGCCACATGCGGCCCCCACCTTCACTTAATGCGGCCCTCAGGTTAATATTGGGATACTGATAAAGCTCTTCTATTTCAGTTACAGTTACAATTCCAATCATGCAAACATGACCAGCTTTAGTAGCTTAACTCTTAGCCTGCCGCCATTAATTAATCCCTCGATTGCGTATTGCCATGGTTTAATCACGCGTGACACTTACTTTGAAGAGCCAAATATCCGTATCGCATTTTACTATGAAACCATTCCGTGTGTGTTGACGAAGCTGGTGCTCGTTCTCTCGGTCGGTGGTGGAAAAAGTGGACCGCGAGTATCACAGCGCCTGCTACAGGCCGTTGAAAACGCTTGTCTGGGACAAAGCGTCCTCTGCAATGTCGCTTCTGTGAGATAAAGCCGTCTGAAAACAGAGCCGGCAATGTTAGTGGATGCGCGCGCATTTTCAAAATGGCCGCGCCCATTGTGTCAGAAGCATAACAAAGCTAACGGACGGTAGATTTCGATACGATCGTATTAAAACATGCATTAATGAATACATCGCTGTTAAAACGGCTTTTCCGTTTGTGGCAGGCTACAAGATTCTACGTGTTAATATTCCTATGTTCCTGGCGGGTAAACGATTAATGAGCAGTATTTAAATGTTATTGTCCAATGTATTTGTATTTAGTTCATAAAGTTAACATAACTATAACGAAATGTATTTGAAATTAAATACAAATTTTACTTTTCAGGATTCCAATTCAAAAATAGCAAAAAAAAAATTCAGGTTTTCAATTCAAATATAGCAAAAATAGCTGATCTACAATCTACATGTAGATCGGCTATTTTTGCTACGACAGTAATATGCAACGTGGCCCTCTGGAGTGAGTGAGGAAATACAGTGGCCGTCTGGAGTGAGTGTGGAACTATAGTGGCCCTCTGGAGTGAGTGTGGAACTATAGTGGCCCTCTGGAGTGAGTGTGGAACTATAGTGGCCCTCTGGAGTGAGTGTGGAACTATAGTGACCCTCTGGAGTGAGTGTGGAAATATAGTGGCCCTCTGGAGTGAGTGTGGAACTATAGTGGCCCTCTGGAGTGAGTGTGGAAATATAGTGGCCCTCTGGAGTGAGTGTGGAACTATAGTGGCCCTCTGGAGTGAGTGTGGAACTATAGTGGTCCTCTGGAGTGAGTGTGGAACTATAGTGGCCCTCTGGAGTGAGTGTGGAACTATAGTGGCCCTCTGGAGTGAGTGTGGAACTATAGTGGCCCTCTGGAGTGAGTGTGGAACTATAGTGGCCCTCTGGAGTGAGTGTGGAACTATAGTGGTCCTCTGGAGTGAGTGTGGAACTATAGTGGTCCTCTGGAGTGAGTGTGGAACTATAGTGGCCCTCTGGAGTGAGTGTGGAACTATAGTGGCCCTCTGGAGTGAGTGTGGAACTATAGTGGTCCTCTGGAGTGAGTGTGGAACTATAGTGGTCCTCTGGAGTGAGTGTGGAACTATAGTGGCCCTCTGGAGTGAGTGTGGAACTATAGTGGTCCTCTGGTGTGAGTGTGGAACTATAGTGGCCCTCTGGAGTGAGTGTGGAACTATAGTGGCCCTCTGGAGTGAGTGTGGAACTATAGTGGCCCTCTGGAGTGAGTGTGGAACTATAGTGGTCCTCTGGAGTGAGTGTGGAACTATAGTGGTCCTCTGGAGTGAGTGTGGAACTATAGTGGCCCTCTGGAGTGAGTGTGGAACTATAGTGGCCCTCTGGAGTGAGTGTGGAACTATAGTGGTCCTCTGGAGTGAGTGTGGAACTATAGTGGTCCTCTGGAGTGAGTGTGGAACTATAGTGGCCCTCTGGAGTGAGTGTGGAACTATAGTGGTCCTCTGGAGTGAGTGTGGAACTATAGTGGCCCTCTGGAGTGAGTGTGGAACTATAGTGGCCCTCTGGAGTGAGTGTGGAACTATAGTGGTCCTCTGGAGTGAGTGTGGAACTATAGTGGCCCTCTGGAGTGAGTGTGGAACTATAGTGGCCCTCTGGAGTGAGTGTGGAACTATAGTGGCCCTCTGGAGTGAGTGTGGAACTATAGTGGCCCTCTGGAGTGAGTGTGGAACTATAGTGGTCCTCTGGAGTGAGTGTGGAACTATAGTGGCCCTCTGGAGTGAGTGTGGAACTATAGTGGCCCTCTGGAGTGAGTGTGGAACTATAGTGGCCCTCTGGAGTGAGTGTGGAACTATAGTGGCCCTCTGGAGTGAGTGTGGAACTATAGTGGTCCTCTGGAGTGAGTGTGGAACTATAGTGGCCCTCTGGAGTGAGTGTGGAACTATAGTGGCCCTCTGGAGTGAGTGTGGAACTATAGTGGTCCTCTGGAGTGAGTGTGGAACTATAGTGGTCCTCTGGAGTGAGTGTGGAAACTATAGTGGCCCTCTGGAGTGAGGTGTGGAACTATAGTGGTCCTCTGGTGTGAGTGTGGAACTATAGTGGCCCTCTGGAGTGAGTGTGGAACTATAGTGGTCCTCTGGTGTGAGTGTGGAACTATAGTGGCCCTCTGGAGTGAGTGTGGAACTATAGTGGTCCTCTGGTGTGAGTGTGGAACTATAGTGGTCCTCTGGAGTGAGTGTGGAACTATAGTGGCCCTCTGGAGTGAGTGTGGAACTATAGTGGTCCTCTGGTGTGAGTGTGGAACTATAGTGGCCCTCTGGAGTGAGTGTGGAACTATAGTGGTCCTCTGGAGTGAGTGTGGAACTATAGTGGTCCTCTGGTGTGAGTGTGGAACTATAGTGGTCCTCTGGTGTGAGTGTGGAACTATAGTGGGCCTCTGGTGTGAGTGTGGAACTATAGTGGCCCTCTGGTGTGAGTGTGGAACTATAGTGGCCCTCTGGAGTGAGTGTGGAACTATAGTGGTCCTCTGGTGTGAGTGTGGAACTATAGTGGCCCTCTGGAGTGAGTGTGGAACTATAGTGGTCCTCTGGTGTGAGTGTGGAACTATAGTGGCCCTCTGGAGTGAGTGTGGAACTATAGTGGCCCTCTGGAGTGAGTGTGGAACTATAGTGGCCCTCTGGAGTGAGTGTGGAACTATAGTGGCCCTCTGGAGTGAGTGTGGAACTATAGTGGTCCTCTGGAGTGAGTGTGGAACTATAGTGGCCCTCTGGAGTGAGTGTGGAACTATAGTGGCCCTCTGGAGTGAGTGTGGAACTATAGTGGCCCTCTGGAGTGAGTGTGGAACTATAGTGGTCCTCTGGAGTGAGTGTGGAACTATAGTGGCCCTCTGGAGGGAGTGTGGAACTATAGTGGCCCTCTGGAGTGAGTGTGGAACTATAGTGGTCCTCTGGAGTGAGTGTGGAACTATAGTGGCCCTCTGGAGGGAGTGTGGAACTATAGTGGCCCTCTGGAGTGAGGGTGGAACTATAGTGGTCCTCTGGAGTGAGGGTGGAACTATAGTGGTCCTCTGGAGTGAGTGTGGAACTATAGTGGCCCTCTGGAGTGAGTGTGGAACTATAGTGGTCCTCTGGAGTGAGTGTGGAACTATAGTGGCCCTCTGGAGTGAGTGTGGAACTATAGTGGTCCTCTGGAGTGAGTGTGGAACTATAGTGGTCCTCTGGAGTGAGTGTGGAACTATAGTGGCCCTCTGGAGTGAGTGTGGAACTATAGTGGCCCTCTGGAGTGAGTGTGGAACTATAGTGGTCCTCTGGAGTGAGTGTGGAACTATAGTGGTCCTCTGGAGTGAGTGTGGAACTATAGTGGTCCTCTGGAGCGAGTGTGGAACTATAGTGGTCCTCTGGAGTGAGTGTGGAACTATAGTGGTCCTCTGGAGTGAGTGTGGAACTATAGTGGTCCTCTGGAGTGAGTGTGGAACTATAGCGGCCCTCTGGAGTGAGTGTGGAACTATAGTGGCCCTCTGGAGTGAGTGTGGAACTATAGTGGTCCTCTGGAGTGAGTGTGGAACTATAGTGGTCCTCTGGAGTGAGTGTGGAACTATAGTGGCCCTCTGGAGTGAGTGTGGAACTATAGTGGCCCTCTGGAGTGAGTGTGGAACTATAGTGGTCCTCTGGAGTGAGTGTGGAACTATAGTGGTCCTCTGGAGTGAGTGTGGAACTATAGTGGTCCTCTGGAGTGAGTGTGGAACTATAGTGGTCCTCTGGAGTGAGTGTGGAACTATAGTGGTCCTCTGGAGTGAGTGTGGAACTATAGTGGTCCTCTGGAGCGAGTGTGGAACTATAGCGGCCCTCTGGGGGAGTGTGGAACTATAGTGGTCCTCTGGAGGGAGTGTGGAACTATAGTGGTCCTCTGGAGTGAGTGTGGAACTATAGTAGCCCTTTGGAGTGAGTGTGGAACTATAGTGGTCCTCTGGAGGGAGTGTGGAACTATAGTGGCCCTCTGGAGTGAGTGTGGAACTATAGTGGTCCTCTGGAGTGAGTGTGGAACTATAGTGGTCCTCTGGAGTGAGTGTGGAACTATAGTGGCCCTCTGGAGTGAGTGTGGGACTATAGTGGTCCTCTGGAGTGAGTGTGGAACTATAGTGGTCCTCTGGAGTGAGTGTGGAACTATAGTGGTCCTCTGGAGTGAGTGTGGAACTATAGTGGTCCTCTGGAGTGAGTGTGGAACTATAGTGGTCCTCTGGAGTGAGTGTGGAACTATAGCGGCCCTCTGGAGGGAGTGTGGAACTATAGTGGTCCTCTGGAGGGAGTGTGGAACTATAGTGGTCCTCTGGAGTGAGTGTGGAACTATAGTGGCCCTTTGGAGTGAGTGTGGAACTATAGTGGTCCTCTGGAGGGAGTGTGGAACTATAGTGGCCCTTTGGAGTGAGTGTGGAACTATAGTGGTCCTCTGGAGGGAGTGTGGAACTATAGTGGCCCTCTGGAGTGAGTGTGGAACTATAGTGGTCCTCTGGAGTGAGTGTGGAACTATAGTGGTCCTCTGGAGTGAGTGTGGAACTATAGTGGCCCTCTGGAGTGAGTGTGGAACTATAGTGGCCCTCTGGAGTGAGTGTGGAACTATAGTGGCCCTCTGGAGTGAGTGTGGAACTATAGTGGTCCTCTGGAGTGAGTGTGGAACTATAGTGGTCCTCTGGAGTGAGTGTGGAACTATAGTGGCCCTCTGGAGTGAGTGTGGAACTATAGTGGTCCTCTGGAGTGAGTGTGGAACTATAGTGGTCCTCTGGAGTGAGTGTGGAACTATAGTGGCCCTCTGGAGTGAGTGTGGAACTATAGTGGTCCTCTGGAGTGAGTGTGGAACTATAGTGGCCCTCTGGAGTGAGTGTGGAACTATAGTGGCCCTCTGGAGTGAGTGTGGAACTATAGTGGTCCTCTGGAGTGAGTGTGGAACTATAGTGGTCCTCTGGAGTGAGTGTGGAACTATAGTGGCCGTCTGGAGTGAGTGTGGAACTATAGTGGTCCTCTGGAGTGAGTGTGGAACTATAGTGGTCCTCTGGAGTGAGTGTGGAACTATAGTGGTCCTCTGGAGTGAGTGTGGAACTATAGTGGCCCTCTGGAGTGAGTGTGGAACTATAGTGGTCCTCTGGAGTGAGTGTGGAACTATAGTGGTCCTCTGGAGTGAGTGTGGAACTATAGTGGCCGTCTGGAGTGAGTGTGGAACTATAGAGGCCCTCTGGAGTGAGTGTGGAACTATAGAGGCCCTCTGGAGTGAGTGTGGAACTATAGTGGTCCTCTGGAGTGAGTGTGGAACTATAGTGGCCCTCTGGAGTGAGTGTGGAACTATAGTGGTCCTCTGGAGTGAGTGTGGAACTATAGTGGTCCTCTGGAGTGAGTGTGGAACTATAGTGGTCCTCTGGAGTGAGTGTGGAACTATAGTGGTCCTCTGGAGTGAGTGTGGAACTATAGTGGTCCTCTGGAGTGAGTGTGGAACTATAGTGGTCCTCTGGAGTGAGTGTGGAACTATAGTGGTCCTCTGGAGTGAGTGTGGAACTATAGAGGCCCTCTGGAGTGAGTGTGGAACTATAGTGGTCCTCTGGAGTGAGTGTGGAACTATAGTGGCCCTCTGGAGTGAGTGTGGAACTATAGTGGTCCTCTGGAGTGAGTGTGGAACTATAGTGGTCCTCTGGAGTGAGTGTGGAACTATAGTGGTCCTCTGGAGTGAGTGTGGAACTATAGTGGTCCTCTGGAGTGAGTGTGGAACTATAGTGGTCCTCTGGAGTGAGTGTGGAACTATAGTGGTCCTCTGGAGTGAGTGTGGAACTATAGTGGTCCTCTGGAGTGAGTGTGGAACTATAGTGGTCCTCTGGAGTGAGTGTGGGACTATAGTGGTCCTCTGGAGTGAGTGTGGAACTATAGTGGTCCTCTGGAGTGAGTGTGGAACTATAGTGGTCCTCTGGAGTGAGTGTGGAACTATAGTGGTCCTCTGGAGGGAGTGTGGAACTATAGTGGTCCTCTGGAGTGAGTGTGGGACTATAGTGGTCCTCTGGAGTGAGTGTGGGACTATAGTGGTCCTCTGGAGTGAGTGTGGGACTATAGTGGTCCTCTGGAGTGAGTGTGGAACTATAGTGGTCCTCTGGAGTGAGTGTGGAACTATAGTGGTCCTCTGGAGTGAGTGTGGAACTATAGTGGTCCTCTGGAGGGAGTGTGGAACTATAGTGGTCCTCTGGAGTGAGTGTGGGACTATAGTGGTCCTCTGGAGTGAGTGTGGGACTATAGTGGTCCTCTGGAGTGAGTGTGGGACTATAGTGGTCCTCTGGAGTGAGTGTGGAACTATAGTGGTCCTCTGGAGGGAGTGTGGAACTATAGTGGTCCTCTGGAGTGAGTGTGGGACTATAGTGGTCCTCTGGAGTGAGTGTGGGACTATAGTGGCCCTCTGGAGTGAGTGTGGAACTATAGTGGTCCTCTGGAGGGAGTGTGGAACTATAGTGGTCCTCTGGAGTGAGTGTGGAACTATAGTGGTCCTCTGGAGTGAGTGTGGAACTATAGTGGCCCTCTGGAGTGAGTGTGGAACTATAGTGGTCCTCTGGAGTGAGTGTGGAACTATAGTGGCCCTCTGGAGTGAGTGTGGAACTATAGTGGTCCTCTGGAGTGAGTGTGGGACTATAGTGGTCCTCTGGAGTGAGTGTGGAACTATAGTGGTCCTCTGGAGTGAGTGTGGAACTATAGTGGTCCTCTGGAGTGAGTGTGGAACTATAGTGGTCCTCTGGAGTGAGTGTGGAACTATAGTGGTCCTCTGGAGTGAGTGTGGAACTATAGTGGTCCTCTCCATCGTCAAAGTTGCCCACCCCTGACATAGTGCTTACAACACCAAAAGGGGTTCCCGCCCAGAATGGGTTAATTAACATTATGATAACAGTACAATACCTCTGTGGGTTAATTCACATTATGATAACAGTACAATACCTCTGTGGGTTAATTAACATTATGATAACAGTACAGTACAATACCTCTGTGGGTTAATTAACATTATGATAACAGTACAGTACCTCTGTGGGTTAATTAACATTATGATAACAGTACAGTACAGTACCTCTGTGTGTTAATTAACATTATGATAACAGTACAGTACTATACCTGTCTTGCTGCCTGCGGTGTCGCTGGGAAGATACATCTTAACAACCCCCAACTCTGTGTTCATACGGAACTTACCTAGAGAGAGAGAGAGAGAGAGAGAGAGAGAGAGAGAGAGAGAGAGAGAGAGAGACAGAGACAGAGACAGAGACAGAGACAGAGAGAGAGAGAGAGAGAGAGAGAGAGAGAGAGAGAGAGACAGAGACAGAGAGAGAGATATAGAGAGAGAGAGACAGAGAGAGAGACAGAGAGAGAGAGAGAGATAGAGAGAGAGACAGAGAGAGAGAGAGACAGAGATAGAGAGAGAGAGACAGAGAGAGATACAGACAGAGAGAGAGACCTCTTTAACCGTTTCCGTACATAGGACGGTCCCAATCGACGCGTACATCCGACGTGTGAGGACGTCCTAGCGCATCCTCAATGATACGGGGCGAGATAAGAATATTCTGAATTTTTTCCTTTTTTTTATTTGTCAATTCACCTTTCGGCCACCGTATGCTACACTCTAGGCAATTGTTAGCTTACCATAGACTTAGCCGTTAGCGCGGAGGAAAGAATGACTCGTCTCTCCTAATCCAGGGCGCTCTCCGTGGTGTTGAACGGATCGATATATGGCGCTTCATTTCTGCTCCTCATCCGTCTCTCCCGCAAAATATGAACGCTTTTTGGATCATATATCGTATAAACTAAAACGATCGCAATGTAAGCTAGCTCTGTAAAGTAAACTTTTTTTAGTGGATTGTTTCTGGGTCGTGGGTTTCCGAGTAAAAGTGGCCATGTTGTTCCGGCACCCCAGAGCTCCTATTTTGAAGGACTTCCGGCACTGATTGTGTTTTAATGACCTCTTTCCCTCCCAAACACCAGTTGTGTTCTCATTGTTTAATTCATGATTTCATTGTTTAATTCATGTTGTCATTGTTTAATTCATGATTTCATTGTTTAATTAATGTTCTCATTGTTTAATTCATGATGTCATTGTTTAATTAATGTTCTCATTGATTGATTCATGATTTCATTGTTTAATTCATGATTTCATTGTTTAATTCATGATTTCATTGTTTAATTCATGTTGTCATTGTTTAATTCATGATTTCATTGTTTAATTAATGTTCTCATTGATTAATTAATGTTCTCATTGATTCATTCATGATTTCATTGTTTAATTCATGTTGTCATTGTTTAATTCATGATTTCATGGTTTAATTCATGATTGCATTGTTTAATTCATGATTTCATTGTTTAATTCATGTTTTCATTGTTTAATTTGCCGTTTTTGATAACGTTTAAAAGGATCCCTGGCTAATGAGACAACTATGCCTTAAAAACATTATACTATCCTCTATAACTAAAATTAAAAACAAATAAAACATTTTATTTCTTTCATAAAAAGGGAATATTTCACTCAATAGGAACTGCTCCTGTCGCAGGTTGACGATGTCATATGTCCATGTGTGGTCCAGCCCTATGGAATATACTGGGTGGAATGCACGTGCTAATACAAATTATTTAAAAATATTAATTTGATGCTCATATTAACCTTAGGAAGTATTAAGTTGTTTTTATTAGCATGTGCATTATATACATTCCATAGGGCTAGACCTTAACCCATTTTGGGCGGGAACCCCTTTTGGTGTTTTAAACATTATGTTATACTTTAGCTATTGAAAAATAGCAGATCTACAAGCCCACTCGGTAGGCGCGAAATAAATTAAAAGCTGAAGGAGTTTAAGTATCTCGGGGTCTTGTTCACGAGTGAGGGGAGAACGGAGAAGGAGATCAGCCGGGGAATCGGAGCGGCAGGGGTGTTGCAGTCGCTGTACCACTCACTGTTGTGACGAAAAGAGAGTTGAGCCAGAAGGCAAAGCTCTCTGTCTACGGAGCAATCTTTGTTCCTACTCTCACCTATGGTCATGAAGTGTTCCTACTCTCACCTATGGTCATGAAGGGTTCCTACTCTCACCTATGGTCATGAAGTGTTCCTACTCTCACCTATGGTCATGAAGTGTTCCTACTCTCACCTATGGTCATGAAGTGTTCCTACTCTCACCTATGGTCATGAAGTGTTCCTACTCTCACCTATGGTCATGAAGTGTTCCTACTCTCACCTATGGTCATGAAGTGTGGGTCATGACCGAAAGAATAAGGTTGCGAATACAAGCGGCCGAAATGAGTTTTCTCCGACGGGTGGCTGGCATCTCCCTTAGAGATAGGGTGAGAAGTTCAGTCACACAAGAGAGACTCGGGAGTAGAGTCGCTGCTTCTTCGCCTGGAAAGGAGCCAGCTTAGGTGGTTCGGGCATCTGGTTAGGATGCCTCTCTGGCGTCTCCCTAGGGAGGTCCTCGACACATCTGGTTAGGATGCCTCTCGGGCGTCTCCCTAGGGAGGTCCTCGACGCACGTCCCACTGGGAGGAGACCCCGGGGCAGACCAAGGCGCAGATGGAGGGATTACATCGACTCACTGGTCTTGAAACGTCTCGGAATCCCCCAGGAGGAAGTCACTAATGTTGCTCTGGAGAGGGATGTCTGGAGCTCTCTGGAGGAGCTATTGCCCCCGCGACCCGACTACGGATAAGCGGTTGAAGATGCCCGGAATCCCGAGATTCCTTTTATTCCCCATAATCCAGCGGGAAAAAATATATGATTAGCATGATTTAGCATTTTATGCTAACGGTCCGTAACATTTACCTAAAAATGGCCAAAATACTCGCATGCATGCTCGTGCACGCACGCACGTGGTCTTTATATCCATTACGGCTCATAATCTGCTCAAAATGCGATATTCATCCACTCCCGTAAGAGCAGCGGATGTTTACTATGGTTTGAACCGGAACTGATTGTCGGCCATTTTTGGTGTTTTTTTCCCAAAAACGGCTGGCACTTTCAGGGGTAGAGCTCTGGCGCCATCTAGCTGTGAACCAGTTTTAAGGCATATTTGTCTTATTAGCCATGAGGGGTGTTTACTTACTGTTACAGTTGCTTCCAAAATGGGACATCGTAGGTCTTCCGAACCGACAAGAGATAGCCATAGCCTGATGGACAGACAGACAGGCAGGCAGGCAGGCAGGCAGGCAGGCAGGCAGGCAGGCAGGCAGGCAGGCAGGCAGGCAGGCAGGCAGGCAGGCAGGCAGGCAGGCAGACAGACAGACAGACAGGCAAGTATACAAGTCAGACAAGTATACAAGTGGTCACTTTAACTTCAAACACTTTCAACCTGCTACCGTTTTGTCTTCCTGCTGTTTTGGGTATGAATGAATGAATGAATGAATGAATGAATGAATGAATGAATGAATGAATGCAATATTTATTTTCGTGTCATGCCACTTTGGCCCATCCCATATGGGATTATATGACACATTTCACAGAGTACATTGGATACAACTGACACTACAGTCCTTCCTGTTCATACATATTTGTACATTATTCGAACAAAAAAAGAAAACGTGCGAAGATCTTCCAAAAGTAAATAAATCCCCAATTTCAAAAATAGGACAAAAATTAAAAGCCAATCTAGAGGCTCATTAGATGTCATGATGCACCGCGTTGTGAGCTTTAAGTAGTAGTATTTTCACAAATATCCCCCAAATTTCAAATAGTTTATGAAAACTATAGTTTATGCACCTAATTGTGATGTTATTGTAGGTCGGCTATATTCTCACTACTGAAGTCATTTAATCCACTGAGGAAGCACATTTTAGTGTCAATAGTTCTTCAATAGTTTTCATTTAGTTTCAGTCACATTTTAGTCACCTGGAATGTTTTAGTTTTAGTCTAGTTTTAGTCGACTAAATATCATAAGATTTTAGTCGACTAAATCTACAGTTGATTTAGTCGACTGAAATGTATTTTGGCGGGCCTTGATGACGTCGAAATGGCTGATTTTACACTTGCTGAAAATAGCCGATCTACAACCTCGTAGAGCTCGAGCTTGTAGATCTGCTATTTTCGGCATGCAACCAAGGATAAAATGACTTAAACTGGATCTCTTGTCCACTAGTCCCTTCCTAGTGGATCTCTTGTCCACTAGTCCCTTCTTACTGGATCTCTTGTCCACTAGTCCCTTCCTTACATTTTAGTCTAGTTTTTATTTGTTGACGAAATTGTTAATATAACTTAACATAACTTAGTTTTCATTTAGTTTTTGCCAGTGAAAAAAGGTATAGTCAACGAACACTTTTCATCTTAGTTTTAGTCGACGGACCTGGCAGTGAGACAGGTATTAACCCACCTGGCAGTGAGACAGGTATTAACCCACCTGGCAGTGAGACAGGTATTAACCCACCTGGCAGTGAGACAGGTATTAACCCACCTGGCAGTGAGACAGGTATTAACCCACCTGGCAGTGAGACAGGTATTAACCCACCTGGCAGTGAGACAGGTATTAACCCACCTGGCAGTGAGACAGGTATTAACCCACCTGACAGTGAGACAGGTGTTAACCCACCTGGCAGTAGGTGCGGTTCCATTAAGCCTTTGCGAAAAAAGGAAGCGTATGTTCATTAAGTCGAAAAAGAAAAGCGAATTGTCGGTGTTTCCATTAAACTGATAAAATGCGCATATGACATAAGTTCATTAGATATGCAGTAGTTGGCACTGTTTTTCCAGCAAAGTGAGCCTTATGTAAAGTATAGTCCTAATCCATGTTCACACCATTGATTCAGGGATTTGATGGGCTTTCTTTACAGTCAAAGAACGATTTGTTGTGTAATGCTTGTCTTAATATATTCGGGGCACATGTAGCCTATACCTGTATGTCGCGGGACTCGATTGGAGCATACTGGTCGTTTATACTGTAAATTGATTGATTGCAGCTGCAAACAGTTGTGAATAACTTGTTTCATCGGCTATATAGCCTATAGCCTACACGTTTAGGTTGCTTATCTTATGCAATGAATATAAATATATAAGAATAGATGAAGCATATGCATGGATCGAAATCGAATAGCCTGCAGGGACCCGGCAGCTATATATAAAAGTTTAGTCTACTACGCTACTCGTAGTCCACGTGTGTGTGTGTGTGTGTGTGTGTGTGTGTGTGTGTGTGTCTTGCATCATACAGTAGCGATCCAGATATCAAAATGATCGGAGCGCCCCGATCAACTCGGGAGGATTCAGACTTCATAAGGGATCTTTGAACACACTACACAATTATTAATCGGACGGGTCGGGTAGTAGTAAATTGGGACCTTATCATCTCCCTCTCTCTATCCACCATCCCATGCACCGTTCACTCCACTGCCTCCCCATCGTTTTTTATTTTATTTTCCAACTGTTCAAAAGCGATATAATGCGAGTTCAATGCTTTCTAATTAAAAACCTTTTCCGCAAGTGTTTTCATACACTATTTGCGCATTTCCCTTTTTTCGAAAAAGCCTAAATCCGCAACCTCCAAGCGAAAAAGTGTATTTGCGAAAAATGGAGACTTATTCGCATATTGATGTGTTTCCATCCAGGAGATTTTGCGCAAGAGCCTTAATGCGCATAAAAAACGGCTTTATGGAAACGCACCTAGTGAGACAGGTATTAACCCACCTGGCAGTGAGACAGATGTATTAACCCACCTGGCAGTGAGACAGGTATTAACCCACCTGGCAGTGAGACAGGTATTAACCCACCTGGCAGTGAGACAGGTATTAACCCACCTGGCAGTGAGACAGGTATTAACCCACCTGGCAACCCACCTGGCAGTGAGACAGGTATTAACCCACCTGGCAGTGAGACAGGTATTAACCCACCTGGCAGTGAGACAGGTATTAACCCACCTGGCAGTGAGACAGGTAGTTCCTAGAGCTCACCTGGCAGTGAGACAGGTAGTTCCTAGAGCTCACCTGGCAGTAAGACAGGTAGTTCCTAGAGTCCGTGCCACACACGGCGGTCACGTTGATTCGAGGACACTGATAGGGCAGTTTACACACACACTGGTTCTCTATGCAGCGTTCCCATGGGCGGCAGAACACATGGGCGCACGACATACGAGTGTACCTGGGGAGAGAGAGAGAGAGAGAGAGAGAGAGAGAGAGAGAGATGAGAGAGAGAGAGAGAGAGAGAGAGAGAGAGAGGCGGGGGGGGAGAGAGAGAGGGGGGGGGAGGGAGAGAGGGAGAGAGAGAGAGGGGGGGAGGGAGATAGAGGAAGAGAGAGGGGGGGGGGGATAGAGGGAGAGAGAGGGGGAGGGAGAGGGAGGGGGAGAGGGAGAGAGAGAGACATGGGATGAGAATAGAGCACCGAAGTCTGACGTCACTTTCAGTAGAGGGCACCAACACACAGGTTCATGTATGTTTTTTATTTGTATTGAAATCTCCATAGGGCAATTTTATGTCGCTTCATATAAGAACTGTGTTTGAAAAATAAACCGACCACCCCGGCCTTTCTGTCAGGGGAGTGGCTGTGCGTCGTTAATGATGTCCATTCATATTTGATACAGCCAGTTTCTGGAGAAAATGGAATTAATGTGACCGCAAAAGCCTTGAAACTACATATGAATGCAATGTCGCTGAGCATATACGTCACGCCCAGCTGTCAACATATTGCGTTCCTGAGATTCCTCGTTGACGTAAGCTCAGCTGGTGGTGACTCGACTCGTACTAACCACGATACATTATATATCAATAAAATAAAAATAAAAATAAACGTAATTAACGTTCAGTTTCTGTTGTGCGACGGGCTGCGGGCAGATGCAGCCTACCCGGAAATGTAGTCTCTGGGTTGTTTGGCTCGTTTCTAACGCTTATTTTGTTACTCTTTGTGTATATTTGTACATTTCCACCTTCCCTTCAGTCGATGCTTCATATCCATATGAGTGAAAAGGCCGGGGTGATCGGTTTATTTTTCAAACACAGTTCTTATATGAGGCGATCTAAAATCCCCCTATGGAGATTACAATGCTTATAAAAAAATACACGAACCATGGGACTGGCGCCCTCTACTGATAGTAGAAAAATAATAAAACTATTTAACACTCTCACTGTAGAGATTTAACACTCTCACTGCAGAGATTTAACACTCTCACTGCAGAGATTTAACACTCTCACTGCAGAGATTTAACACTCTCACTGCAGAGATTTAACACTCTCACTGCAGAGATTTAACACTCTCACTGCAGAGATTTAACACTCTCACTGCAGAGATTTAACACTCTCACTGCAGAGATTTAACACTCTCACTGTAGAGATTTAACACTCTCACTGCAGAGATTTAACACTCTCACTGCAGAGATTTAACACTCTCACTGCAGAGATTTAACACTCTCACTGCAGAGATGTAACACTCTCGCTCAAAGCGCTTTACAAAGGTTCATTCATTCATACAGTACATTTGGGAGGTGAAGCCATAGACATATATAAACATATACAAAGTATGGACAAGGGCCCTGAGGTCGACTGACCAGTCACTTCTCAAAATCCCAAAATCAAAGCTGAAATCCCGGGGGGATAGGTCATTTTCTGTTGTAGCACCCACACTGTGGAATGAACTTCCACCTCATGTCAGAGCTTCGCAATCCTTGTCTGTGTTTAAATCACGTCTGAAAACTCACTTGTACTCCTTGGCTTTTGAACATACCGATTAAGAGTTGCTGCTTCCACTGCATTGTCCTTATGTTGCCCTGTTTATGTACTGTTGTTGTTGTTGCTTTGTTTTCCCTGATATTTTTAGTATTTCTTTGTGTACAGCACTTTGTTTCAACCTTGTTGTATAAAAATGTGCTTTATAAATAAAGTGGATTGGATTGGATTGGATTGCTCTACCTCCTGAGCCACAGCCGCCCTGACAAAGACGGAAGGACGGACCCCACATCATGAAAAAACCTCTTACAGCCCTCCGTGGTTTAAGGAGAACACCTACTTATTTTGCAGACATTGCTCAGGGCCCAGATATTCATCCTCCACCGTGGGAGGGAGGGTGGTGGGAGGGAGGGTGGAGATCAGCTCCTTCAGTACGCCTGCGACCTCCGCCTCCTCTGGACTCTCCTGGAGGACAAAAGAGTACAACAGATAGGTCTAGAAGGGATTGGGATCAGATGGAAATGGAAGTCAGATTTAGAGCCCAGTCTATAGTCTGTAGTCATGTAGCAAAGTGAAGATCTTGTATTTTCTTCCACGGGTAAACCTTTGTGTTGTTGTTCCGTGTTAGTGGGTCACCGAGTGGCGCGCTATGAGCTTGTAGGTCTGCTATTTTTGAAAAATCATGAAAATGTGTCGCAAATTTGGAATATATATTTTTATATATATACTTTTATATACACTCACTCCAGAGGGTATATATATATTCTTTTAACTCAAATCTTTGCTTCTGGGGGGGGGGGGGGGGGTCTGATACTGTTGGTCAGTACAACAGTATCAGACTGGGGGTCTGTACCTAGGGTGCATCTCACTAGTCAACACACAATGAAGTATAAATGTCTCCTAGGGTGCATCTCACTAGTCAACACACAATGAAGTATAAATGTCTCCTAGGGTGCATCTCACTAGTCAACACACAATGAAGTATAAATGTCTCCTAGGGTGCATCTCACTAGTCAACACACAATGAAGTATTAATGTCTCCTAGGGTGCATCTCACTAGTCAACACACAATGAAGTATAAATGTCTTCTAGGGTGCATCTCACTAGCCAACACACAATGAAGTATAAATGTCTCCTAGGGTGCATCTCACTAGCCAACACACAATTAAGTATAAATGTCTCCTAGGGTGCATCTCACTAGCCAACACACAGTATAAATGTCTCCTAGGGTGCATCTCACTAGCCAACACACAGTATAAATGTCTCCTAGGGTGCATCTCACTAGTCAACACACAGTATAAATGTCTCCTAGGGTGCGTCTCACTAGCCAACACACAGTATAAATGTCTCCTAGGGTGCATCTCACTAGCCAACACACAGTATAAATGTCTCCTAGGGTGCGTCTCACTAGCCAACACACAGTATAAATGTCTCCTAGGGTGCATCTCACTAGCCAACACACAGTATAAATGTCTCCTAGGGTGCATCTCACTAGCCAACACACAGTATAAATGTCTCCTAGGGTGCATCTCACTAGCCAACACACAGTATAAATGTCTCCTAGGGTGCGTCTCACTAGCCAACACACAGTATAAATGTCTCCTAGGGTGCGTCTCACTAGCCAACACACAGTATAAATGTCTCCTAGGGTGCGTCTCACTAGCCAACACACAGTATAAATGTCTCCTAGGGTGCATCTCACTAGCCAACACACAGTATAAATGTCTCCTAGGGTGCGTCTCACTAGCCAACACCCAAGAGGAGGTTGAATGAACTGAAATCAGCGCTCCCCAAAACAACAGCTTTGGAGATCTATTTGGGAATTGATTACATGACACAGCTAGTCCACCCATGCGACCAGTCTCAACAAATTATTGGTCCATACTACAATACAGACTATAATATACCTATTAGACTAAAATACTTCATGGTATTACACACCGTTCTATATCTATACTACAAAACAGACTATAATATACCTAGACTAAAATGAACTTTGGCAGGTATTGATTGATTGATTGAAGTATTTATTAACAGTTTGCAGAATGGGTACGTGTCAAGCACAACTCAATCAATCAATACAACAACTGTTAACTGTGGATGACACCATAAAGCGTTACACTGGTTTACAACACGGTCCACCGATCAATTCATCATAACATTTAGAGACGAACAAATATACACTTTCTATAGAACCAAAAACAGGAAAGTCATCATAAAAAGAGGTAAACTGGGAACAAACATAGACAGTGAGGGGAAGAGGGATTCAGATTTTACGGGGGCCAGTTTCGAATTGCAGCCGTCCGTATAGGTGCCCTTTGAGAGCGGTTTTTGAAGGAGTCAACGGATTCACATGTCTTAATGACTGTTGGTAGGGCGTTCCACATTTTGGTGGCATAGCAGCGACATTAAGTCGTGATGGGACTGAAAGGCCTCCTTTATACTCAGCTGTCACTGTGCAAAAAGCATGGAATATGGATGTGTATATTACAGGAAACTCCCGTTAAACTTTCCAAACAAACTCCGGTAAACTCCCGAATTGTACCATCACACCTGTATATTACCGTATATTAACTGTATATGTACCACCACACCTGTATATTACCGTATATTAACTGTATATGCTGCTAAACGAGGTTTACGGGCAAAATACAGTGCCCATAATTGCCCGTTAACTCCTCTTTTCACGCAGTGTGTGTGACCAAAATAGCCGATCTACAAGCTCACAACGTGTCGCAGCGCGACGCGTTGTGAGCTTGTAGATCGGCTATTTTGTGGATCGGAGAGTGACACCGTCCTGCACGCAGGCAAACAAAACAATGATTTTTCTTTTAGTTATTTTCCAGTAGGCCTAAAACATGTTGCTTACCGTGACAGAGTGGCAGACGAAGGCAAACAGAAGGACGCTGCAGGTCCACACAGCTCTCATCTTCTCTGATCTCTGTAGACTGAATGTCTTCAACGGGGCTGTCCTCTGTCTGTCTTCAACGGGGCTGTCCTCTGTCTGTCTTCAACGGGACTGTCCTCTGTCTGTCTTCAACGGGACTGTCCTCTGACTGTTCTCAGATCTCTGTCTGTCTCAGATCTCCGTCAGTCTTCAACTGGACTGACTCTTCTGGACTTTACTGGCATGCTGTCACTGATCAATAGCTTATCTGCTCAATGCACGTACGCACGCACGCACATGCACACACACGCGCCAAAAGGGACCGCTACGGGTCCATTTGGCTCCATGTGTTCAACAGAGTTACCAGAACCTGTAAGGGTCCACTTCGAACACCTTCAAGGAACCATTTTGAGGACAGATACACACTCTCTCCTCTGACACACACATGTGCACGCACGCGCACGCACGCACACACACACTTTCCCCATCCCTTCATAGATCAATAAGTGTGTGTGTGTGTGTGTGTGTTTGTGTGGAGGATGCCAAACAAAATATTCCAGTAAGAGGATTTCATCACACACACACACACACACACACACACACACACACACACACACACACACACACACACACACACACACACACACACACACACACACACACACACACACACACACACACACACACACACACACACACACACACACACACACACACGTTAATGTTTAACAGAGTTTCAACATCATTGCTCCAGCAACCATCTGTACATTACTGTGACTCAACAGCTGACCTCAACATTACTTACACACACATCTATAAGTCAAGAACAGGGGTTCTCAATGTTTTTGTCTGGGGACCCCTGGAAATGCTTTGGCAATGTCTCGGGACCCCCGCCCCGCCCCCTCCCGACCCCCAATATAAATGGACAGCTACAATAACCTTAATAATAGAGACAATACACCATAAAAAAATACTGAAACCAGATATAATCATTAGGGAAGGTGTATGCATGTACTATGTGTACTATATGTAAACTCTTCATTTCCACTTTCCAGCTATTCAGTTCATAAAAAATTGGGGACCCCCCAAAATAATTTGGCGACCCCCCGAGGGGTCGCGACCCACGGGTTGAGAACCCCTGGTCTAGCACAGGGGTGGGAGAGGGCCACTATAGTTCCACACTCACTCCAGAGGGCCACTATATAGTTCCACACTCACTCCAGAGGGCCACTCCAGAGGGCCACTATAGTTCCACACTCACTCCAGAGGGCCGCTATAGTTCCACACTCACTCCAGAGGGCCACTATGGTTCCACACTCACTCCAGAGGGCCACTATAGTTCCACACTCACTCCAGAGGACCACTATATAGTTCCACACTCACTCCAGAGGGCCACTATAGTTCCACACTCACTCCAGAGGGTCACTATAGTCCCACACTCACTCCAGAGGGCCACTATATAGTTCCACACTCACTCCAGAGGGTCACTATAGTTCCACACTCACTCCAGAGGGTCACTATAGTTCCACACTCACTCCATAGGGTCACTATAGTTCCACACTCACTCCAGAGGGTCACTATAGTTCCACACT
>NC_136789.1:35476752-35486752 GCF_951216825.1 Electrona antarctica
GCGTCGTTTTGTAGAGTTGAAGCCAAAGCGACGGTTCATGTTGTTGTGAAGGAAATCTGCTGCTCGTCGGCCTAAAGAGTTACGCTCCAGTTGCGTATCGCTCGGCAGAGTCCAAGCAACGTCATGAAACAATAACGCCATGGTTGTTAATAATGCCAGAGTGATGTAACCGTACTGTGTTATTATTTACCCTGTACTGTCCCAAGTCTCTTAATATAACTTAGCTTAGTTTGCAGAGTGATTTCAGAAGGGTTGGAGTCTCAGTCTGCAGAGTGATTTCAGAAGGGTTGGAGTCTTAGTCTGCAGAGTGATTTCAGAAGGGTTGGAGTCTCAGTCTGCAGAGTGATTTCAGAAGGGTTGGAGTCTTAGTCTGCAGAGTGATTTCAGAAGGGTTGGAGTCTTAGTTTGCAGAGTGATTTCAGAAGGGTTGGAGTCTTAGTCTGCAGAGTGATTTCAGAAGGGTTGGAGTCTTAGTCTGCAGAGTGATTTCAGAAGGGTTGGAGTCTCAGTCTGCAGAGTGATTTCAGAAGGGTTGGAGTCTTAGTCTGCAGAGTGATTTCAGAAGGGTTGGAGTCTTAGTTTGCAGAGTGATTTCAGAAGGGTTGGAGTCTTAGTTTGCAGAGTGATTTCAGAAGGGTTGGAGTCTTAGTCTGCAGAGTGATTTCAGAAGGGTTGGAGTCTTAGTCTGCAGAGTGATTTCAGAAGGGTTGGAGTCTTAGTTTGCAGAGTGATTTCAGAAGGGTTGGAGTCTCAGTCTCAGAGTCGTGGAGTTGTTTTAAAGCTTCAGTCCAGAGCCGTTTCATTTTAGGTGTAGACAATATCATTTGAGGAGTGAATCGTGTCAGCAGGAGTGAAAGCAGATAATTTTTTGGTGGCTGTGGGGAATGTTGAGCGGGGGAGTCATTATGTCGACGCGTTCAAGAGGAACAGGAGTCGTTATGTGGATACCTCTGTTAGACGAAGGTAAAATAAACATGTCCTAAGTAACTTCTTGGACCTCGTGGAGTGCATTGTTTAAGCAGGTAGATGTGTGCGATGAAGGGAGTCGAGCACTGGAATGATGTGGTCGTGACGTTGGTATGGTTTCTCTGGTGCTGCAGCACCCGTTCTGTCCAGGGGACGTTGGTATGGTTTCTCTGCCGCTGCAGCACCCATTCTGTCCAGGAGACATTGGTATGGTTTCTCTGGCGCTGCAGCACCCGTTCTGTCCAGGGGACGTTGGTATGTTTTCTCTGCTGCTGCAGCACCCGTTCTGTCCAGGGGACGTTGGTATGGTTTCTCTGGCGCTGCAGCACCCGTTCTGTCCAGGGGACGTTGGTATGGTTTCTCTGGCGCTGCAGCACCCATTCTGTCCAGGGGACGTTGGTATGGTTTCTCTGGCGCTGCAGCACCCATTCTGTCCAGGAGACGTTGGTATGGTTTCTCTGCCGCTGCAGCACCCATTCTGTCCAGGAGAGTAGAGTAGGAGACCTACTTAAAGGTTAACTGGTATCCGCTAGGCTATGGGTACTGTTTTGAACTGGTATCTGGTAGGCTATGGGGTTTGAACTGGTATCCGGTAGGCTATGGGGTTTGAACTGGTATCCGGTAGGCTATGGGGTTTGAACTGGTATCCGGTAGGCTATGGTGTTTGAACTGGTATCCGGTAGGCTATGGGGTTTGAACTGGTATCCGGTAGGCTATGGGGTTTGAACTGGTATCCGGTAGGCTATGGGGTTTGAACTGGTATCCGGTAGGCTATGGTGTTTGAACTGGTATCCGGTAGGCTATGGGGTTTGAACTGGTATCCGGTAGGCTATGGGGTTTGAACTGGTATCCGGTAGGCTATGGGGTTTGAACTGGTATCCGGTAGGCTATGGGGTTTGAACTGGTATCCGGTAGGCTATGGGGTTTGAACTGGTATCCGGTAGGTTATAGGGTGCTGGTTTGGTATATTATGGGGTGCTGGCCGGGGAACCTCTGAGGCTGTTGAGCGCAGCGTGGATCCTGAAGTGGAGCCTGGACTCCATGGAGTAATCTTTGTAGTTCATCCTTGAAAGAAAATCACAGACAAGAAATCATTGAACACAATTTAACCGTTATTTAATGAGACGTTATTTAATGAGACGTTATTTAATGAGACCAGCACTTCTAAATATAATGCAAAATAAACCTGCCTTGACTTGACTAGTACAGACAGACAGACAGACAGACAGACAGACAGACAGACAGACACTTTATTTATGTGTCATGCATCAGAGCTTGTCATCACGTGACTCATTGTGTTAATCTGTTAATACACCTGTAAATGAAATGAAATGAGTCCTTACTTGGCGTTCTCTATGTAGGCAGCAGCCTTGGTGACGTCTCCCTGCTGTTTGTACAGCAGACCCAACTCGTACAGAGTGAAGGGAACCAGATAATGATCGAACCTGATACGACGTTCACTGCAGGACGCGCACGCACGCACGCACGCACGCACGCACGCACGCACGCACGCACGCACGCACGCACGCACGCACACACACGCACACAGAGCACACACACAAACAAAGATATGCGAGAGAGATAAGAACCAATCTTATATTTTAACAAATTAAGCCCTTATTTGTATACAAAAACAAAAACTTTTGAAAAAGAAAGAAAGAAAGAAATGTTAAATATGTTTTGGCTTATAACACATGCCCAAAGCAGGATTGTGTGTGTTACCTGGACAGTGTGTGTGTGTGTGTGTGTGTGTGTGTGTGTGTGTGTGTGTGTGTGTGTGTGTGTGTGTGTGTGTGCGTGTGTGTGTGTGTGTGTGTGCGTGCGTTACCTGGACAGTGTGTGTGTGTGTGCGTGCGTTACCTGGACAGTACTTGTGTGAAGCACAGCTCGGCCTGCAGCAGTCTGCCCAGATGTTTGAGACAGAGACCTTTCAACATCTGCACCAAACAGCTGTCATCTGCATGCACCTCTGATGGAGCTGAGGGAGAGAGAGAGAGAGAGACATTCACTTTACATTACATTACCTAGAGAGAGAGAGAGAGAGAGAGAGAGAGAGAGACAGTCATCTGCATGCACCTCTGATGGACCTGACAGAGAGAGAGAGACATTCACTTTACATTACATTACATTACCTAGAGAGAGAGATAGAGAGAGAGAGAGAGAGAGAGAGAGAGAGAGAGAGAGAGAGAGAGAGAGAGAGAGAGAGAGAGAGAGAGCTGTCATCTGCATGCACCTCTGATGGAACTGACAGATTTTTTTTATTCTTAAAATTCTTTATTCTTTTCAATCAGTGCATAGTACTTCCTCCTCTCTCTCCACAGTGTATTAGTGTAGTAGTAGTAGTAGTAGTATAGTATTAGTAGTAGTAGTAGTAGTATAGTATTAGTAGTAGTAGTAGTAGTAGTATAGTATTAGTAGTAGTAGTAGTAGTATAGTATTAGTAGTAGTAGTATAGTATTAGTAGTAGTAGTATAGTAGTATAGTATTAGTAGTAGTATTACTAACTGGGGTCAGAGCGTAGTACTTCCTCCTCTCTCTCCACAGTGTATTAGTGTAGTAGTAGTAGTAGTAGTATAGTAGTATAGTATTAGTAGTAGTAGTAGTAGTATTACTAACTGGGGTCAGAGCGTAGTACTTCCTCAGCCCTCTCCACAGTGTATTAGTGTAGTAGTAGTAGTAGTATAGTATTAGTAGTAGTAGTATTACTAACTGGGGTCAGAGCGTAGTACTTCCTCAGCCCTCTCCACAGTGTATTAGTGTAGTAGTAGTAGTATAGTAGTATAGTATTAGTAGTAGTAGTATAGTAGTATAGTATTAGTAGTAGTAGTAGTAGTATAGTATCAGTAGTAGTAGTAGTAGTATTACTAACTGGGGTCAGAGCGTAGTACTTCCTCAGCCCTCTCCACAGTGTATTAGTGTAGTAGTAGTAGTAGTATAGTAGTATTACTAACTGGGGTCAGAGCGTAGTACTTCCTCAGCCCTCTCCACAGTGTATTAGTGTAGTAGTAGTAGTAGTATAGTATTAGTAGTATAGTATTAGTAGTAGTAGCATAGTAGTATTACTAACTGGGGTCAGAGCGTAGTACTTCCTCAGCCCTCTCCACCGTCACCAGCAGAGCTTCAGTAGAATCTGATCTCTTCCCAACGATGGAGAAACCATTCCACACGTACATCATCTCCTAGAGAGACAGAGAGAGAGAGACATTCACTTTACATTACATCTCCTAGAGAGAGAGAAAAAGGAGAAATATTTGTTCCTTGTACCCTGAAGGGTGTGTGGGTATGTGTTCCTACCCCTGAAGGGTGTGTGTTCCTTCTACCCTGAAGGGTGTATGTGTTCCTACCCCTGAAGGGTGTGTGTGTTCCTACTACCCTGAAGGGTGTGTGTTCCTTCTACCCTGAAGGGTGTGTGGGTATGTGTTCCTACTACCCTGAAGGGTGTGTGTTCCTTCTACCCTGAAGGGTGTGTGGGTATGTGTTCCTTGTACCCTGAAGGGTGTGTGTTCCTTCTACCCTGAAGGGTGTGTGGGTATGTGTTCCTACCCCTGAAGGGTGTGTGTTCCTACTACCCCTGAAGGGTGTGTGGGTGTGTGTTCCTACTCCCCCTGAAGGGTGTGTGGGTATGTGTTCCTACCCCTGAAGGGTGTGTGGGTATGTGTTCCTACTACCCCTGAAGGGTGTGTGGGTGTGTGTTCCTACTACCCTGAAGGGTGTGTGGGTATGTGTTCCTACCCTGAAGGGTGTGTGGGTATGTGTTCCTACTACCCCTGAAGGGTGTGTGGGTGTGTGTTCCTACTACCCCTGAAGGGTGTGTGGGTGTGTGTTCCTACTCCCCCTGAAGGGTGTGTGGGTATGTGTTCCTACCCCTGAAGGGTGTGTGGGTATGTGTTCCTACTACCCCTGAAGGGTGTGTGGGTGTGTGTTCCTACTACCCTGAAGGGTGTGTGGGTATGTGTTCCTACCCTGAAGGGTGTGTGGGTATGTGTTCCTACCCCTGAAGGGTGTGTGGGTATATGTTCCTACCCCTGAAGGGTGTGTGTGTTCCTACTACCCTGAAGGGTGTGTGGGTATATGTTCCTACTACCCTGAAGGGTGTGTGGGTATGTGTTCCTACTACCCTGAAGGGTGTGTGGGTATGTGTTCCTACTACCCCTGAAGGGTGTGTGGGTATGTGTTCCTACTACCCTGAAGGGTGTGTGGGTATGTGTTCCTACTACCCCTGAAGGGTGTGTGGGTATGTGTTCCTACCCTGAAGGGTGTGTGGGTATGTGTTCCTACCCTGAAGGGTGTGTGGGTATGTGTTCCTACTACCCCTGAAGGGTGTGTGGGTATGTGTTCCTACCCCTGAAGGGTGTGTGGGTATGTGTTCCTACTACCCCTGAAGGGTGTGTGGGTATGTGTTCCTACCCTGAAGGGTGTGTGGGTATGTGTTCCTACTGCCCCTGAAGGGTGTGTGGGTATGTGTTCCTACTACCCCTGAAGGGTGTGTGGGTATGTGTTCCTACCCTGAAGGGTATGTGTTCCTACCCCTGAAGGGTGTGTGGGTATGTGTTCCTACCCCTGAAGGGTGTGTGGGTATGTGTTCCTACCCTGAAGGGTGTGTGGGTATGTGTTCCTACTACCCCTGAAGGGTGTGTGTGTTCCTACTCCTGAAGGGTGTGTGGGTATGTGTTCCTACTACCCCTGAAGGGTGTGTGTGTTCCTACTCCTGAAGGGTGTGTGGGTATGTGTTCCTACTACCCTGAAGGGTGTGTGGGTATGTGTTCCTACCCCTGAAGGGTGTGTGGGTATGTGTTCCTACTACCCCTGAAGGGTGTGTGGGTATGTGTTCCTACCCTGAAGGGTGTGTGGGTATGTGTTCCTACCCTGAAGGGTGTGTGGGTATGTGTTCCTACCCTGAAGGGTGTGTGGGTATGTGTTCCTACTACCCCTGAAGGGTGTGTGGGTATATGTTCCTACCCTGAAGGGTGTGTGGGTATGTGTTCCTACCCCTGAAGGGTGTGTGGGTATATGTTCCTACCCTGAAGGGTGTGTGGGTATGTGTTCCTACCCCTGAAGGGTGTGTGGGTATGTGTTCCTACTACCCCTGAAGGGTGTGTGGGTATGTGTTCCTACTACCCCTGAAGGGTGTGTGGGTATATGTTCCTACCCTGAAGGGTGTGTGGGTATGTGTTCCTACCCTGAAGGGTGTGTGGGTATGTGTTCCTACTACCCCTGAAGGGTGTGTGGGTATGTGTTCCTACTACCCTGAAGGGTGTGTGGGTATGTGTTCCTACTACCCCTGAAGGGTGTGTGGGTATGTGTTCCTACTACCCTGAAGGGTGTGTGGGTATGTGTTCCTACTACCCTGAAGGGTGTGTGGGTATGTGTTCCTACTACCCCTGAAGGGTGTGTGGGTATGTGTTCCTACTACCCTGAAGGGTGTGTGGGTATGTGTTCCTACCCCTGAAGGGTGTGTGGGTATGTGTTCCTTGTACCCTGAAGGGTGTGTGGGTATGTGTTCCTACCCCTGAAGGGTGTGTGGGTATGTGTTCCTTGTACCCTGAAGGGTGTGTGGGTATGTGTTCCTACTACCCCTGAAGGGTGTGTGGGTATGTGTTCCTACTACCCTGAAGGGTGTGTGGGTATGTGTTCCTACCCCTGAAGGGTGTGTGGGTATGTGGTCCTACTACCCCTGAAGGGTGTGTGTTCCTACTACCCCTGAAGGGTGTGTGGGTATGTGTTCCTACTACCCTGAAGGGTGTGTGGGTATATGTTCCTTGTACCCTGAAGGGTGTGTGGGTATGTGGTCCTACTACCCTGAAGGGTGTGTGGGTATGTGTTCCTACTACCCTGAAGGGTGTGTGGGTATGTGTTCCTACTACCCCTGAAGGGTGTGTGGGTATATGTTCCTTGTACCCTGAAGGGTGTGAGGGTATGTGTTCCTACTACCCCTGAAGGGTGTGTGGGTATATGTTCCTTGTACCCTGAAGGGTGTGTGGGTATGTGGTCCTACTACCCCTGAAGGGTGTGTGGGTATGTGTTCCTTGTACCCTGAAGGGTGTGTGTGTTCCTACTACCCCTGAAGGGTGTGAGGGTATGTGTTCCTACTACCCCTGAAGGGTGTATGTGTTCCTACTACCCCTGAAGGGTGTGTGTGTTCCTACTACCCCTGAAGGGTGTGTGTGTTCCTACTACCCCTGAAGGGTGTGTGTGTTCCTACTACCCCTGAAGGGTGTATGTGTTCCTACTACCCCTGAAGGGTGTATGTGTTCCTACTACCCCTGAAGGGTGTATGTGTTCCTACTACCCCTGAAGGGTGTATGTGTTCCTACTACCCCTGAAGGGTGTGTGGGTATGTGTTCCTACCCTGAAGGGTGTGTGGGTGTGTGTTCCTACTACCCCTGAAGGGTGTGTGGGTATATGTCCAGGATTTGCTGATTGCATTCTGTACAGCACCTTGTAAATATTTGTGTCCTCGTATTGTATCTCTTATGTGGACATACATAAATTATTAAAATGTGTGTGTGTGATGACCACAGAGCGGCAGCCTTGCGTTGCCATGTTAATGTCTGCCTGGGGCAACAAATTCACTGCGCCAAATAATTAGAATGGTCCGAGCCGGGCCCTGGGCCGAACGCATGTCTAGTATCTCACCAGTGCAGGTAGGACCAGTTTGACAGGGTTGTCTGCGTTGTATCTTCTAGCCTTCCTGATAGCGAACTTCTCCGTCGGGATCGACTTCCCTGCCAAGCGCTGTTTCAACCCCTCTACCTGCCTGCACGCACACGCACACACACACAGAAACACGCACGCACACACAAAATGTACTTCTTCTTATTTCCATATATATATTTACGTTAGCCATTAGTGTTCTCCTTACAGTTGTTATTCTTATTTCCATATATATATTTACGTTAGCCATTAGTGTTCTCTTTACAGTTGTGGAGCTAAGCTTATATATCAGGACTGTCAGCAGCGATGTTTACGCTGTGCCACTGCGGCCAGTGTTGCTGCTGTTGTTACTGTCTCTGTTCTCTCAAGTCCAGATGAAGATTGTCCCTTCTCGCTCGCCATCTCTCGCGAGAACCGGTGGAAACCGTGTGAGGTCTTGATCCCCTACCCTCCCCATTGGCCAGACCTGTCATGTGACGGCTCGTTGGCCTATGAACCGTCACCTATAAAAATACTCATAAAGCCTGCTGTTCTTTGAGATTATTTTATGTTCCTTCGGGAAGGAACGACAGGTTAAGTTGTAGTTTTAACGATAGGTTAAGTTGTAGTTTTAACGATAGGTTAAGTTGTAGTTTTAATGACAGGTTAAGTTGTAGTTTTAACGATAGGTTAAGTTGTAGTTTTAACGATAGGTTAAGTTGTAGTTTTAACGATAGGTTAAGTTGTAGTTTTAACGACAGGTTAAGTTGTAGTTTTAACGACAGGTTAAGTTGTAGTTTTAACGACAGGTTAAGTTGTAGTTTTAACGATAGGTTAAGTTGTAGTTTTAACCATAGGTTAAGTTGTAGTTTTAACGATAGGTTAAGTTGTAGTTTTAACGATAGGTTAAGTTGTAGTTTTAACCATAGGTTAAGTTGTAGTTTTAACCATAGGTTAAGTTGTAGTTTTAACCATAGGTTAAGTTGTAGTTTTAACCATAGGTTAAGTTGTAGTTTTAATGACAGGTTAAGTTGTAGTTTTAACGATAGGTTAAGTTGTAGTTTTAACGATAGGTTAAGTTGTAGTTTTAACGATAGGTTAAGTTGTAGTTTTAATGACAGGTTAAGTTGTAGTTTTAACGATAGGTTAAGTTGTAGTTTTAACGATAGGTTAAGTTGTAGTTTTAACGACAGGTTAAGTTGTAGTTTTAATGATAGGTTAAGTTGTAGTTTTAACCATAGGTTAAGTTGTAGTTTTAACGATAGGTTAAGTTGTAGTTTTAACGATAGGTTAAGTTGTAGTTTTAACGATAGGTTAAGTTGTAGTTTTAATGACAGGTTAAGTTGTAGTTTTAACGATAGGTTAAGTTGTAGTTTTAACGATAGGTTAAGTTGTAGTTTTAACGACAGGTTAAGTTGTAGTTTTAATGATAGGTTAAGTTGTAGTTTTAACCATAGGTTAAGTTGTAGTTTTAACGATAGGTTAAGTTGTAGTTTTAACGATAGGTTAAGTTGTAGTTTTAACCATAGGTTAAGTTGTAGTTTTAACCATAGGTTAAGTTGTAGTTTTAACGATAGGTTAAGTTGTAGTTTTAACGATAGGTTAAGTTGTAGTTTTAACCATAGGTTAAGTTGTAGTTTTAACCATAGGTTAAGTTGTAGTTTTAACCATAGGTTAAGTTGTAGTTTTAACCATAGGTTAAGTTGTAGTTTTCCATGTGTCTGTTGTTAGGTTTCAGTTAGGTCAGTTTAATGT
Source organism: Electrona antarctica (assembly GCF_951216825.1). Lineage (NCBI taxonomy): Eukaryota > Metazoa > Chordata > Actinopteri > Myctophiformes > Myctophidae > Electrona > Electrona antarctica. The sequence goes on from NC_136789.1 coordinate 35,486,107, forward strand.
TTTCTTTTCGGGGGAAACCATACCATTGTAAGTTACACTGTTCCACTCAAATATTTATCCTATTTATAATATTGTCTACTATTGATCCTCTACTATAAATTATTGCTTATCTACTTGAAAGTCGATTAACCCAATTAGTGCTATCATTTATTGAAAAATTAGGACCTAATTCACGCCAGCATTTTTTCCGGTCGAGCTCTTATTTTGAAAAGCCACATTTTCAGTCGACCAGAAGTAGATTATCCCAGCATGCTCGACGGAGCCGAGGCAGCCTTTGTTTACATGATCGATCTATGCCGGACCGGTGCACTGGAGGGTTCCACATCGCCGGCTCTGTGCCGTCAAAGAAACGCTGTTTTGACCAAAATGCCATCTTGGACAAGGAATAGGAGATACAGGTGATTGAAAGAAACGGATAGAATGGATTATTATGGCGACGACGATCTAAGATGAACGATCCAGTGCTGTGCTAACAACATTGCTAGCTAACCGGCTAACGTAAGTAGCATTATGGCTCGGACCGAATGCACTATAAAAGCGCAATTACCATTAATCTTCGGCAATGGCGTTAAGTGTTAGTATCAAAATTAGGCTTCAATTGACAATAATCTTCGGCAATGGCGCTATAGGAGTTAATGAAGTGTTG
>NC_136789.1:35489252-35491752 GCF_951216825.1 Electrona antarctica
AATTCGGCCACTATGTCCACTTCGCCTCAGGGTTTCCTCCGGGTGCCGTCTCTATTAATATATACTCTAAGCTACATGCTATTATATCTAGCACAAACCAAGATGGCGTCGTGTCACCTTGAAATGGGCTCTGATGTAATGATGATGTAATGGTTCCACATGACGCTGGGCATTAACCCCTTAACCCATTTAGACCTGAGCTCCATTCTACTAAATGTCTTCTAAATCCTGACAGTTTTCTGAAAATGTTTCAATGTAAATGTTAAATGGTGCATTTATATAGCGCCTTTATCCAAGGCGCTTTACATGTGCATTACATTCACCCATTCACACACACATTCACACACCTTTACATAGATTGTGCATTACATTCACCCATTCACACACACATTCACACACCTTTACATAGATTGTGCATTACATTCACCCATTCACACACACATTCACACACCTTTACATAGATCGTGCATTACATTCACCCATTCACACACACATTCATACACCGATGGCAGCGGAAGCCATGCAAGGCACCAACCAGCACATCGGGAGCAATTTGGGGTTCAGTGTCTTCTTGCCCAAGGACACTTCGACATGTAGACAGGAGGAGCCGGGATTCGAACCACCGAACCATGGATCATTGGACGACCTGCTCTACCTCCTGAGCCACAGCCGCCCCAATGTCAGCGGTGATCAAACTATTTCATGCCAAGGACACCAACATGTATAGTAAATTGTGTTGGGTAAAACTGGGTAACTCACGTTGGGGTATTTCTGTTGGTACGGCTCCAGTAAAGCTTCAGCCTCCACCAGATCACCTTCTCCTGTTCCTGGAGAAAAACACCTTACAACAATTACTATCAACTCATAATTACAGTATGTGTCTGTGTGTGTGTGTGTGTGTGTGTGTGTGTGTGTGTGTGTGTGTGTGTGTGTGTGTGTGTGTGTGTGCTCACCCAGTATCAGCGTAATGTATGTGTGGTAGAACAGCAGTGTGTGTGTGTGTGTGTGTGTGTGTGTGTGTGTGTGTGTGTGTGTGTGTGTGTGTGTGCGTGCTCACCCAGTATCAGCGTAATGTATGTGTGGTAGAACAGCAGTGTGTGTGTGTGTGTGTGTGTGTGTGTGTGTGTGTGTGCGTGCTCACCCAGTATCAGCGTAATGTATGTGTGGTAGAACAGCAGTGTGTGTGTGTGTGCGTGCGCTCACCCAGTATAAGCGTGATGTATGTGTGGTAGAACAGCAGTGTGTGTGTGTGTGTGTGTGTGTGTGTGTGTGTGTGTGTGTGTGTGCGTGCGCTCACCCAGTATCAGCGTAATGTATGTGTGGTAGAACAGCAGTGTGTGTGTGTGTGCGTGCACTCACCCAGTATAAGCGTGATGTATGTGTGGTAGAACAGGAGGGTCAGAGCACACAGGATGGATCTCAGACTGCCTCCAGACGCCCCCTCTCTGAGCTGAGACAGACCGAAGTCCTACACGCACACACACACACACACACACACGCACACGCACACGCACACACACGCACAGATAGCATTTGATACAGACTTATAGCATGTTATGTAGACAGCACAATAATTGCATTGTATGTAGTCATAGCACTTCATAGTACATATGTATATCATAGTATAGTATATATGTATAGTGTCATTATATAGATATGTTCTAGTTACGTTGTTAGCTTACGCATGTTTCATGATAAATGCATTTTATATATGTGATGTATTGCCATGCTTTTTGTTATTGCTTAATGTAAATCGCTCTGGATTAAGAGCGTCTGCTAAATGCTTAAATTGTAAATTGCACACGCACACATACACGCACGCACGCACGCACACCAAGGGTTAATAGATGAATTATATTTTGAACTGTTGTTCAAAACGGCTGACAGGCATATTGGGATCAGAGGCGGTACATTTAAACCCATCTGCTGCCACCTGGTGGATGCAGAGCCAACTGCAGACTGCAGAGTTTTGTTGACGAAATTGTCAATATATATTCAGTCTTAGCTTTCATTTAGTTTCCATCTAGTTTTCTATACTATTTTCAGACAGACAGACAGACAGACAGACAGACAGACAGACAGACAGACAGACAGACAGACAGACAGACAGACAGACAGACAGACAGACAGACAGACAGACAGACAGACAGACAGGAAGCAGACAGACAGGTACTAACTCTGTTTCCTGAGAATCCAATGAACTCCAACAACCTCAATATTCTCTGAGGAAGAAGAGACAGCATCTGATGGAGAGAGAGAGAGAGAGAGAGAGAGAGACATTCACTTTACATTACCCAGAGAGCAGGGCTGAGGGAAGTAGGGGTGCTGGGGGGGCTGTAGCACCCCCTCCCCCCAGGCACAGCCCCCCCTCGAACAGGAGGGGAAGAAAAAAAAAAGAGATAGGCCAGGCCTAATAAATATGCTGTATCACAGTATTGGCACCTTATCCTGGTTAATTGCCTGTGTCAGTTCGTTCATATAACTTGCGTGTGGAGAGGGA
>NC_136789.1:35496752-35504252 GCF_951216825.1 Electrona antarctica
CAGTGTTAATGATGCTAATGAAGGCTCTGTTCCATTCTGGTCAAACAGAGTCAGTGTTAATGATGCTAATGAAGGCTCTGTTCCATTCTGGTCAAACAGAGTCAGTGTTAATGATGCTAATGAAGGCTCTGTTCCATTCTGGTCAAACAGAGTCAGTGTTAATGATACTAATGAAGGCTCTGTTCCATTCTGGTCACACAGAGTCAGTGTTAATGATGCTAATGAAGGCTCTGTTCCATTCTGGTCAGACAGAGTCAGTGTTAATGATGCTAATGAAATGGTAAATGGTAAATGGTGCATTTATATAGCGCCTTTATCCAAGGCACTTTACAGAGATTGTGCATTACATTCACCTATTCACACACACATACATACACCGATGGCAGCGGAAACCATGCAAGGCACCAACTAGCACATCGGGAGCAATTAGGGGTTCAGTGTCTTGCTCAAGGACACTTCGACAGTAACTCTGCGGGAGCCCGGGTTCGAACTGGCAACCTTACGGTTACCATCCAGGCACTCTACCCCTGAGCCACCGCCGCCCCTCTGAAGGCTCTGTTCCATTCTAGTCAGACAGAGTCAGTGTTAATGATGCTAATGAAGGCTCTGTTCCATTCTGGTCACACAGAGTCAGTGTTAATGATGCTAATGAAGGCTCTGTTCCATTCTGGTCAAACAGAGTCAGTGTTAATGATGCTAATGAAGGCTCTGTTCCATTCTGGTCAAACAGAATCAGTGTTAATGATACTAATGAAGGCTCTGTTCCATTCTGGTCACGCAGAGTCAGTGTTAATGATACTAATGAAGGCTCTGTTCCATTCTGGTCACACAGAGTCAGTGTTAATGATGCTAATGAAGGCTCTGTTCCATTCTGGTCAAACAGAGTCAGTGTTAATGATGCTAATGAAGGCTCTGTTCCATTCTGGTCAAACAGAGTAAGTGTTAATGATACTAATGAAGGCTATGTTCCATTCTGGTCAAACAGAGTCAGTGTTAATGATGCTAATGAAGGCTCTGTTCCATTCTGGTCAAACAGAGTCAGTGTTAATGATGCTAATGAAGGCTCTGTTCCATTCTGGTCAAACAGAGTCAGTGTTAATGATGCTAATGAAGGCTCTGTTCCATTCTGGTCAAACAGAGTCAGTGTTAATGATGCGAATGAAGGCTCTGTTACATTCTGGTCAAACAGAGTCAGTGTTAATGATGCTAATGAAGGCTCTGTTCCATTCTGGTCAAACACAGTCAGTGTTAATGATGCTAATGAAGGCTCTGTTCCATTCTGGTCAAACAGAGTCAGTGTTAATGATGCTAATGAAGGCTCTGTTCCATTCTGGTCACACAGAGTCAGTGTTAATGATACTAATGAAGGCTCTGTTCCACTCTGGTCAAACAGAGTCAGTTAATGATACTAATGAAGGCTCTGTTCCATTCTGGTCAAACGGAGTCAGTGTTAATGATACTAACGAAGGCTCTGTTCCATTCTGGTCAAACAGAGTCAGTGTTAATTATACTAATGAAGGCTCTGTTACATTCTGGTCAAACAGAGTCAGTGTTAATGATACTAACGAAGGCTCTGTTCCATTCTGGTCAAACAGAGTCAGTGTTAATGATACTAACGAAGGCTCTGTTCCATTCTGGTCAAACAGAGTCAGTGTTAATTATACTAATGAAGGCTCTATTACATTCTGGTCAAACAGAGTCAGTGTTAATTATACTAATGAAGGCTCTGTTCCATTCTGGTCAAACAGAGTCAGTGTTAATTATACTAATGAAGGCTCTGTTCCATTCTGTTCAAACAGAGTCAGTGTTAAATATGCTAATGAAGGCTCTGTTCCATTCTGGTCAAACAGAGTCAGTGTTAATGATGCTAATGAAGGCTCTGTTCCATTCTGGTCAAACAGAGTCAGTGTTAATGATGCTAATGAAGGCTCTGTTCCATTCTGGTCACACAGAGTCAGTATTAATGATACTAATGAAGGCTCTGCTCCATTCTGGTCACACAGAGTCAGTATTAATGATACTAATGAAGGCTCTGTTCCATTCTGGTCACACAGAGTCAGTATTAATGATACTAATGAAGGCTCTGTTCCATTCTGGTCAAACAGAGTCAGTGTTAATGATGCTAATGAAGGCTCTGCTCCATTCTGGTCAAACAGAGTCAGTGTTAATGATGCTAATGAAGGCTCTGTTCCATTCTGGTCAAACAGAGTCAGTGTTAATGATGCTAATGAAGGCTCTGTTCCATTCTGGTCAAACAGAGTCAGTGTTAATGATGCTAATGAAGGCTCTGTTCCATTCTGGTCAAACAGAGTCAATGTTAATGATGCTAATGAAGGCTCTGTTCCATTCTGGTCAAACAGAGTCAGTGTTAATGATGCTAATGAAGGCTCTGTTCCATTCTGGTCAAACAGAGTCAGTGTTAATGATGCTAATGAAGGCTCTGTTCCATTCTGGTCACACAGAGTCAGTGTTAATGATGCTAATGAAGGCTCTGTTCCATTCTGGTCACACAGAGTCAGTGTTAATGATACTAATGAAGGCTCTGTTCCATTCTGGTCACACAGAGTCAGTGTTAATGATGCTAATGAAGGCTCTGTTCCATTCTGGTCAAACAGAGTCAGTGTTAATGATACTAATGAAGGCTCTGTTCCATTCTGGTCAAACAGAGTCAGTGTTAATGATACTAATGAAGGCTCTGTTCCATTCTGGTCACACAGAGTCAGTGTTAATGATACTAATGAAGGCTCTGTTCCATTCTGGTCACACAGAGTCAGTGTTAATGATGCTAATGAAGGCTCTGTTCCATTCTGGTCAAATAGAGTCAGTGTTAATGATACTAATGAAGGCTCTGTTCCATTCTGGTCAAACAGAGTCAGTGTTAATGATGCTAATGAAGGCTCTGTTACATTCTGGTCAAACAGAGTCAGTGTTAATGATACTAATGAAGGCTCTGTTACATTCTGGTCAAACAGAGTCAGTGTTAATGATACTAATGAAGGCTCTGTTACATTCTGGTCAAACAGAGTCAGTGTTAATGATACTAACGAAGGCTCTGTTCCATTCTGGTCAAACAGAGTCAGTGTTAATGATACTAATGAAGGCTCTGTTCCATTCTGGTCAAACAGAGTCAGTGTTAATGATGCTAATGAAGGCTCTGTTACATTCTGGTCAAACAGAGTCAGTGTTAATGATGCTAATGAAGGCTCTGTTCCATTCTGGTCAAACAGAGTCAGTGTTAATGATACTAATGAAGGCTCTGTGTTAATGATGCTAATGAATGATGCGCGCACACACACACACACACACACACACACACACACACACACACACACACACACACACACACACACACACACACACACACACACACACACACACACACACACACACACACACACACACACACACACAGTGTCACAGAGTCAGTGTTAATGATGCTAATGAAGGCTCTGTTCCATTCTGGTCAAACAGAGTCAGTGTTAATGATACTAATGAAGGCTCTGTTCCATTCTGGTCAAACAGAGTCAGTGTTAATGATACTAATGAAGGCTCTGTTCCATTCTGGTCAAACAGAGTCAGTGTTAATGATGCTAATGAAGGCTCTGTTCCATTCTGGTCAAACAGAGTCAGTGTTAATGATGCTAATGAAGGCTCTGTTCCATTCTGGTCACACAGAGTCAGTGTTAATTATACTAATGACGGCTCTGTTCCATTCTGGTCAAACGGAGTCAGTGTTAATGATGCTAATGAAGGCTCTGTTCCATTCTGGTCAAACAGAGTCAGTGTTAATTATACTAATGACGGCTCTGTTCCATTCTGGTCACACAGAGTCAGTGTTAATGATGCTAATGAAGGCTCTGTTCCATTCTGGTCAAACAGAGTCAGTGTTAATGATGCTAATGAAGGCTCTGTTCCATTCTGGTCAAACAGAGTCAGTGTTAATGATGCTAATGAAGGCTCTGTTCCATTCTGGTCAAACAGAGTCAGTGTTAATTATACTAATGACGGCTCTGTTCCATTCTGGTCAAACGGAGTCAGTAGGTGCGTTTCCATAAAGCCGTTTTTTTGCGCATTAAGGCTCTTGCGCAAAATCTCCTGGATGGAAACACATCAAAGTGCGAATAAGTCTCCATTTTTCGCAAAAACACTTTTTCGCTTGGAGGTTGCGGATTTAGGCTTTTTCGAAAAAAGGGAAATGCGCAAATAGTGTATGGAAACACTTGCGGAAAAGGTTTTTAATTAGAAAGCATTGAACTCGCATTATATCGCTTTTGAACAGTTGGAAAATAAAATAAAAACGATGGGGAGGCAGTGGAGTGAACGGTGCATGGGTGGGGGTGATGTTGTGGATACATATGTCCCAATTTACTACTACCCGACCTGTCCGATTAATAATTAGTGTGGTTTAGTGTGGTTGCCCTAACAGGGCAACCAGACTATTGTAATTGTAACACTTTATTATTCTTTTCATTTACTGGAGTAACCCTAAACTTTGTATCACTACTCCTCCCACAGTTTTGACTGTACGCACTTGAGCCATATGTCAAATTGACCGGCTTCATCGGGAATGGTGTGCTTGTATTTTTTTAAGAGAAATGTTATATAGTTTAATTGATATGAATTTATTAGTGATTTAAATTTCCCCATTGACATGAATGGGAAAGTGCGAAAAATAACATTCAAGTATTTTTTCCTCGGAGACTGTAAGGGCTATAGTTACAAAACTTGGAGGCTAGGTTCATAATAATTACTAAAATTAATTAACTTATAATGTTATCGGTCGGCCTCATGGTGGCGCTATAACAGCCCACTTTACGTTTTGGCTTATAACTCTTAAACCGTAGGTCGTAAAATCAAAATATTTTTTTCCCTAGATTTCTTGGGTCATGTCGCATCTCCCCATATAGGCCACGCCCATTTGCGTCATGATAGATTTTCCGCCATTTTGAATTTTCTCCAAAACACACTTTTGGCTCCTCCTCCTACATATTTTGTCCAAATCTCACAAAAGTCGGCACACATGATCTCCGGACCCATCCGATTAAAACACCAACTGCAGAATTTTGGTAGTGCGTATCGTTCGGCCGTAATCGTCGTCCGAAGTTAGTAGGAGGGGCCTATATCACAAAAAATGCCATAAACCACGAACGAAATGTCCAATCCATCCCAAATTTGAATCACATGTCGCGGGTGGTTGAATCAACCAAGTACCAAAAGCAATTCTATTTTCATCCATAGGGGGCGCCGCAAATGCGAGAAATGTAACCGTTTGTCGCAAAAACATGATTTTTGGGGGGATAAATCCCCTCCGAATTACTTACGCATGATCGCAGGGGTGACGCGACATTGCAATTGGCTGGCAATATCAGTGGGAGGGGCATATGTAAGCCACTGCGGCAACCACACTTTGCAATTTTTTAAAATTGCGACCTTTCTAGTTGTGTAGTGTGTTCAAAGATCCCATATGAAGTCTGAATCCTCCCGAGTTGATCAGGGCGCTCCGATCATTTTGTTATCTGGATCGCTACTGTATGGATGCAACACACACACACACACAGTACACACGCATACGCACACACGCACACAAACACGTGGACTACGAGTAGTGTAGTAGACTAAACTTGTATATAACCTAGCTGCCTGTGTCCCTGCAGGCTATTCGATTTCGATCCATGCATATGCTTCATCTATTCTTATATATTTATATTCATTGCATAAGATAAGCAACCTAAACGTGTAGGCTATATGCTATATAGCCGATGAAACAAGTTATTCACAACTGTTTGCAGCTGCAATCAATAAATGTACAGTATAAACGACCAGTATGCTGTTGCTCCAATCGAGTCCCGCGACATATAGGCTATACATGCCGAATATATTAAGACAAGCGTTACACACCAAATCGTTCTTTGTACGTTCTTTGACTGTAGGTGTCGTCAATACTGTGAAAGCAGAAGACGGTCGGTCAGCCGCTGACCAGGGATCAGATTACAGCGCAGTATATGCGTCCCGTCCGTTAAACTGAGAGCACACAAACAGCGCATCAAATCAATGGTGTGAACATCGATTAGGACTACTTTACATGAGCCTCACGTTACTGGCAAAACAGTGCAACCTACTGCATATTTCATGAACTTATGTCATATGCGCATTTTATCAGTTTAATGGAAACACCGACAATTCGCTTTTCTTTTTTCGACTTAATGAACATACGCTTCCTTTTTTCGCAAAGGCTTAATGGAACCGCACCTAGTGTTAATGATGCTAATGAAGGCTCTGTTCCATTCTGGTCAAACAGAGTCAGTGTTAATTATGCTAATGACGGCTCTGTTCCATTCTGGTCACACAGAGTCAGTGTTAATGATGCTAATGAAGGCTCTGTTCCATTCTGGTCACACAGAGTCAGTGTTAATTATGCTAATGACGGCTCTGTTCCATTCTGGTCACACAGAGTCAGTGTTAATGATGCTAATGAAGGCTCTGTTCCATTCTGGTCAAACAGAGTCAGTGTTAATGATGCTAATGAAGGCTCTGTTCCATTCTGGTCAAACAGAGTCAGTGTTAATGATGCTAATGAAGGCTCTGTTCCATTCTGGTCACACAGAGTCAGTGTTAATTATGCTAATGACGGCTCTGTTCCATTCTGGTCACACAGAGTCAGTGTTAATGATGCTAATGAAGGCTCTGTTCCATTCTGTTCACACAGGGTTCTGCTATTGTGCATGATGACTCACTAATCCTTAGGGCAATCGCACACACACACACACACACACACACACACACACACACACACACACACACACACACACACACACACACACACACACACACACACACACACACACACACACACACACACACACACACACACACACACACACACACACACACACACACACACAGACCTCTGGCATGTGTGTAGAGCATCTTTGATGGTCATCATGGCCACCTGGATGTCTCCCTGCTCAAAGGTCATGGCCGCCTGCATGACCAGAATGCTGCTGTAGCCCAACGCGTGGTACATGCTGTGTCGCCACCTGCATGAGGGCACGCACGCACGCACGCACGCACGCACGCTCGCAACGCACGCACGCACGCACGCACGCACGCAACGCACACACACACACACACACACATACACATACGCACACACACACACACACACATCAGTAACGAGTTCTTTCAGATCATGTGTAAGGGCCGATTCATACTCCTATTTTAGAGCCGAATAAAAGTCGGTTCGTCTCTGTAGAGCCTACAATGTGACGTCATTTGAGGTTCGGGGGGGCGGGTACCGTCCTAAAGTCGGCTCTTCGGTGCTACTGAAAATTTCTGACGAGCCGAAATCATTTCGGCACTACAGCGCCGAAACAGAGGTAAAGTAGGAGTATGAATCGGCCCTAAGACCTGAGAGGTAAAATAGGAGTATGAATCGGCCCTAAGACCTGAGAGGTAAAATAGGAGTATGAATCGGCCCTAAGACCTGAGAGGTAAAATAGG
>NC_136789.1:35518244-35523244 GCF_951216825.1 Electrona antarctica
ACAGTATCAGACTGTGGTTGTACTGGTCAGTACAACAGTATCAGACTGTGGTTGTACTGGTCAGTACAACAGTATCAGACTGTGGTTGTACCGGTCAGTACAACAGTATCAGACTGTGGTTGTACTGGTCAGTACAACAGTATCAGACTGTGGTTGTACCGGTCAGTACAACAGTATAAGACTGTGGTCAGTAGGGTTAGGGTTATGTGTGTCCAGAGCCTTAGATATAGACAGAGTTACGCAAACTGCGTTCACTTCATGGGGCTTCAGTTCAATGGAGGCTCTCCTACATAGACTTCTATTGGTCACTTCATGGGGCTTCAGTCCAATGGAGGCTCTCCTACATAGACTTCTATTGGTCACTTCATGGGGCTTCAGTTCAATGGAGGCTCTCCTACATAGACTTCTATTGGTCACTTCATGGGGCTTCAGTCCAATGGAGGCTCTCCTACATAGACTTCTATTGGTCACTTCATGGGGCTTCAGTTCAATGGAGGCTCTCCTACATAGACTTCTATTGGTCACTTCATGGGGCTTCAGTCCAATGGAGGCTCTCCTACATAGACTTCTATTGGTCACTTCATGGGGCTTCAGTCCAATGGAGGCTCTCCTACATAGACTTCTATTGGTCACTTCATGGGGCTTCAGTCCAATGGAGGCTCTCCTACATAGACTTCTATTGGTCACTTCATGGGGCTTCAGTCCAATGGAGGCTCTCCTACATAGACTTCTATTGGTCACTTCATGGGGCTTCAGTCCAATGGAGGCTCTCCTACATAGACTTCTATTGGTCACTTCATGGGGCTTCAGTCCAATGGAGGCTCTCCTACATAGACTTCTATTGAGAATGGGGACAACAAAGTCCTGGCAACAGCCCAGCTTTAATGATCTTAAATCCCTTTATTTTAGATTGTTTTGTAGTAATTGTACAACAAACATTACAGAGACTTTAGTTGTTACTGTGCAATACTTTTAAAACAGTTGTCATGTTGCACACATGCTTAAAATAGCTCTTATTTGCGCCGCCCTCGTTGAAAACAATGCATTTCCAACTCCAGCTTGTCTCAGTTCAGGCTGCATGAACAGCGCTGGGTTTCTGACCCCTCAATGTCCTAACTCTTCTATTAGATGGCTCTGCCTATGTCTGTTTAGGGTGACAAAGTGGCGCTGCTGCAGCTTCACTGTGCACAGGTGCATGATGGGAAGCTGAGTTTTTTGGGGAGCTGAAAGTGGGAAATACCTTGGCAGGTGATCCATTTTGGGTTCAAAAAGTGTCTGAGTTTGGAAGCGCTCGTTATCAGTAAAGCAACCTCCTGATGCCTCCTGCATTATGGGCACATTCAAAACAGGTGGTACGCCTGGGCCGCTGAGTGATGGTCAACAAGCGCTTCCAAGTTCCAAACTAGCTCATAACAACATGTGTTGTTATGTGTACGGTGGATTTTAATGAAACAAACACGTTGCAGATAGAAAGAGGATATAATATAACCAATATGATAGATGCTATTATGGTTTAAAAATAATGCAATTGTACAGTAGTGTTAATTGGTTCTCTGGGATAAATGAACTGATCATATCACTGTGTGTGCACCACACACACACACACACACACACACACACACACACACACACACACACACACACACACACACACACACACACACACACACACACACACACACACACACACACACACACACACCGAGTGAAAAGTGATATGCAGTGCTACCACACTTTACATAGACCACACAGTCACACTCTCTCTCTCTCTCTCTCTCTCTCTCTCTCTCGCTCTCTCGCTCTCTCTCACACACACACAGCAAGGCTGGACAAACAAGCTACTTTACTTTACTACACATTATGAGATATAACCCCTCTACCTACTCCCCCCCCCCCCCCATATCTCTCTCTCTCTCTCTCTCTCTCTCACCCACCTCATCCTCGGCGCAGCCTCCGTTCCCAGCCATGGTGAGGTCAGTCCGTCTGTTGAAGGATATTATCTTCCAGTCTGTAGCTCCATGTCACCTCCTCATGTCCGCTATTCCTCTACCTCTCTCTCTCTCTCTCTCTCTCTCTCGCTTCTTCTCCTTCACAGACGACTCGGTCAGTTCTGTGTGGTCACTGTCTGTCTGTCTGTCTGTAGACTGTGTGTACGTGTTTCTGTCTGTACGTGTCTCTCTCGCTCTCTCTCTCTCTCTGCTTCCGTGAATGAAGCGAAGCCGTATACGTTACAGAGTACAGACACACCTCCTCCCTCCCTCCCTCTCTCTCTCTCTCTCTCTCCCTCTCTCTCTCTCTCCTTTTCCATGCCCTTCCATTTGCTCCGCCCCTCCTAAAAACTAGAGAGAGAGAGAGAGAGAGAGAGATGTAACCAGACAGAGGGATGGGCAGGGAAATGAAACTGACTGACCCATCGATTGATTGATTGATTGATTGATTGATTGATTGATTGATTGATTGACATCCATGGAGGTCCTTTGAGGTCAAATTAAATGTATTTGGTATCCCAAACACATGGTAGGTCTACTGTGTGTTTGGGATAAAAATACAATCCATAATAAAGACATTCACAATTACTAGACAAAAACATAACATGTAAACTCAACTAGGATATATTATTATTATTAGTAGTTGTAGCGCCCAAATCCTAAATTTGTGGCACTACTGGTTGCCGACAGTCGGGTTGTATAGTTAAGACGTGTGCTCCAGGAAGTGATGTCCAGACATGTGCGTAGAGTTGGTATAATGAGGATTTATTATCTGTCTCTGCAGGCCTAATCACTACAGCATACATATAAATAAATGCAATAAACGTACATGATCCAACAGCCTCCTAAACACATTCTGAAAACGTTTTGCCTCTTGTCAGCAACACCTGCTGCTTGATTGAGACCTGATTAAATACCCTTCCAACCTTCACATTGACCACACCCCTCAGTGGACATCATTGGCCACAATTAGGAGACTCAAAATGGCGCTTACAGTAGTAGTAGTAGTAGTAGTAGTAGTAGTAGTAGCAGCAGCAGCAGCAGCAGCAGCAGTAGTAGTAGTAGTAGTAGTAGCAGCAGCAGCAGCAGCAGCAGTAGCAGTAGTAGTAGTAGTAGTAGTAGTAGTAGTAGTAGCAGCAGCAGCAGCAGCAGCAGCAGCAGCAGCAGCAGCAGTAGTAGTAGCAGCAGCAGCAGCAGCAGCAGCAGCAGCAGCAGCAGCAGCAGCAGCAGCAGCAGCAGCAGTAGTAGTAGTAGTAGTAGTAGCAGCAGCAGCAGCAGCAGCAGTAGTAGTAGTAGTAGTAGTAGTAGTAGTATTATAATTGATGGTTATTTTAAGGCTTATTGCATGTATTACATTTAAAACCGACTGTACAAGTGCTGTAAAAGTCAAGAAAATGTTTAGCGTCAACAATACAATCTAATAAAAGCAATACATCAATAACAGGTACATAAATGATGGATACAATAAGACACTAAGATAAGATAAGACAATAAGACACTAAGAGGTGATCGAATAAAAGCTAGGCTGTGATTAAAACCCAGGTCAAAAAAATAGGTCTTAAGCAAAGACTTAAAAGTCTCGATGGACTGTTGGGCAGATCTGATGCTAGAGGAAGGCTGTTCCAGAGCCTAGGGGCAGATCTGATGCTAGAGGAAGGCTGTTCCAGAGCCTAGGGGCAGATCTGATGCTAGAGGAAGGCTGTTCCAGAGCCTAGGGGCAGATCTTTTTTTAATATTTTTTATCCTACGATTTTGTAACCCATTTTTCACCGCTGTGTCAATTATCTAATGTGATCCTGGGCTCTACACACCCTCCGCCAACCTGGGGAGAGCAACGGACTTGAACTCATGCTTCCTTCATGCCTGAGTGTCCAAGTTGCTCCTTTACACCTGACAGGGGGGAGTGTCCCTGGTTGGACGTAGCGCGTGGAAAGAACACGTTATTCCAACCAGTTCCTTTCCCCTCCATCAGGCGCCACGGCTGGCCAGGGGGAAGCAGTTTAGAGACCAGGATTACTGCATGTTTTTTGTGAGGGTACCTACCCTAGGGGACACGGGGAGAACATGTGAGGGTACCTACCCTAGGGGACACGGGGAGAACATGTGAGGGTACCTACCCTAGGGGACACGGGGAGAACATGTGAGGGTACCTACCCTATGGGACACGGGGAGAACACGTGAGGGTACCTACCCTCATAGGGGACACGGGGAGAACATGTGAGGGTACCTACCCTAGGGGACACGGGGAGAACATGTGAGGGTACCTACCCTAGGGGACACGGGGAGAACATGTGAGGGTACCTACCCTAGGGGACACGGGAGAACATGTGAGGGTACCTACCCTAGGGGACACGGGGAGAACATGTGAGGGTACCTACCCTAGGGGACACGGGGAGAACATGTGAGGGTACCTACCCTAGGGGACACGGGGAGAACATGTGAGGGTACCTACCCTAGGGGACACGGGGAGAACATGTGAGGGTACCAACCCTAGGGGACACGGGGAGAACATGTGAGGGTACCTACCCTAGGGGACACGGGGAGAACATGTGAGGTATACCTACCCTAGGGGACACGGGGAGAACATGTGAGGGTACCTACCCTAGGGGACACGGGGAGAACATGTGAGGGTACCTACCCTAGGGGACACGGGGAGAACATGTGAGGGTACCTACCCTAGGGGACACGGGGAGAACATGTGAGGGTACCTACCCTAGGGGACACGGGGAGAACATGTGAGGGTATCTACCCTAGGGGACACGGGGAGAACATGTGAGGGTACCTACCCTAGGGGACACGGGGAGAACATGTGAGGGTACCTACCCTAGGGGACACGGGGAGAACAGGTGAGGGTACCTACCCTAGGGGACACGGGGAGAACATGTGAGGTATACCTACCCTAGGGGACACGGGGAGAACATGTGAGGGTACCTACCCTAGGGGACACGGGGAGAACATGTGAGGGTACCTACCCTAGGGGACACGGGGAGAACATGTGAGGGTACCTACCCT
>NC_136789.1:35528244-35668491 GCF_951216825.1 Electrona antarctica
TTGAACACAGCATTTTGCGTTGAACAAATTTGTTTAGAAATCCAGGTCATGGCGAAAAAGGGCCTTTCTGTGTGGAGTTTGGTCCAGGTCGTGGCGAAAGGGCCTTTCTGTGTGGAGTTTGGTCCAGGTCATGGCGAAAGGGCCTTTCTGTGTGGAGTTTGGTCCAGGTCATGGCGAAAGGGCCTTTCTGTGTGGAGTTTGGTCCAGGTCATGGCGAAAGGGCCTTTCTGTGTGGAGTTTGGTCCAGGTCATGGTGAAAGGGCCTTTCTGTGTGGAGTTTGGTCCAGGTCATGGTGAAAGGGCCTTTCTGTGTGGAGTTTGGTCCAGGTCATGGCGAAAGGGCCTTTCTGTGTCGAGTTTGGTCCAGGTCATGGCGAAAGGGCCTTTCTGTGTGGAGTTTGGTCCAGGTCATGGCGAAAGGGCCTTTCTGTGTGGAGTTTGTCCAGGTCATGGCGAAAGGGACTTTCTGTGTGGAGTTTGATCCAGGTCATGGCGAAAGGGCCTTTCTGTGTCGAGTTTGGTCCAGGTCATGGCGAAAGGGCCTTTCTGTGTGGAGTTTGGTCCAGGTCATGGCGAAAGGGCCTTTCTGTGTGGAGTTTGGTCCAGGTCATGGCGAAAGGGCCTTTCTGTGTGGAGTAAAGGGCCTTTCTGTGTGGAGTTTGTCCAGGTCATGGCGAAAGGGCCTTTCTGTGTGGAGTTTGTCCAGGTCATGGCGAAAGGGCCTTTCTGTGTAGAGTTAAAGGGCCTTTCTGTGTAGAGTTAAAGGGCCTTTCTGTGATTTGAGCCACGGACCACCATTTGATGACATTTAGCCTCTCAGACCCATTTGAGCCACGGAGCCACGGACCACCATTTCTGTGTAGAGTTAAAGGGCCTTTCTGTGTAGAGTTAAAGGGCCTTTCTGTGTGGAGTTAAGGGCCTTTCTGTGTAGAGTTAAAGGGCCTTTCTGTGTGGAGTTTGGGAAAGGGCCTTTCTGTGTGGAGTAAAGGGCCTTTCTGTGTGGAGTAAAGGGCCTTTCTGTGTGGAGTTAAAGGGCCTTTCTGTGTGGAGTAAAGGGCCTTTCTGTGTGGAGTTAAGGGCCTTTCTGTGTAGAGTTAAAGGGCCTTTCTGTGTGGAGTTTGGGAAAGGGCCTTTCTGTGTGGAGTAAAGGGCCTTTCTGTGTGGAGTTAAAGGGCCTTTCTGTGTGGAGTAAAGGGCCTTTCTGTGTGGAGTAAAGGGCCTTTCTGTGTGGAGTTAAAGGGCCTTTCTGTGTGGAGTAAAGGGCCTTTCTGTGTGGAGTAAAGGGCCTTTCTGTGTGGAGTAAAGGGCCTTTCTGTGTGGAGTAAAGGGCCTTTCTGTGTGGAGTTAAAGGGCCTTTCTGTGTGGAGTAAAGGGCCTTTCTGTGTGGAGTTTGCATGTTCTCCCTGAGTAAACACTAGAACGGCCTGTATAAACCACACTCCACTCTCTAGAATTGTACTGTACCTGTGCTTGTCCATACAATCAATCAATCAATCAATCAATCAATCAATCAATCAATCAATCAGGCCAACCTGTAGAAATCCTGCTTGCTATTTCCTGTTGTGTTCAGAGCTCATATCTGCTACATACTGTGTGTGTTGTTTATCCTGTGTGACAGTGCCCCCTAGTGGACAGCATTAATTCCTGCACGGATAATCACCCATAGCTCAATGCGTGAAACACTGCAGTGCTTCTGTTCTCTGGCCTATTTATAGATCTGATATATTTATAGATCTGCTCATATTATTGGTTCTGTTCTCTGGACTATGTATAGGAGTCACAGATCTGTAAACATTCACTGAAATGCCTGAAATAATGCTTTACGCCACAAGGTCACTACGTCTGTGACCTTTTGGAAAGGAAGTGCCATGGTTCTATTTTCTACATAGTCGTGTGTAGAAATGAAATCATTTTACACTCTCAAGAGTTAAATATCTATAAGGGTCCATTTGGTTACCAACTCTCCATCATTTAGCTGGGGGACCACCTGGAACCGCCTCAAGGACCACATGGTGGTCCCAGGACCACTGGTTGAGAACCACTGCTCTGAACAGACATGGGGACTGACGTTGCTGTTCCTTGGAGAGGCTGCACCACTTACAAAATAATTAAAAAAAAGATAGACAGACAAGGAGATAGAAAAACTCTTATTTGTGCAAAACAGTACTATAGTATTATAGTATTATCAAATGAGAAAAATAATAAAACTAAAAGCAAATGGCAAAAAAGCAGGCAGGCTGTCGACTTGGTACATAGATTGAAATAAGGATATCTAAATGTAGCACAAACATATAATATAGCAAGAAGTATAATATCAGTATATACATTAAGCATAGAATAATAAATCAATAAATAAGTATATATTCTCAACACAATTTTAGCAGGCACTATAGTATACATTCTTTGTTGTTGTTTTTTCCCATTGTTTTAAATGATTTAACAATTTTTAAAGCTATTTTAACTATTATAAATGGGTGCAGTTCCGAAAGCTGCCACTAGGGACAGTAAAGTCGTTGGCCTGGGGCCTGCAGGCGCCTTCCCGCAGGCTGCAGCCGTTACCTTCTCACAGGACGTCCATACGACGTCCATACGACGTCACACAGACCTCTCTGTAAACCACCAACCCCAAAACGTCCCGTCCTAGTCGCCGTCCCAGCCAGACGTCCATACGACGTCCATACAACGTGGTCGATACGACCTGACAGTCAAACTCAGGATACGAACATGATACGTTGCAAAAAGACGTCCATATGACGTCCATACGACGTTGACAGGGCCTGCTGCATTCCCCCTTAGCCAAACGGAAAACGCCCATTCATTCTCTACTGTAGTGTTGAACCACTACGGACGTACTGGAATTTCTGGCCACAACGTGGGTGTCAATACGCTGTGGCGCTGTTCCAAATTTCACTGCAATGTGAAATTTCACACACACACACACACATGAGCCCCTGCTGGCTTCACATGCACGCACGCACGCACGCACGCACGCACGCACGCACGCACGCACACACGCACACACGCACACACACACACACACACACACACACACACACACACACACACACACACACACACACACACACACACACACACACACACACACACACACACACACACACACACACACACACACACACACAGTCTGTAAGACGTTTTGGCGTTTAAGTGGACAGTTAGTGAAGTTCAAGCTGTCTGTATTGTAACTACTTTTTATGTATGTGATGTATTGCGATGATTTTTGTTCTTGCTTAATGTAAATCGCTCTGGATTAAGAGTGTCTGATAAATGCCTAAATTGTAAATTGTAACATACATAGAGGCAAAACGAGAAGAAGAGGATGAAATATAGATAAAAGCAAAGAGGAAGGAAAAGCATTAACTCAAATGGTCAAACAGAGCAACATATAAAAATACAATAATCAGTATGTGGGTATTTTTTGGCGTAGTGATATGGACACATATCACTATTCTGTGTGAATAGAGGGGTCAAAAATGAACGAAAGTTGCACTAATATTTTAGGTCGACAATACAAATGACGTTAGTTTTGTGGATTCATTTACTTTTAATTGAAAGGACAATGACTCCAGAGTCACCAGTGCAAATCTCTACAAAAGGTTGATAGGCCTACTTGAAAACTAAATAAATATGCTGTTAAAATAATCATTACATAATCAATAGCCTACATATTATATAATTTACCTCATGGTTGAAATAACAACGTTGTTCTTTATAGGAACATGTCAGTCAGTCTGTCATATAAAGAAGACCACATGGAAGCATTGGAAGGTAGGCCTAATAACAAAGCATGTCCCACTAGAAAACATTATATTAGTGACACAAATAAGATGCTGTTCCTTCACTACAATAGGTTGTATTGTCCAGGAGGAATTTGGAGCAATCATGTACAAATTAAGTTTCTATGTGAACTTGAAATACCTTGAAAGTGTCTCAGTCGCTCTGGTCGAATAACAAGAGAGACTCATTCACACACATGGACAAGGACATGAATGGTGTTGTTTATTTTACATAAATGACAGCAGGACATGCATAATAGATATAGCAGCAACCTTTAGAGAAATGTTTATTTAAAAGTTTAGTTATCACTGCATAACCAACATTGTACCACTACAGAACATAACATATGTGCCAAAAATAAAGACAATAAAACAATGTCGATGCTGTCCCTCACTACACCATGTTGCTTGCGCGCGCACACACACACACACACACACACACACACACACACACACACACACACACACACACACACACACACACACACACACACACACACACACACACACACACACACACACACACACACACACACACACACACACACCATGTGAAAGATAAACCATATTAGTGTAAACAGTGACAATAGCTTTGTTAGAAAGCTCAAGCGATTAAGCTCACTACTTTATACGTTGATGCAGTGACGTAGAGTCTGTGGGGGCCGGGGGGCCAGGGCCCCCATGAGGAATTGGACCAGGGATCCTGGCCCCCATGAGGAATTGGACCTGAATATATATTCGCCTCGGTTCGTCCCATTTGTGCCGCATCAGGTCGCGCCCGTTCGCGCAATTCTCGTCTTGCATTGACTTTGTATGTAATCGCGCCGCTCTAACCATCCAAGTCTGGCACCTTAACACGTCTGTTTTCCTCACTGTCCGGAGCGGGGGGTGGTGGGGGGTTGACCGCGTTGCGTGTCCCCTTGTACACATGCAGATCAGGCATTGGCACGGGAACCCATGAGTATTATGAAAACTATTCGTCCCTGCGTTGATGATTTATATGATTTATATAATCATTTCAGTGGGTGTGTTTCAAATTGTGTAGCATACCTTTTCCCTAGCTGTCCTGTCCACTGTTACCTGAACTTGTATTTTTCATATTTTTAATAAACATTCTCACTACACTAGGTTGCGCGTGCACACACACACACACACACACACACACACACACACACACACACACACACACACACACACACACACACACACACACACACACACAGTAGCTCTTCTCACAACATTGACGACACAGGTCGGTTCTTTATAAACGGGCATTTATTGGGCATTCTACTCATCCCTCTGCTGTTCCATGCCGTGAGAACTATGTTCACACAAAAATAATAAACACATAAAACAATCAACAAATTGTCGCAATACATAATATCGATCAAACAAAGAAATACAAAACATGTAGAAATGCGCGATGCGCAGGTGAACGTGTCCGTCAAAACACCACAATACAACACAACAAAGATAACTCTCAAATAATAATACCTCGTTGGCCGCTTGTTGTGTAAAGAGGTTCTTGATGCTTCTTGAGTTTCATACAGTCCTTTGAATGTCCTTTTGACCGTCTGTCTTTGACTTTAGACGTGTTTCTAATAACTTTAAACAGTTCAAACACACTACTCTGCTGCGAGTGTGCTTCCTTGTGCAGACCAGAGTCTGAATGAGTGAGAGAAATGTTTGTACCACCTGTGTGGAATGCCAGGCAATCATGCATCAATCAGTCAATCAATCATGGTCCAGTGTTGCTACTGACAGACAGGGAACTTGGTTCTGCCTCAGAAAGTTATCATCACATCATGTTTACATCTTTAACCTCATATGAAATCAATTATGAACCACATATTTATTATTGTATCATGACATTATTATGAATTATGCTTTATGAACTTATGACCATGAATTGTTGTATTTTAGCTATTTTAGTCTTTTTAAAGTAAGCATTTTAATAGCAGCAGTTACACTCCCACCAAAATCACTCATTATTTGACATGTGGGATTTTCTTGCAACCAAAAAACCAAAAGAACAAATTAAAATGTTTGAATTTCAGTGAGTGTGACCTTGTGCATGAGTGTGTGACTTGTGTGTGGTTTGCTAGTACTAAGTGTAGTGTCACTGACCAGCGGCTTCCTCCTTAGCACCATCTCCATCAGGGTATTCATTTTTCCATCTGGGCCAGAATTCACTGGCTAGGAAGTGTACTCTTCTCCACCTCTCGTTCAGCTGGATGTCTTCTTTGTGGAACTGTCCAGTTGGTGGTAGTATTGTGGGATGGTTCACGTCGTGGTGAAAGGTTGATAGGGATAGCCGTCCTCCCACCTTGAGGCTATTACTCTTGTCCAGGGTTCCTTCCGTCTGGAGCTTGATTTTCGGAGTTTCTTCAGTGAAGACTTCTTGCATCTGTCTAGACGTTTCATTCATTCTGGACTTAGGTCTCGTGAACTCTTTGATAAGTCTCTTCAGCCTTGTGACAGGCCTTAATGCCTTGGACCAGTTAGAGGACTTTGTGAAGTGGTTCCTCACTGAATTCAATTCCACTGTCTTGACTTTGTTGACTGGAACCTTGCAAAGGTCAGTGGTTGTTCCTAGTTCTCCCACCATTTTATCTCCGTGTGGAAGATTCTGTTGCACAGGACAGTCAGGTCCCTTCAGCTGGTTAGACTCCTTTGACTGAACTGTTCGTTGTTTATTGTCTGTGGGTTTGATCCCTTTAACTTGATATTTGCACGCTCTGTGCACTTCTGTCTTGAACTCAACCGATGTCTGTACAGCAGGTGTCACTTGTTGCACTATGATTCTGTGACTGATACTCACTGCCTCGCTGCAGTCGTTCACCGGATGTGAGCCGCCGATGATGCTCCAGCCAAGATCGGTCCGCTGTGCATATGGATGATCATCTTCTCCTGACAGGATTTCTCTTGGTAGAAGGGCTTGTTGACAGTTGTAGCCGATCAGTAGGCCTATTTTGCAGTCCAATAGAGGTGGAATCTTATCCGCCAATTGTTCCAGATGAGGCCACCGCAGAGCCGTTTCCGAAGTTGGAACGTGCAACCTGTCTGCTGGAATTAACTCTTGCGTGAAGACTTGTGACAATGGAATCCTTTTCTCCAAGTTGTATCCTCTTACTTGTAGGTTTTTCAACTTCTGACATGGTACGACTGTTGACCTCGTACATATTGTGGATACTCGCACCTTGACATTCATGTTGTTTGCGTTTAACTCTTGTGCCACTTTGCCAAGTATGAACGTTGTATCGCTCTGTGTGTCTAAGACCGCATAAACAAGAACTTCTTGATCTGGCTGTTTCATGGATGAGACCCAGACTGGTACGATTGAGGACGTTCGTGTGTTTACACCTTCTTGGATGATTCGGGTGGCAGTTGCTAATGCTGTTGCATTCACCTCTGTAGCGCCTGCCTCATCATTAGAGTTGTCTCCTCTTGAAGGTCTTGACCTTTGTTGTTTGAAATTGTCATCGTGCATACATGTCGGGTGTTTCTTCTGACATCTTTCACATGTGCACTTGTTTTCACATGTATTTGATCGGTGACCTGTCTCCAAACATCCAAGCAAAGCTTCTCAATTTGCACAAACTTAACACGATCTTGTACTGTCTTTTCTGCAAACTTTCTGCACTTAGCAAGGTTGTGTCCTGTTCTTTCGCAGAATATGCATGACAGGGTATTACTTTGCGTTGTGTTTGTGGCCATTGTCCTTGCTTGAATGGGTTGGCTAAGTGGTTGTCTTGGTCTCTCACTTTCGTTACCCCTGAGTGCTTGTAGTGAGCAAACGGGATGACAAGCAATTCTTGCTTCTTCTGACATGAAGTCTACAAACTCTTTGAAAGAAGGGTATTGAGCCCTTTCTTCTCTGGCCTTATTTACCTTGCGGTTCCAACTGGACACCAACCAATCTGGTAACTTCAGCAGAATTTGTTGATTCTCATTACAGTCGTTGAGAATATTCAATGTGTCAATGTGATCCATTGCAGCTTCGCAGCCCTTGAGGAAATCTGCCAAGTCTCTTAGCTCATGGCTATCTCTAGGACCTATCTTAGGCCATGCATGCAGTTTGTCCCTGAAGGACTTCCCAATTAGGAATAGGTCTCCAAACCGCTCTTCCAACAGCTGCCAGGCTGTGTCGTATGCTTCTTCGGTGCCTGGTAAGAAGAAACCTTCAATGGCTTTCTTTGCAGCGCCGCCCACGTACTTTCTCAGATAGTACAGTTTCTCTTCCTTCGAAATGTTTTTCTTGTCTATCAATACTCTGAAAGATAGTAGTCTTTGAATTTCAACGGATCACCCGTGAATACTGTGGGCTCTGGAGCTGGGAGACGGTTAGAACTTATAGCTTCTGCTAGCATGTTGACCAAATCAAGGCTACCTTGGGGCGAGGGCGTTGGAGCTGCTTGAGGTTGACCTTGGGGACTAGGGGCTTGACTTGTGACTTGGTGATATTGAGGAATGAAAGGGGAACTTGTGACCTGGGGAGCTCGTATTGTAACTGTTTTGGATTGAGGAATAAATGGGGAACTTGAAATGTTGAGGGCTTGTGTTATTGGCTGGGATTGAGTTATGTTAGGGGTGTTTGAGGAATGAACGGAATTGTTTTCGGCTGCATCATAGACCCTCACTCGAGCTTGTGCAGCATTCAACTTCTTGACTTCTTCTAGGCGTTCAATCTTTCGTTGTCTTTCCTTTATCGCTTGTTGTCTGGCCAGTGTCTCAGCCTCCATCGCTTGTTGTCTGGCTAGCGTCTCAGCTTCCATAGCTCGTTGTCTGGCTACCTTCTCAGAGTCAAATTGTGCCAGTCTTCGCCTTTCTTCAGCCTGTAGCATTAGAATTTCTCTTGTTTCCCTCTCTTGTTCGTCCAACACTGACAGAACTTCTTGGGATGCAGCGGCTTCAGCTGCAGCCTCATTTCTTTTGATTGTGTTGCTGCTAGAGTGGGTAGAACCATATTTTGAATGATGAGACGGTGGCTTTGACAAAGAACCTGTTGAGTCCAGGATAGATCCGAAATCAGGCCATTCTTCCACTTCTGAATAATGTCCTTGAAGTTGCCTTGTTGCCTTCTGAACAATGAATTCTGAAAGAGACACACAGGTGTCAACCTTACGCCGTAGGTCTTGTTCAGGGGTCTCAAGTCGACGTAACTCTTCATAGGCGTTCTTTACATCGGAACAGTTTCTTTCAATGTTCTTAATCAGTTCTTTCAATTCGTCTTCAGAGGAAACTCCAGGGCACTCATCCAACACTTCTCTGCTGATTCTTGCTTGGCATTTCCATTTCACATAAGTACTATTGTACCGACGTTGCACAATCAGCAGCCTCTCTTCTTGAAGTTCTCTTCCCTTCGGGGTCAGAGTTCGTTTTCTTGCACCTTTCCGTAGGTTTTCCACTTCTTCGGATTCAGTGGCTGTAGCCTCGGATAGAGTAGATACATTGGCATCTTCAGTATCTGTGACTTGGGGTTGTGGAGGTTGGTTGGCATCTTCTTGGCCGGTTGTGGTGCTTGGGTCAGACATTTTGAATGAATGTGTGTGTGTTATAGAACGTGTGAGAGTAATGAGTTTGAATTGTGTCTAGTGTGTGTAAGTATATGTACAGACCTACTTCAAATTGACTTAAAACAATAAGAAATAAACCTTAATGCAGAGGAAATCTGCTTAGAAACACTTTAAATCCCTTATTCTTTAAATACCAAAAATATTTTTCAACAGTGGAGTTAACCCTTAACCTTGGTTATCTTTTTCACAGAAAATAAAAATAAAAAACAAAACACTGTACTTCTCCTTTAACCTTCTTAGTTTAGCTGAAAACCAAATGAGTTGTCCTTTAAACTATTTACTTAAATAAACACAAAATGAGCTTGTTACCCTTTAAACGTCTTAAACCTTTGTGAAAACAAAATTAATTATTTTAACCCTTTATCATGAAATACAAAATGACTTATGTGACATGTGGGACATTAGGACCTGGGAGCCGCCTGCCCAGAGCAGAGCAGAGCGGTAGCTTGACAGAGCCTCTATGTTAAAACTCCCGTGAGATCAATGAAGCTCACGTTTGTTCTCGTTCTCTATCGTGTTCGAGACTGGCTCTCCACTACAAATTATTCAATTTGTACGGGAACTGACCCCTCGGGGCAGTGTTCATGGATATCTCTTTAAGACACATCATCTATGGTGGCCCTGCCCAGATGCCAATCAGCGGGCTATTTAAGCCCCGTCTGGGCATGGCCACTTCGATTTTTTGATTTCCACGAGAGCAGACGTTTCGTGTATCTCAGCAGTTTTGACACTAAAACAATATATAATATATAAACAACATACAGCTGCGTGGCACACAGTCCGCTTACCGGAGGTAAGAAGAGAGCCGGTCGTCTCGACGACTCCTCTCAGGGCGCCGCGTAGCTCCACAAAATAATAACAACAGTAAACAAGCTGAGTGCCGAACCCGCTGGCGGAGGAAGCCTCAGTCTTGTCTGTGCGTTCGCTCCCTGGTGAAACCTGACCTCGTTGGGGGAAACCTTGTGACGGCGCTCGGTGTGGCCAAAGGGTCCCAAGCGTGAAACCGACCCCGTTGGTGGAGCCTTGGGCACCCTGGCTGCATAGCGTTGTGAGACCCGGAGTGAAACTGACCCCGTCGGAAGAAACTCCGTGGTTAATCATCGCGGCTGTATACCGCTGCGGCGGCCAGCGGGGTAGAACCCAGAGGAGCTGACCCAGTCGACGGATCTCTGAGGCCATCTGCTGTCGCTGTTCGCTGCCACCGCGGTCCAACCGGACCACACGGCAGAGAGTGCGAGAGTAAACAAACAAATTTCAGCGTGCTCCAACTTCCTCATGGCATGAGCGTCATAGTGTAGGAGGAGGCGCGTCAGGGACGGCTGCCAGACTGCACTGTGCCTCATGGTTCACAAGAGGGCGATGTGGCTCAAAGATCAGGAGACCGATGACTCACAGCGTCAGGCGCTGCAAATCTCTTACTCTGTCACAATTGGTTCTGGTTAATATATACTTATATGCTTATAAGTATGAAAATGGCGATCTACAAACAACACACTATGCATGTGGACTTGTAGGCCGACTTGAATTATATACAAAAGTTTGGAGGGCTCCAGTGTGCTTAATGTCAGATTGTTTTGTGCTAGAGCGCCTCAGTGCGGCCTAGCAGTTTATGTGCAACCTCTTTCAGA
This sequence comes from Electrona antarctica, assembly GCF_951216825.1. Taxonomy (NCBI): domain Eukaryota; kingdom Metazoa; phylum Chordata; class Actinopteri; order Myctophiformes; family Myctophidae; genus Electrona; species Electrona antarctica. Next base: position 35,539,246 of record NC_136789.1, read on the forward strand.
AAAATGAGAGGTCCATAACTCTGCTGGGGACACAAAACAAACGGTGGACATTGATTTAGTATGGACATCTGTCCTAACAAAGAGAGAGCACATGAGAGTCCCGTGTCATGGGGTCTTAGGGTACCATGTTGCCTTGATTCATTGATGCAGCATTGTGAGATTCTGCATAGGGTAGATTGTGACCCTTCACGTTCAAGCAATTACTATGTGCCCACTCCCTGTTGAGCACAGTCCAAACAGGTAAAATATGTGTACAATACAATAAGTATATACATATATAGGTGTATATAAATACACATATAATAAAGAATATAGGTATATATAGAATATATTAATATATCTATATAGAGACAAGAGGAGATGGAAACAGAGGGGTTTCTCAGGCTACATGTGGAGCTCATATGCCCACAGAGGATGGCCATGACCAGAGTGGGTCCCGCAGGGGCCCTGGTATGAGGACCCCGCCTCCTGTATGAATGGTCTCATCCTTCCAGCTGAGGCTGGGGGGGCCATGGGGGCCTGTTTTTAGAGGCAAAAGGCCAGTCATTTCCACTTCAGCCTAACAGACTAAAATGTTCCAGGTTAGAGCTGGGTGAGCTAAGCTCAGGCTAGGGCTCCGCCTCTTTTCTGCCCTGCCGGGTATGGACAGGTCTGTAAAGAGGGATTTTGTGAAAGTTTCTGTGAGACTACTTACGAGTGTCGGCAGCCTATTAATGCACTACAGTGTGCAGTTTAGGGAGTGAGCGTTGAGTCGCCCTCTCTGGGTAGCTGTTGTGTCTCGTTTGTAGGGGAGACTAACAAAATCCCTTGGGGTCAGACGGCCATTATAGCACACTATACAGGCGTATTGTTTATTGTTTATTGAATGGATCCCCATTAGCCGACGCCGGGGCGACAGCTAATCTTCCTGGGGTCCATATAAAATACATACAAAAAGTACATAGATACATGTATTGTTGGTCTTGCGCCAGCTTACGCGCCTGTGATGTAGTTCGGTATTGTGGATCTGGGTTCAGTGACACAAACAGAACATGCTGGGTCAGTCGAATGTTTCCCTTTATGCTGGGCAGTCATCATAGCGCACTATACTGCCTTTAACACAGTCCGCTTACCGGAGGTAAGAAGAGAGCCGGTCGTCTCCACGACTCCTCTCAGGGCGCCGCGTAGCTCCACAAACAACAACAGCAAACAAGCTGAGTGCCGAACCCGCTCGCGGAGGAAGCCTCAGTCTTGTCCGTGCGTCCGTCCCTGGTGAAACCTGACCACGTTGGGGCCAACCGGCGGGGTATGGCTAGACGTGCTCAGCGCACTGAGCCCACTCCTCAGTCCTGACAGCTCAGGGAACCCAGCCCCCCGCCTGCTGTCTCTCGAGACAGTGGCTGTCAATTCAGGTGGACTCCTGGGTAGGTTCCACCATGTCTTAGGTGGGTTGTATGCTACATACAACACTCCCCGGTCAAGGAAGGGCTAGGGTTTGACAGACCGGCCTCCGAGGCAACTGGCCTGCCATGCTCGAATGGAGTTCTGTGTCCTCCCATTCAGCATATACCTAGCCCCCTGCGTTGACGCAGTCCTGGGACCCTGGCATCGGGAGAGCCGTCACATCCTAAATTGGGTGACCGGCTGTTGTGCGTTTGCCCAAGAGGTGAAGTGCCACAACAATGTGGCTCCGGCAGCACGTTGGGCACCTAGGCTCGCTCCAGTGACGGGCCACCTTCAGGGCTCATCCCGATTACAGTGAGCCAGCTTGGGCCTCCGCCCCTTAGGGCTGAGGGCAACCACGGTGCACTTTGTTCCCCCGGCTCCCCTGAACATGTGACCAGTGCATTATCTGTCATTTACGGTCAGGCACTATGCGGCGTGTTGCTGACAGTGTCAGTTTACATACGTATGTAAACGTGTATAGTTCCGTCTGTTCACACAGCAGAGTGTGACGAGACTGTCAGGGGTGAGCAGAACCACCATAAGGGTGTATTACGGCATGGCCGTTTAAGCGCCTGGGTGTAATTGTGTGTGGGGGAAACCGGTTATCAGAGCCACGGAGTGAGCTCCCTCCTTATCCAGGGGTAATGGGCTACGCCGGTGACCTGGTGACACGGCGGACCGCTGTCCCACACAAGGGCAACACGAAGATCATCCAGTTACTGAAGGGTGCTCGCACCGTTAATCCCTCGCACATTAGGTCGGCAGTCCCCCACGGGAGGTGGTACTGTCTGCCTTGCGGCATGAGCCAGTTAAGCATGGCCACTTGGGTGGCTTCTCGCAGGACAGCATTCTTGTTGTTAGCAGTGTCAGCCACAAGAATGTCCCTATCAGTGCATGAAGGATGCTGCCGCTTCCTACATGGCAATGGTTAGGTGGGGCTGGCACCCATCCCTGCATTCTACCATACGGCCTGATCAGAGTACGAGCCGGTCAGCCTGTTGAGCTGCACCCTTCCCACCCTCCTAAGCAGGGGGGTGAAGCAGGATTGCAGTCACTGTTGGGCCCTGTCAGGGCCCCTAATGGGCCAAACTGTCTTAGGCAGATGGTCTCCAGGACTGGGCTCCCTCATTGGGTTGTGAAACAATCTAGCAGGCATATAGGTGGGCAGGAAGGCCAGCCCCAACAGAGATGGGGGCACAATCCGTGCAGGGCCTTGTGGCCCATGCACTGATGACGAGATGTCCCTCTATCTGAGATCTGTGGGACGGACTCTGTGTCGATGCCGTCCGCATTTAGCAGGTTATACCAGTGTGGTATCCATGTGGCAGCCAGCACCATCCTCACTAATCGTGCGGGGCTCCGCAGCAGGACATGGCTTCAACAGTCTGTTGGCCTACTGTCCGACGGGCGGACTTAAGCAGGAGGGCATGTCCCTGCAGACTGCAGTAACCTGGTTACATTTCCCAAAGGGCACCCTGGGGCTCAGAGGAGCTCAGGTTAGGGCCCCACCAGTCCCATTTGGGGGCCAGGCTGTTAGCCCTGGAGGCTCTATGATGAGCCCCCTTCAAAATCATTTAGTCAGTGAGCCTGACATAATGTCACTCAAGACAGCAGTTTGTTGGCTGTCACGTCTGCAAGGAGAAATGTGGGAGTTGCGAGCTCTGTCAACCCATAACAAGCTCGGCCGGGTGATGGAGTAGTTTTACACCTCGACCCAACCTTCTCCCCAAGGTTCTCTCAGGGGCACATCTCAATCAGGTGATTGAGCTCTGTCCTCGCTTCACATGCAGACGGACGAAGTGTGCAGACATAGCTGGTCACCCACTCTGCCCCGCTAGAGCGTTGGAGTCGTCTGTCAGGGCCACACGTAGGCCCACAAAGTGATGGACCAGCGCTTCGTGTGTTTTAGCAGGGGTGCTCGGTTGGACCACGGTCGAAGGCTGGACTGTCCCACCGGATCACAGGGGTGATCCAACAGGAATACAAGCAGGCAGGAGTGCCAGTGTCGCCTGAAAGGCGGGCACACTCTGCCCATGGGATGACAGCCCCCTGGTTGCTGTAGAATGGTGCATCTCTGGCAGAGATCTACACAGCAGCGACATGGTCGACTCTGTCTACATTTACCCTGTCCTACCGATGGAACGTGGTGGCATCCGCTCCCCCTGTGGGAGTCGCTCCTGCGTGCTACTCAGCGGTAGGATCACCGGCACCTTGACCGGTCAGGTCGGCCGGGCATCTGACGGGCTGGCTTGAGCAGCCCTTCACCCCGGTGGTCAATGGCCTAGCATCATGCTGGGCCAGCTGAGCCTAGGTGGCATCTTGCGCCTAGGCCACAAGTTTTGTTGACTGGCCGCAGCGTCTGGCTGGGCCAGCTGAGCCTAGGTTGCGTCTTGCGCCTAGGCCACGAGTATTACTTACTTGGTACGAATAGTGGAGTTTTAGAGCATGTTGGCAAGCGCCTGTGGCAAGGATAGCCACGGTCAGACTCATGGCGCTCACCACGTATAGGCTCTAAGGGAATTCGAGGTTAAACTGCCTCGAGCTGCCGCAGGGGCAGCCGGGTCTGCTTATTTCATCGCGGTGTGTCTTAGAGCGTTCCCGTACAAATTGAATAATTTGTAGTGGAGAGCCAGTCTCGAACACGATAGAGAACGGAGGGTTACACGGTAACCCAGGTTCTCTGAGTGGAGAGACTGGCTCTCCACGAAAGAGCCGCTCCGAAATTCGTGTCAATCAAGAGTTAATCGAAGTGGCCATGCCCAGACGGGGCTTAAATAGCCCGCTGATTGGCATCTGGGCAGGGCCACCGTAGATGATGTGTCTTAAAGAGATATCCATGAACACTGCCCCGAGGGGTCAGTTCCCGTACAAATTGAATAATTTGTAGTGGAGAGCCAGTCTCTCCACTCAGAGACCCTGGGTTACCGTGTAACCCTCCGTTCTGTCGTGTGCATGTAGCGTCAGTGCCCAGCAGCACCCGTCGCGTCCGTGTAAATCAATTTACCAAGGTATGTTACAACAAAGGCTTACACATTGTAGTCTGTTGCATTTAGTATGATTTAGAGTTGTAGATACTTATTGTTGTTGTGCTTCTAGAAACTGCTGGTGCTGTTGTGGGGCTAGGCTGTACAGAGCAGACTACACTTGGACCCAGTGTCCACACACACTATTTAACAGCATGCAACCACCTTATGTCATACTTTTAATTCACATATTTATTATGATGGGGAATTAATATTGTTTCTGTATTTCATGATAGAACAATGTCAGACCGGATCCGGACCTGGCTAGCCTGAATCCTGCCTGCTGGGTATAAGTGCCTTGGGCCTAGGAGGTAGGAAGATAGGCTTGCCAGTATATGTTTATATTATTATGAGTACTTATGATGGGTGCTCAGTGTCTAATTGCTCTTGTATATTGCAGGCTGAACTGGTGACACAGAGTGGTCAGCAGACAGCCATTGCTCTTTTCCTCAGTTTTAGTTTGTTTTTAATTGTTTCCATGCTCTACAGTGCCTCCAGTATTTTAGATAACCTTATTGAAAGAAACCTCCTGTACTGTATATTTTACTGAATGACCGTTGTTACCCCCCTTCCCCACTTCTAGTGTGCTTTTACCTTTTGACTAACAGCAAGTGTTTGTGCGCAACATAAGCCGCAGTGCCATGATAGTTTGCAGTGATTTATATCTTATTCTCGTAGCCGTTTGCAGTGATTTATATCTTATTCTCGTAGCAGTTTGCAGTGATTTATATCTTATTCTCTTAACAGTTTGCTGTGTTTATGAGAAGTGCTATATTGTCCCTCCGGTCAAGTAATTTAAATACAACACTTATGAAGGTTTTGCCTCAGGCTCTAGTATAAGAAGAGTTGGTCTGTGTCATTTCTCCACAACTGCTCCAGGATATCAATCATTTCTGATCAGATCTGACTCCAGACTTCAGGTGAAGATGAACTCTATCAACCTCAACTCTGCTGAACAGGAGGAACCCAAAGACCCAAAATACACAGCAAAATTGTGTATTTCTTTACTAACAAATGGCACAACTTTTTTTTCCAATCCAGCGTTGCATCAGCAGTCTGGCCTCCCTGTCTTACCAACAGTAAGTGAACATAGAAGCTTGGCTAAACCAAAACAGCATGGCTGTGACCAGTGTGGACAACGCTACCATTACATGTCTGCCCTTAAAAGGCACCAGATGATTCACACAGGAGAGAAGCCCTATGGATGTGATCAGTGTGGACATATGTTCTCTTCAATGGACAGCCTTAAAAAGCACCAGAGAATTCACACAGGAGAGAAACCTTATGGATGTGATCAGTGTGGAGAACACTTCTGATGTATCTGGAAATCACAATTCACATTAATATAGATAAAGAACCATGTTTTAAACTAAAGTGGATCTTTGTCTCTCAGGGCCTGAGAGAGTGACATGACGTGTTTAGACAGGATGTATGGGCAGCTGCAGGAGGGACCCTAAAGATATGGCTTGCTGATAGTAGGCCAGGACACCTACTGTGCCTCCTGGCTCTGTCCTTCCTGGTGACCACTACCTTATCTAGACATGTTTGACCATTTGGTACAGGGGGGTTGGGACCACCTTTGCATTCTTCCTTTGATGTCTCTGTCTCTGAGTGGTATAAGGTCTACTGAAAATGTTTGTAACAGTTGTTCAGTGGCTCACACGCCGTGAGGCGGGTGGCCTAGGCCCATGCAGGAGAGATGATCTGTACTTTGTGTCTGCAAATAAATGGAACTCCGGAGCAACTTTCATTCTGCCTTTGTCTCTGCTGTTGGCTTCATTCTCCGTCCAGAGTGTTTTTTAGTTTTATGCTCTATGGGGAGAGGAAAAGCAGTTCTCTCCTTTGTAGAACAGATTCTTCAAAGTGGTGCCGAACTCGGTCGTGTTGATGCATTTTTGCGTCAGGCGAGAGAACCAGTGGACAATTGACAATTCAGTCTAATAGATATTTCGGTCGGCAATTTTTTGGACGGAGGGGAACGGCGACGACGACGGCGCTATGCGCACTGCAGTCGAACCAGCGAGACATTGGCGACGGCCTGCCCGGCGCGGTGGGGGGGGTTTCATTCATCACCACCACGACGGAGGCGGCCTGCACCGAGGAGCGGCGATGGGCAACGGCGTGATGCTCTCGGCGATCGTGACCAGAGGCGATGCTCGGCGGCTGGACGGCGGGGAGAGGGGTGCTACGGAGCACAGCGTGCCCCGGCCCGAGGGCGTTCGTCGGCGGTCAGCGGTCCAAGGGAGGCGATGGCCACTTCATTGACTCTTCACGGCGCGTCTCGACTCGACAGGCGCCGGCGGCGAGGCGTCGTGGCTTCGTTCCATTCAGCGGCTCGACAGAGCTGATCTACAAGCTCGCAACGCGGCGGATCGCACGTTTCTGCCTTGCAGAGGCCTGCAGGCTCCTGTGATGACACTGGTTCACTTTCTCGTTTTTTAGTCATGTTGTATTATCATGACTGAAAGGGAGGAGGTGATAAAGTGAATTCAGATCAGAATTCAGAATGAAAGTTTCCGGACGGGACAAAGGGCAACTCTACAACAGAGCGGCCTACGCCATGCGGTGCATAAGTGTACTGCACAATCACAACCTCGTTTGGCCCGTGTGCGCTGACTGATGACGAAGGTGAGACAAAAGGAGAAGAAACGTTACAGAAGATTTTATTATATCAGATGGATATCGTTCCATTTGATTTCAAATGTATGTCTACGTTTGTCTAGTTCAACATATAATGGGCATGTGTGTTGATTTTATGTGTCAGGTATTTAATTAGAGAAGTTGGCTTAATGGGGATGATATGCCTAAGGGAGATTTGGAGCTGAATAGAAATATTTTTGTTCGAATAAATTTGTGAATGGGAAAAGTCAACGAAGGTATTTCTGCTATGACATGTGGGGAAAACTCTAAAGTTATATAAATTACTCTAGGATTTTAACGTAAGTGAATAATAGTAGCATGCACGTTTTTTATATGTTGTTTCGTGGGTGTGAATCACAAAGAGGTGGTCAGGTCTCGCATTGGTCCGTCCATGACCTAAGGGGTCATGAAGTGAATGTTGTAAGTGCCGCAGTGCTGTTATTTGTACGAGCCTTGGGAAATCTAGAGTGTTGAAATAATTTGGATGATTTCTGCATGTCCTAAAGATGAGTTAACTAAACAAAAATGAATCATTTTATGAATGACTATGGTAAAACTTATCCTTAACATTAACTGATGCTAAGAGCATCAGATGTAAAGTTTGAAGAACCGTAACACACTTTGGATTCAATAATTGGGTGCTTTTGGGTGAAGCAAAAGGGGTTGGATTCAGCGACGGTGTATTGTGTTTAAATGTCAGATAAATGTTTACGGGTTATCATTTATGTCAATGATCATGTTTTGAGTTATGTAAAGGTTTAAAGTGAAGTTAATTACAGTACAGAGAAGTTAGGGTGTAAGAGAGAACACAGAAGGGAGTTCTATAAGCACACCGATGATAATACTGTAATGGAATGAGAACACTGGTAACGAGTTATGTGATTTGAATGCCTGGAAGTTTGTAAGCCATTTTTAATTCTACTGTAATTGTTTGATTTCTTTGTGTCATCTTGATGTTCCAGTCAGTGCCAAAGGGAGGACGAGGGTCAATAATTGTGTTTCCATATTCGTTTTTATGAGGCATGGTTGCCTCAAAGGGAGGTCTGATGTATCTGGAAATCACAATTCACATTAATATAGATAAAGAACCATGTTTTAAACTAAAGTGGATCTTTGTCTCTCAGGGCCTGAGAGAGTGACATGACGTGTTTAGACAGGATGTATGGGCAGCTGCAGGAGGGACCCTAAAGATCTGGCTTGCTGATAGTAGGCCAGGACACCTACTGTGCCTCCTGGCTCTGTCCTTCCTGGTGACCACTACCTTATCTAGACATGTTTGACCATTTGGTACAGGGGGGTTGGGACCACCTTTGCATTCTTCCTTTGATGTCTCTGTCTCTGAGTGGTATAAGGTCTACTGAAAATGTTTGTAATAGTTAGTTCAGTGGCTCACACGCCGTGAGGCGGGTGGGCCAGGCCCATGGCTGTGAATGATGTCTTGTACTCTCTGAAAATAAATGGAACTCCGGAACCTTCATCTGCCTGCCTGTGCCTCTTCATCTCTGTCTGCAGAACTTCTCCGTATTTTTGCCTGAGTATTTTCTAGTCTAAGTATTTAACGTCTGTTTATGCTCTATGGGGAGAGGAAAAGCACTCTCTCCTTTGTAGAACAGATTCTTCACTTCTCTCAAATGTCCAGTCTTAAAAAGCATCAGAAAGTCCACACTGGAGAGAAACCCTATGGATGTGATCAGTGTGAACAGCACTTCTCTCGAATGTCCACCCTTAAAATACACCAGAGAATACACACCGGAGAGAAACCCTATGGATGTGATCATTGTGGACACCACTTCTCTCGAATGTCCAGTCTTAAAAAGCATCAGAAAGTCCACACTGGAGAGAAACCCTATGGATGTGATCAGTGTGAACAGCACTTCTCTCAAAAAACCCACCTTAAAACACACCAGATAATTCACACTGGAGAGAAACCCCATGGATGTGATCAGTGTGGACAACACTTCTCTACAGCGGCACACCTTAAAAGTCACCAGAGAATACACACTGGAGAGAAACCATATGGATGTGATCAGTGTGGACAACACTTCTCTCATATGTCGAGCCTTAAAAAGCACCAGAGAATTCACACAGGGGAGAAACCCTATGGATGTGATCAGTGTGGACAACACTTCTCTACAGCGGCACACCTTAAAAGTCACCAGAGAATACACACTGGAGAGAAACCATATGGATGTGATCAGTGTGGACAACACTTCTCTCATATGTCGAGCCTTAAAAAGCACCAGAGAATTCACACAGGAGAGAAACCCTATGGATGTGATCAGTGTGGACAACATTTCTCTGACATGTCCAGCCTTAAAAGTCACCAGAGAATTCACACAGGAGAGAAACCCTATGGATGTGATCAGTGTGGACAACATTTCTCTGACATGTCCAGCCCTAAAAGGCACCAGAAAATTCACACTGGAGAGAAACCCTATGGATGTGATCAGTGTGGAAAACACTTCTCTCATATGTCCAGCCTTAAAACACACCAGAGGATTCACACTGGAGAGAAACCCTATTGATGTGATCAGTGTGGACAACACTTCTATACAAGGTCCAACCTTAAAACACACCAGAGAATACACACTGGATAGTAACCCTATGGATGTGAACAGAACACTTCTCCCAAAAGAGCAACCTTTAAACACACCAGATAATTCACACTGGAGAGAAACCCTGTGATTAGTGTGGACAACACTTCTCTCTAGTGTCCTACCTTAAATCATACTGTTTAAATGAACTGTTCTTTTTAGTATTTCATATTCACTCAGTCAAGAGTCAGGGTCAGTTTGTTGGTGGCTTGTTTTGGAGCCTGTTAGAGCAAATGTAAATGTATGAATTCTGAAATTTGCACATTTTGTATTGCATCTGTATTAGTAGCATCCTATTGTTATACTATACAATGTATGTTCCACCTACATTTTGTTGCAGATAGAGAAAAACAATATTATCCATTACCAATATTAATTAATTCTCAATCTTTGTCAATGTCATTTGACTTGTATATGTACTGTAGATTAGATGTATATGATGTTTTCCCTCCCATTTATATTAAATCTACAATACAAGTTATTTCAGTGTTAGCAATGACAAACAAACCTACCTAGTCATATGATGAATATTGAATATTGTTATTATGAATTTATATTCTCCATTCTTAGCATAGTAATTCAAAATGACCATTTTTATTTCTTTGTTACATTATGTTAGGTGCTGTCACAAATAAACGTAACAAAATCACCTATAATAAACAATAAGCGTTTACTTTACTTCATGCTCCTACTGTTGTTGTAAATATAAAAAAATCACACTTGTGTGAAGTGATGGGCGCTCTTATAACCGTACATCATCACATTCAAATCATCACATTCGTGGTACGCACATAAACACAAAGCTGGGCAAAAGAGGGGCTGGGGTGGATACATAGGTGTAACGCCCGGGATTCGAACTCCGGTCTCCCAGGCGAAAGTCCAACATGACTTTTGGACCGGGGGAGACATTTGAGGACCTCAGGCAGATGCTCTGAGCCACACTGCGACATATGCACCCCACCCCCCTATTTGAATAACGTCCGGTCCCTTACAAGCTGAGACGTAGAGTTCTTATACTCTACTTGGCAGGTAGAAAACAAAGCTACCACATTTGCATTTGAATGAACTGAGAATGTAAAAGTGCTCCAAGCACTCACACAGTCACTCACAGATGCAGGTTCAGCAGCATGAAATACTCTTTGGAAGGCAACAACACACCTTGTAATGTAAAATGGTAAATGGTGCATTTATATATCGCCTTTATCCAAGGCGCTTTACATAGATTGTGCATTACATTCACCCATACATTCATACACCGATTGCGGCGGATGAATTAACACCGGGGAGAACCTTACTCAATGACTAGAACAAACTGCCTATATATTTAGTCATATGATGAATACTGAATATTGCTATTTGTTTTCCTTTGTCCAAAATTGACTTTTCTTAGCATAGCAATTGAAATGATATTTGATCTATGTAGTGACACATTATTTTCTGTTTATTACTTTGTTACACATTAAAATGTGTGCAGTCTATAGTTTATAGTGTGTACTGTGTACTGTGTGTGCATGGTAATTCAATCCAAAATATAGTACAGGTAAAAATATCTCTCTCTCTTTTTAAGTACCGGAACAACCTAAAAGTACAGGTAAAAATATAATACATGTAGAAATCTCTCTCTCTCTGTTTAAAAGCACAGGTAAAAATCTCTGTTACCTTGAAAATACAACGGTTTTACGGGGCGACAAACACACACACACACACACACACACACACACACACACACACACACACACACACACACACACACACACACACACACACACACACACACAGCTATGTTAGAAAGGATTACATGAACTACATGTAACTCCTATTATATTTTCCTTTTACTTGTATTTTTCTTATTTGTATACATTAACATGTACATGGGCTTTTTATTAAGCTTCATGCTGCATGCAAATGAGAGCACAACACATATATAGAATAGCAATGATAGTGGTTTATATTACTTGTCAAAGTCAGAGATAGGTTGTGCAGTCCATCGGCTATCAAGTTACATGTCCTTGTGACAAAGACATTGTACATCTTCACTTGTGCTACGAGTATATGTGTTTCAGTCTATGTATTAACCTTTTAGTAATAACCAGCAAGACTCCTAAAGGCAAGAAGCAGAGGTTGCGTGCACGCATCCGCCTCGTTGATGGCAGACTGCAGTGCTGGGCGAGCGCTGGCACTTTGGCATGGGGGGTCTGATCAGCATGGAATTAAATATTTGAGTGATACACTGACAGGAATTGCACGTCTAACATATTTAAAGGGTTTAAGTAGGTTAGACAGCCTTTCTTCCCCCTATAGGGTAGATGATTGTCCTCCTCTTAGAGGACATTTACACCTGTATTATGATGTGACACTTTATTGATCACCCAGGATGCAAATGGTGAACCGGCCCATCGACACCTAGGATGTATTGAAATGCTAAGTATGACCAGTTCTATGAAGACGGGCGACAGTTCTGTACAACACAACAACAGTCCTGTACAGAAACCACACCACTGTCTTCTAGGTACTAATGTGAAATCATTTTAAAGATTGAACTTACACTGCAAATTAATTCTAAACATGTACAGGGGATATTATAAATCCAGGTGTGAAGGAGTACCGTGTGTTCATGGATTGAGTAATTTGGAAAACTAATAAATGACTCATTGTACTTTACTTGATTTTATTAAATGTTCAAAGTCAATCGTTTTTTGTATCTGTGGCTTGTAGGAGTGTGTTGTGTTCATGACTATATCAACCAGTAACATAAATAATAATCATTACATAATCAATAGCCTACATATTATATATTTACCTCATGGTTGAAATAACAACGTTGTTCTTTATAGGAACATGTCAGTCAGTCTGTCATATAAAGAAGACCACATGGAAGCATTGGAAGGTAGGCCTAATAACAAAGCATGTCCCACTAGAAAACATTATATTAGTGACACAAATGAAGACAATACAAATAAGATGCTGTTCCTTCACTACAATAGGTTGTATTGTTCAGGAGGAATTTGGAGCAATCGTGTGCAAATTAAGTTTCTATGTGAACTTGAAAGACCTTGAAAGTGTCTCAGTCGCTCTGGTCGAATAACAAGAGAGACTCATTCACACACATGGAAAAGGACATGAATGGTGTTGTTTATTTGACATGTAAATGACAGCAGGACATGCATAATAGATAGCAGCAACCTTATAATATAGGAGGAATGTCTGTTTGTACAAAGAAATAAACATAAAACAATGTGTCACTACATAGATCAAGTGTCATTGAGTGGAAAATGGGGAAATGAATCGAATTAATTTAAAAGTTTTAAATTATAAAATAAATCAGGAAAGACACACACACACACACACACACAGCAGTGGACAGCAGTTATCTCAAATGGCAAAACCTTAAAAGCCACCAGATAATTCACACTGGGAAGAAGCCATATGGATGTGGTCAATGTGGGCAACACTTCAAGGTGAAATAAATTTAAAGATTGAATTTACACTGCAGATTCATTCTAAACATGTAACAGGGGATATTATAAGTCCAGATGTGGAGGAGTACTGTGTGTTCATAAAATGAGTAATTTGGAAAACAAATACATGAGTCATTGTACTTTACTTTTCCTTTTTTTTATCTGTGGCTTGTAGCAGTGCGTTGTGAATTTCAACCAGTAACATAATGATTTCGAAAAAGAGAGGAAATAGTAAACATTATCACATTAAAGCAAGTAACATTTTTGCAACATAAATACATATGCTGGGATGTAAATCACAGTATAATGAGCAGCTGGTTCTTCTACTTATGGCTCTGCTTCAGTAACACTTAATTCATATTTAATTATAGTATTCAATATTGTTAGACTGTACATATATTGTCCAGACCCTCACTGTATGTGCATAATGTCCATACATATATGTATTGGATATAAATAGATTCATTATGTTACATATTAAGTTTACAAAGCAATATCACAGTTACCAGTTTCTTTCTAGATTAGAAGGTTGCATTGAGCATGCCTGGGGGAGGAGGGAGGGGCGGAGCATGCAGCAGTTTGTTAGGTTGTGATTGGTTGAGAGATGGCTCTATTGTTCTCCTCTTCAGCCTATCAATCCAAGCAGTTAGTGGCTCCACCTCCGGCTCTCTAGTATAAGAAGAGTTGGTCTGTGTCAGTTCGCCACAACTGCTCCAGGATATCAATCATTTCTGATCAGATCTGACTGTGGACTCCAGACTTCAGGTGAAGATGAACTCTATCAACCTCAACTCTGCTGAACACGAGGAACCCAAAGACCATGGTATGTTACTTGCCCCTTTACATGTTATATTTTGATTAGTTAATAGTCATTGTAGTCTCAATCCTCCATTTGTTTCATAGTAATTTGATTTAGATGTTCCTTTTTATTGTCTCACAGTGAATAGAAGTGACTGTAGTAATACATACGTATACTAGGCTAAAGGAGGTGTGCAATGAACATAGCTTAGGCTATTGTATATTTAATTTATTATTATCATCACATTATTTCTGTGCATAGCAAAATTGTGTATTTATTTATTAACAAATTGCAATTTTTTACCTTTCCAATACAGTGTTGCATCATCAGTCTGGCCTCCTTGTCTTACCAACAGAAAGTGAACATAGAAGCTTGGCTAAACCAAAACAGCATGGCTGTGACCAGTGTGGACAACGCTACCATTACAAGTCTGACCTTAAAGCACACCAGAGAATTCACACTGGAGAGAAACCCTATGGATGTGATCAGTGTGGACAAAACTTCTCTCAAATGTCCAACCTTAAAAAACACCAGCTAATTCACACTGGGGAGAAACACTATGGATGTGATCAATGTGGACAGCAGTTCTCTCAAATGGCAAACCTTAAAAGCCACCAGATAATTCACACTAGAGAGAAACCCTATGGATGTGATCAGTGTGGACAACACTTCTCTCATAAGTCCAACCTTAAAAGCCATCGGAAAATTCACACTGGGGAGAAGCCATATGTATGTGGTCAATGTGGGCAACACTTTTCTATAATGTCCAGCCTTAAAAAACACCAGATGATTCACACTGGAGAGAAACCCTATGGATGTGATCAGTGTGGGCAACACTTCTCTCGAATGTACAGCCTTAAAACACACCAGCGAATTCACACCGGAGAGAAACCATATGGATGTGATCAGTGTGGACAGCACTTCTCTCAAATGAACAGCCTTAAAACCCATCAGCGAATACACACTGGAGAGAAACCATATGGATGTGATCAGTGTGGACAACACTTCTCTCAACTGCCCAGCCTTAAAAAACACAAGAGAATTCACACTGGAGAGAAACCCTATGGATGTGATCAGTGTGGACAACACTTCTCTGAAATGTCCAGCCTTAAAACACACAAGAGAATTCACACTAAAGAGAAACCCTATGGATGTGATCAGTGTGGACAACACTTCTCTCAAATGAACGGCCTTAAAACCCATCAGAGAATTCACACTGGAGAGAAACCATATGGATGTGATCAGTGTGGACAACACTTCTCTCAAATGTCCAACCTTAAAACACACCAGAGAATTCACACTGGAGAGAAACCCTATGGATGTTATCAGTGTGGACAACACTTCTCTCAACTGTCCAGCCTTAAAAGCCACCAAATAATCCACACTGGGTAGAACAACTAGGGGTGTGATCTGTGGGACAACACTTTTCTGTAATGTCTAACCTTAAAATACACCAGATAATTGACACTGGGAACCTTTTCATTGCGATGTGTGTGGAAAAGCTTTTAGTCAATCAAATTATGTGGAAGTTCACAAGGTTGTACACACTGGATTTAAAGTTGTTTTTTATACTTGTGGTTGGTGTGGTAAGTTTTACTGCTTCAAGCCACCACTGCTTCAAAACTTCATGAGCACACATGAAAGATAAATCTGATTACTGTGAACAGTAACAATTATATTGTATTATTATTTTGTATTAATGTGTTGATTAATTGTAAGTAAACATAACCAAGTGTAGCATGATGATCCATTATGGTATTTTAGGCAATTGTTTATTAAGAATTCAAAAGTATGAATTTTGCACATTTTCCATCTGCGTATCTGCATTTATTTTTTGAGTGGTGTAAACCACTCCTACAACTGGCTTTGTTAGTTTGTCTGTCTGTCTGTTTGTACCAAAAAATGAGCATGGTTGCTATGGTCACCCAGTTCACACGGGTGTGATTTCATTACGTCAGACATTACGTCAGACCACAGCTGATCAGTCTATATAAGACCTTACACCACTCAGTTCACACGGGTGTGATTTTTTTAATGATACTTGATCTATATGTATTGACACATTATGTTCTATTTTCTTTTACATGTAAATACTTTCAGTCCAAAATAAAGGTAAACAAAAATGTCAAGTAATGTTTGAGTTTGTGGTAATTGCAGTCAATAGAGAAAACGTAGAATACGCACATCGACAGGCTGGGTGCTGGGCTAGAGAGACTGCAGGAGTTGATGAATGGAGCCCGCACACCGTTTCGATCTATTTGATCTTCATCACCTGATGAAGATCAAATAGATCGAAACGTTGTCAGAAAAGTTTAATAAAGAAAGTATTTTTGTACCTACCGTATATGGTGTGCAGGCTCCTACAATTGCAGTCAATCACATGAAATACTCTTTGGAAGGCAACAACACACCTTGTAATGTAGGAGCACGTAACAGTTCTGCCAGTAGTGGAAAGTACTCACACTTTCTACTTAAGTAAAAGTATCAATGCTGCGATATAGAAATAGCCTGCTACAAGTAAAACACTAAAACTATAAATGGAAAAAGCTGTTTGATTGCTTGTATTAACTGAGCCATTAGCAGTGATATAGAACCACAATAGAACATTTAACTGAGCCATTAGCAGTGATATAGAACCACAATAGAACATTTAAAACATATATATATTTAACTGAGCCATTAGCAGTGATATAGAACCACAATAGAACATTTAAAACATATATATATTTTTTAAATGTAGTCGAAATTTGGCGGACATTTGACCTAATGTCTCTTTCCATTGTCAATGGCAAATATTGAGACGTGTCGGGTCAAAAGCTGTTTATAGAGCTAGCGCCCCTCAAAAAGGACAGTGCAGCAGTTCAAGGAGTTTATTGTAAAATGTGAATAAATCATAAGCGAGAGGAAATGGTTTGAAAGCATTAAGCCACACGTCTCACTGTCTCCGTTCTCACACATCTTTATCCTGTTTTACAGGAACACGTATATCTGTTATTTGGTGCCAGAACCCTGGTCCCTGTAAAGGCTCATACATACTCCACTTTTAGGTGATAGGTGATCACCTTCACCAGGTGATCACCTTCACCAGGTTATCACCTTCACCAGGCTATCACCTTCACCAGGTTATCACCTTCACCAGGCTATCACCTTCACCAGGCTATCACCTTCACCAGGCTATCACCTTCACCAGGCTATCACCTTCACCAGGCTATCACCTTCACCAGGCTATCACCTTCACCAGGCTATCACCTTCACCTGCATAACGAGTCGAGGCAGCGATAGATGATCACCATGGCGAGTGACGTAATGTTGTAGTTTTCTAACCCTTAAAAAAAAACTACACAGCGGTGATAAGCTTTCACCTCAAACAGGAGTATGAATGCAGCTTAACAGTTTACTGAGGAGTCGTCCGGGTGGTCAAAGTCATTTCCTGTTCATGAGGTCGTTCATTCTTCGTAACCAGCCATTCAGGTTAGGGTAATTGTCGCCTGCGTCGCGGTATACCTCAGGAACCTCATCACCCTCCGCAGTGGTCGCATCCAACTGGAGTTGTGTTTGGACGGCGATGAAGATTTTGACCTCCTGAAGGGTGAGCTTGTTTCCTTCCATGTACTGCTGGTTGGTCAACTGTTTTTCGGCAGTTGCGAGAAACCCGTCGCCTCGGAATGCTTTCCACAGCACCAAAGTTCGAATGAAGTTGGTGTTCAGATGCGGCGTCAGCTTTTTGTATTTGACCGTTTTAGTGTTCATCACGTGGCTGATGGTGAAGTCATTGCATGGCTGGACGTGCCATTCGGGGACACAGTGGGTGGCGTTTCCCACGACTCGTTTCCGTCTTGCCAAGGCATACAGTCCCTGTTCAACCCTGAAGGTAAGCGCTACCTTTACGTGACCGTCTATCATCTTCTTGGGGACAAATACTTCCATTACTTCGAAAGCAGAAAAAGCCCGTCATACTTGGGTCCCTATGTGTTCTCGACCCTTGGGTTTCAGTAATCTACCTGTTGTGATATGTGATGTTATTTATAACAGCCACTAGATGGCAATGATGATGACTGAGTGCCACACCTATATGAAGACCACACCTACAAACATTTCCAGATCATAGAATAGGATGTATGACCTGTATGCTACCAAACCCTACCAGTTCTAATAAAGCTATATATCAAGAACCGAGTTTCTTCATTGAGATACAGAAACATTACATGGTACCAGGAGTGATCACGAGTCGTCATGGAAAGTGTGAAGCCGCCAGACGCAGTGAATTGGACTGGTAATGTGGACTATGAGTGGCGTACCTTCAAACAGCGTTTAATGCTGTACCTGATGGCTGCAGGCCTAGATGAAAAGTCTGAGGCAAGGAGGATTGCACTGCTTCTGACTGTCGCTGGACAACAAGCTGTGGAAGTATACAACACCTTTGAGTTTGCCAACGCAGGAGACAAAGACAAGTTTGATGAGATTGTCAAGAAGTTTGATGAACACTGTTCACCAAAGAAAAATGAAACCTTTGAAAGGTATGTGTATCGCTCCAGAATGCAACAGCCTGCTGAAAGTTTTGATGTGTTTCTGACGGATTTAAAGCTAAAAGCGAGAACATGCAACTTTAAGGATGTGCATGATTCTATGATCCGAGATCAGCTTGTGTTTCATACAAGATTCAAACATTGAGGGAGAGGTTACTGCGGGAGACGGAGCTAACCCTTGAAGCAGCTGTGAAAATATGCCATGCCAGTGAATTGGCAATACAGCATGCCAGAACATTTGCGGGCGACACTATAAAGGATGGTGCAGCAGTCGCCATGATCTCAAGAAAGACATACAACAAAGAAGCACAGAGGCAGACCAATCAGCGAAATAAATCAGAGACTTTTCATTGTAAAAGATGTGGTACACGCCATGCACCAAAACAATGCCCAGCATATGGGAAAATGTGTCACAAGTGTCAAGGACAAAATCACTTTTCCAAGCAATGCTTTTCCAAGGGAAAACAAGGCAGAGGTGACCGTGTACACACAGTGCAGGAACATCACACAGGAGAGGAAAATGACTTGTGTGATACCTTCTTTGTGGGCATGGTGACACAGGATGTGGACAACATGTCTGAAGAGACCAAACAGTCAAGTGTGAATCGAGTGGAGCAGGACAAGTGGACGGAGTCGTTGCACATACATGGAGCGAAGATTCCTTTCAAACTGGATACAGGAGCAAAGGCTAACATGATAAATGAACTTCACATCAGAAACATGAAAGTGAAGCCACACATTCGTCCTAATCTAATTCCACTCAAGGCCTACAATGGACAGCCCATCCCTACAAGAGGAATGTGCAGACTGAAGGTGAGAGTTAAAGGAAAAGAACATCACCTCATGTTTGTAATTGTTCCAGATGGACATGACTCACTGTTAGGAGATGAAGCATGTGAAAAATTAGGTCTAGTCAAGAGGATGTATAGCATCAAAAGAAATGCACAGAACAACGTAGAGACAATTGTGGATCAGTATGCAGATGTATTCCGAGGGTTTGGTGTTTTACCATACACCTACAAGATCCAACTAAAAGAGGATGCACAGCCAGTCATTCATGCTCCCAGGCGAGTTCCTGCAGCACTCAGAGAGAAGTTAAGGCAAGAGCTCGACCGAATGACGTCACTGGGAGTTATAAAGAGAGTGGAGGAGCCCACAGAGTGGGTGAATTCAATGGTGTGTGTCAAGAAACCAAATGGTGATCTACGTGTGTGCATGGATCCAAAAGACCTAAATGCCAACATTAAAAGAGAACACTATCAGATTCCAACCCGAGAGGAAATAACAAGTGAAATGGCTGGTGCGAAGTACTTCATTAAACTGGATGCTTCACAGGGCTTTTGGCAGATAAAACTGCATGAAGACAGCACAAAGTACTGTACATTCAATACACCGTTTGGCCGCTACTCCTTTCAGAGAATGCCTTTTGGAATATGCTCTGCACCTGAAGTGTTCCACAGAACGATGGAGCACATCCTGGAAGGCATAGAAGGATCACGGGTGTTCGTTGATGATGTCGTTGTGTGGGGATCCACACTGGAGCAGCACAATGAGAGACTCATCAAAGTGCTGCAAAACATCAAAAAGCATGGACTAAAACTGAACAGAGCAAAATGCCAGTTTGGTGTGGGAGAAATCTATGGAGTTAATATTGTGCCAAAACGTTTGATCGTTTAACAGAAACAGTTCCATCGAAAAAAATAAAATTGAAGTTGAAAAGTAAAAATGTAACCTGAAAGTCTCTTATTTTTTTTCTTGAACTTGAAAAATACCAGTTTAATTTTTAACTTTAATATACATTTAGATTTTTGAGTATATATATTTTTTTTAAGTTTCAGATTTTATTTTTTTCATTCAGATCTTTTTTTTTCATTCAGATCTTATTTTTACAGATTCAAATCATATTTTTTTGGTTTCAGGTGTGTTTTTTTTCCGCTTCTCACTTTGCTCACTTTCAGGTGCCAAAAAGTTTCAAATTACTTTTGGCACAGATCTTGCATGGGGGTGCGGCCTCAACCCTCCTGCCCCGTGATGTCATCAACCTGCATCCAGGAAATGTAGTTTAGAACAACTCTATGGTTTAGAAGCATACTGGTACCTACAGTTCAGGTAATACTAATACTACTACTACTACTACAATAATAATAATAATAATAATAATAATAATAATAATAATAATAATAATAATAATAATAATAATAATAATATAATAACCACGTCCCAAGCTTCCTCGTGGCCACTGACATCATGACTGGAGCTAGAAGAGGGTCTGTGTGTGTGTGAGAGAGAGAGAGAGAGAGAGAGAAGGTAGAAGGTGGACAGAACACACACACACATGCACACACACACACACAGACGCGAGTGCACGCATGCATGCGCACGCACGCACGCACGCACGCACGCACGCACGCACGCACGCACACACGCACACACACACACACACACACACACACACACACACACACACACTTGTTTTATTTTATAAACTTACACACACTTGTTTTATTTTATAAACTTACGTACTTACGCCTGCTACCCCTTCTGGGGCATAGGCCGTCAACAAGCGATCTCCAGGCATCTCTGTCTTGGGCTGTTCTCTCCAGCTCTTTATTTTATAAAGTGAACAGTATTTTAACTCAAATCTTTACTTCTTTTTTTTTTATATATATAATTTTTATCCCACAATTTTGTAACCCATTTTTCACCCGTGTCAGTTATTTAATGTGATCCTGGGCTCTACACACCCTCCGCCAACCTAGTTCCCATATATGGGGGACATGGGGAGAGCAACGGACTTGAACTCATGCTTCCTTCATGCCTGAGTGTCCAAATTGCTCCTTTACACCTGACAGGGGGGAGTTTCCCTGGTTGGACGTAGCGCGTGGAAGGAACATGTTATTCGAACCAGTTCCTTTCCCCTCCATCAGGCACCCCGGCTGGCGAGGGGGAGGCAGTTTAGAGACCAGGATTAGTGCATGTTTTTTGTGAGGGTACGTACCCTAGGGGACACATGCAAACTCCACACAGAAAGGCCCTTTCGCCAACCCCGCCTCGGGTATGGGCACTGATTACGCGGAGGAGGAAACACGCCGCCAGCACCCACAGCGTCCCGAGCGGGAATATAACCCAGGACCTTCTAGCTGTGAGGCGACAGCACTACCAACTGTGCCACCGTGCCCCCAAATCTTTACTTCTGAGGGTCGATGGGAAATACATGATTTTCAAAGTTAACATGAAATAGTTTGAGAACCACTGATATAAGATATCTTAGGAGAGACAGCACCCACTTGGGAACGGGAGCGTTCCCTGTTCGATCATGGGCTCCCCCTGAGTTAGTGGCGAAGTGCCCTTGAGCAAGACGCTGAACCCCTAATAATTGCTCCTGATGTGCAGGTTGGATGAATGTGTGTGTGAATGGGTGAATGGTAATGCACAATGTAATGCACTTGCCTGGAAAGCCTTGCATGGGATGAGGAGAGTGTGGAAATCAGACATGCGAGAAGACCTTAAGAGCTACTGTGTTTGGAGTCAGTACTACTGTATGGGGCTGAGACATGGACCCTCACAGTGGAGTCAGTACTGCTGTATGGGGCTGAGACATGGACCCTCACAGTGGAGTCAGTACTGCTGTATGGGGCTGAGACATGGACCCTCACAGTGGAGTCAGTACTGCTGTATGGGGCTGAGACATGGACCCTCACAGTGGAGTCAGTACTGATGTATGGGGCTGAGGCATGGACCCTCACAGCCCTCACAGTGGAGTCAGTACTGCTGTGTGGACCCTCACAGTGGAGTCAGTACTGCTGTATGGGGCTGAGGCATGGACCCTCACAGTGGAGTCAGTACTGCTGTATGGGGCCGAGACATGGACCCTCACAGTGGAGTCAGTACTGATGTATGGGGCTGAGGCATGGACCCTCACAGTGGAGTCAGTACTGCTGTATGGGGCTGAGGCATGGACCCTCACAGTGGAGTCAGTACTGCTGTATGGGGCTGAGGCATGGACCCTCACAGTGGAGTCAGTACTGCTGTATGGGGCTGAGACATGGACCCTCACAGCCCTCACAGTGGAGTCAGTACTGCTGTATGGGGCTGAGGCATGGACCCTCACAGTGGAGTCAGTACTGCTGTATGGGGCTGAGGCATGGACCCTCACAGTGGAGTCAGTACTGCTATATGGGGCCGAGACATGGACCCTCACAGCCCTCACAGTGGAGTCAGTACTGATGTATGGGGCTGAGGCATGGACCCTCACAGTGGAGTCAGTACTGATGTATGGGGCTGAGGCATGGACCCTCACAGTGGAGTCAGTACTGATGTATGGGGCCGAGACATGGACCCTCACAGTGGAGTCAGTACTGCTGTATGGGGCCGAGACATGGACCATCACAGTGGAGTCAGTACTGCTGTATGGGGCTGAGGCATGTGTTGGAGCCAGTTTTATGTTTTCATTTTCATAATATCAAATATGGTTTTGGAAAAGAGAATGTTATAATTTGGATTATTAGAAGCCTCCACCTCCTTATTAGAAACCCTGGTATGTCATGTCAATTTAGTGAGCCCCTTTGCACTTCCGTTATAATTTCTCTCCTTCAAAGTAAAAGCTCCTCTGCAGTGACTTTTGTACAGTTAATTGTAACTTTTATTTTGAAGGGCCATCACTGGGAGAGGAAGTGGCGTTGCCTGTTTAAGGTCACTTGACATGCATTTTGAGAACAATGGAAACAATGGAAAATGTTTGGTGAGGCTGGGAAGGCATACAGTTTTTGACCTTACCCACTTATTTCTTACTTATACTTACTTACTTATTTGTCTTTTTTGGGAATACTATTTTTGTATCTTTTCAGCTTGATAATAAATATATTTCAGTAGAACTACAATTCCTCTCTGCACCTTTTTTATTGGAAATGGAAATAAGAGTCAAGACACCCCAGGGCCCTCACCATGTGGAGTTAGAGGTTTGGATCGTTAAATGCCTCTACAGCATGGACCATCACAGTGGAGTCAGTACTGCTGTATGGGGCCGAGACATGGACCCTCACAGTAGAGTCAGTACTGCTGTATGGGGCTGAGACATGGACCCTCACAGTGGAGTCAGTACTGCTGTATGGGGCTGAGGCATGAACCCTCACAGTGGAGTCAGTACTGCTGTATGGAGCTGAGGCATGGACCCTCACAGTGGAGTCAGTACTGCTGTATGGGGCCGAGACATGGACCATCACAGTGGAGTCAGTACTGCTGTATGGGGCTGAGACATGGACCCTCACAGTGGAGTCAGTACTGCTGTATGGGGCTGGGTGACATTCCGGCATTCAAACATGAAACATATCTAAACATGAAATGAAAAGGAAATACATTGATTGACCTTTGTGGTTCCCTATAATGTACTAAAGGTTAATTTAGTTAGCAAATAATGTTATATGTTCTCAGTGGACACTTTGTGTGTGTGTGTGTGTGTGTGTGTGCGCGTGCGTGCGTGCGTGTGCGTGTGCGTGTGTGTGTGCGTGCGTGTGCGTGTGCGTGTGTGTGTGTGGCGGGGGGTGGGCTGTGTTGGTTAAACACACAGCGAGCCCCGCACAAAAGTGTCCTCCTTTCTGAGGTCTTGCTGGAGGCCACCCGCCTGCGCGCGTCCGGAACCGGCTCTGCGCCGGGGCCGGCCCACCGCGGTGGCCCCTCCCTGACACACATACTCAGGGACGCTGCTGACCATTTGCTTGCCCTACGCATGATATGTTTGTGCTGCTCTCAAAAAAGAGTGCGAACCCCTGATGGACATCAGAGGTCAAACCATCATCATGAGAGAGAATTGGAATGCCAGACAAAAAAAAAAAAAGATGGGAAATAGGTGGCTGAGGAGGACTTTTGGACCGAAATAAATAATAGTCAAGTCAATGTTGGTTAAAACACAAATAACACGTCCCATGAAAGTTTGATGATAATCAACAATATCAGCTTTTAAAACCTTTATTAGGTCAACATGTTATGAATCCTGCAAAGTTATCAAAGATGTCTCTTCTCTATTATTATCGTATTCATAGAGATCAGATAACATATCCTTGTCTATGGTTTTATTCTCACGGATCGCCTTGCATTTGAAAAGGCTGTCTTAAAGACTATCTGGTACAGAGCAAGCTAAAAGGAATCAACACACAAGCACGCCAGAGACCAGAATACTTCAAACCCAAACAAATAGTTAAAAATAGAACTACAAAACGTGTGCTGGAGATTAAACAACAGATAACAGCCAGCACCAGCAACTGTATTTATTTAATCACATGTGAAAAATGTGGCTTACAATATGTCGGAGAAACGAGTAAAACAATAGCTGCAAGGCTGAGACAACACAGGTACAATATTAACAATGCAAAAAAGACAACTACAAGGATTGTCCAACATTTCATGGCACATGGCATTGCAGATGCCATGTGCCATGGTGTCACTGACACCAAATGGGCCATGTCACTGACACCAAATGGGCCATTAGACACCGGACCCAGGGAACAAAAGAGAAACACATGTCATTTTTTCTTTTTTGAAATGGAGCCATGGGGTGAATTAACCCCAATAAGGCTAATTAAACCAAAAATCCTACAACAATAGAGTAAACTTAAACTCAGGGATAAACTGGATAAAATCTAAGAGTGATTGGATTAGGCTTCCTTCAAGTACATGGCGAATGCACTCATTCCTTGCAATGTACTTACATACACTTACATATGTTGCGACCTTCGGTCGCAACATATGTAAGTACATTGCACTGAAGTCCCCAGGTCCCCCCAGTGCCTCCCCAGTGTCCCCCCAGTGCCTCCCCAGTGTCCCCCCAGTGCCTCCCCAGTGTCCCCCCAATGTCTGCCCAGGGCCTCCCTAGTGACTCCCCAGTGCCTCCCCAGTGTCCCCCCAGTGCCTCCCCAGTGTCTCCCCAGTGCCCAGTGTCACCCAGTGCCTCCCCAGTGTCTCCCCAGTGCCCAGTGTCCCCCCAGTGCCTCCACAGAGCCTCCCCAGTGCCTCCCCAGTGCCCAGTGTCCCCCCAGTTCCTCCCCAGTGTCCCCCCAGTGCCTCCCCAGTGTCCCCCTAGTGCCTCCCCAGTACCTCCCCAGTGTCTCCCCAGTGCCCAGTGTCCCCCCAGTGCCTCCCCAGTGTCCCCACAGTGTCTCCCCAGTGTCCCCCCAGTGCCTCCCCAGTGTCTCCCCAGTGCCCAGTGTCCCCCCCAGTGCTAACTAAAATGTTAGCATGTTGCATGCTGAAAATAGCAGATCTACAAGCCCACAACGTGTCGCGCTGCGACACGTTGTGAGCTTGTAGATCAGCTATTTTCACCAAGTGAAAAAAACTGTCATTACGACGGCATCAATGCCCGCTAAAATACATTTTGTTCGACTAAATCAACTGTAGATTTAGTCGACTAAAATCTAATGATATTTAGTCGACTAAAACTAGACTAACACTAAACCATTCCAGGTGACTAAAATGTGACTAAAACAAAATGAAAACTATTCAAGAGACTATGACTAAAACTAAAATCTGCCAAAAACAACACTGTACTGTACTGTACTGTACTGTACTGCGCCATGCTGTGCCGTGCCGTACTGGGCTGTGCTGTACTGTACAATACTGTACTGTACCGTGATGTACTGTGCTGTAGCAGACTGTACTGTGCTGTACAATACTGTACCGCACTGTACTATACTGTGCCGCACTGTACCATACTGTACTGTACCGTACTGTACTGCTGCGCCCTGTGTGTGTGCACGTGCGCGTGTGTGCGTGCGTGCGTGCGTGCGTGCAGTGGCCTAAAATGTGATATAATTTGCATCACCATGAAATGTTGCGCAATAACATGGTATTTTATACAAATACAAACGGTACAGTAATTCTGACTAATTACTAATTACTAATTGTTGCAACAAACGGGCGCATGGTTCTTAACTACATTTCCTGGATGCAGGTTGATGACATCACGGGGCAGGAGGGTTGAGGCCGCACCCCCATGCAAGATCTGTGCCAAAAGTAATTTGAAACTTTTTGGCACCTGAAAGTGAGCAAAGTGAGAAGCGAAAAAAAAACACACCTGAAACCAAAAAAATATGATTTGAATCTGTAAAAATAAGATCTGAATGAAAAAAAAATATCTGAATGAAAAAAATAAAATCTGAAACTGAAAAAAAAAATATATACTCAAAAATCTAAATGTATATTAAAGTTAAAAATTAAACTGAAAAAAACTTTTGAATACAAAAAAACTTTTGAATAAATCTTGGTATTTTTCAAGAAAAAAAATAAGAGACTTTCAGGTTACATTTTTACTTTTCAACTTCAATTTTATTTTTTTCGATGGAACTGTTTCTGTTAAACGATCAAACGTTTTGGCACAATAATGACTCCATAGACATGGCAGACGAGGAAAGGTTTGGTGTGGGACATCAAAAAGAGCCTGCTCACTCTACCTGCTGATGAACTGTTCCGGATCGCAAGGGCATCGGTCAAAGTGCCAGGGATGGACCAGTCTCGTCTGTCTCATCTCACCGCAGAGGATGAAGAGGGTTGTTTCAACTACATCAACTACAAATGTACACCTGCGCAGTAAGGCCTTACTAGAGTTAGACTTGCAGTGGTGTCAAACTGGTGATCCGCGGGCATTTTGCGGCCCGCGGAGCCGCCCAATGCGGCCCGCCGGCCATTTATTAAAGAAACATGTCAAACAGCATGAAGTAAAGTATTTTTGTGATGTTTTGAGCTGAGCCTTTTCTGTTGGATTATTATTTCCCCCCTTTTTTAAATTGATTATGCATGCATGAAGCATCGAGTGTTTTTATTGACATGTTCTGAATATTTCATTATTCTGTGAAATTCAATAAAAAGACTAAACTGAGTTAATTCAATTGTCTGAGTTTGAGCTGAAAGTAGGTCTGCATAATGTTACTAGACAGGTAGTATCCTCACTTCAAATTGAATTGTTCTTTCAAATGTTTTATTGGGGCCCCTTATTGCATTGTTTGTTAATAGTAGTCTTCCATATATATATATATAATACTGTAGTTATAAGCAGTGACTGAGAAAACAGACTGAAAAACAATGCTGTATGAGTGAATACGTGTGAGCGCGGGTCCGCAACTGGTTCTGGCCCACATCAAGTGACCTTTTGACCAATGCGGCCCTCACCCCAAAATGGGTTCGACAGGCCTAGAGGATGCAGGAATGGGATTTTTCCATGGGTTTTGTCCATGGGTTTTTCCCATAGGTTTTTTACCCATGGGTTTTTTTCCCATGGGTTTTCTTCCATGGGTTTTTCCCCATGGGTTTTTCCATGGATTCTTTTCCATGGATTTTTGCCATGGGTTTTTTCCATGGGTTTTTCCATATTGTTTTCCATGGGGTTTTTTCCCATGGGGTTTTTTCCATGGGTTTTTCCCATGGGTTTTTCCAATGGTTTTTTTTTCCATGGGTTTTTTCCAATGGGTTTTTTTCCATGGGTTTTTTCCATGGTTTTTTCTATGGGTATTTTTTTCCATGGGGTTTTCCCATTGGTTTTTCCCATGGGTTTTTCTCCATGGGTTTTTTTCCATGGGTTTTTTCTCCATGGGTTTTTTCCATGGATATTTTTCCATGGATTCTTTTCCATGGATTTTTGCCATGGGTTTTGCCATATTTTTTTCCATATTTTTTTCCATGGGTTTTTCCATGGATTCTTTTCCATGGGTTTTTCCGATGGGTTTTTCCGATGGATCTTTCCCATACATTTTTCCATGGGGTTTTTTTCCATGGGTTTCTTTCCATGGGTTTTTCCCATGGATTTTTCCTGTGGGTTTTTTTTTCTTGGGTTTTTCCCATGGGTTTTTCCATGGTTTTTTCTATGGGTTTTTTCCATGGGGTTTTCCCATTGGTTTTTCCCATGGGTTTTCTTCCATGGGTTTTTCTCCATGGGTTTTTCCCATGGGTTTTTTTCCATGGGTTTTTCCCATGGGTTTTTCCCATGGGTTTTTTTCCATGGGTTTTTTATCCATGGGTTTTTCCATGTTTTTTTCTATGGGTTTTTTCCATTGGTTTTTCCCATGGGTTTTTTTCCATGGGTTTTTTTCCATGGGTTTTTTTTCCATGGGTTTTTCTCCATGGGTTTTTCCATGGATTTTTCCCATGGATTTTTACATGGAGTTTTTTCCCATGGGTTTTTTTTTCTTGGGTTTTTCCCATGGGTTTTTCCATGGGTTTTTCTATGGGTTTTTTCCATGGGGTTTTCCCATTGGGTTTTCCCATGGGTTTTCTTCCATGGGTTTTTCTCCATGGGTTTTTCCCATGGGTTTTTTTCCATGGGTTTTTTCCATGGGTTTTTCCATGGGTTTTTCCCATGGGTTTCTTCCATGTTTTTTTTTCCATGGGTTTTTCCCATGGGTTTTTCCCGTGGGTTTTTTTTTCATGGGTTTTTCCCATGGGTTTTTCCATGTTTTTTCTATGGGTTTTTCCCATGGATTTTTCCCGTGGGTTTTTTTTTCATGGGTTTTTCCCATGGGTTTTTCCATGGGTTTTTCCCATGGGTTTTTCCCATGGGTTTTTTTCCATTAGTTTTTTTTCCATGGGTTTTTTCTCCATGGGTTTTTTTCCATGGGTTTTTCCCATGGATTTTTCCATGGGGTTTTTTTCCATGGGTTTTTTTTCAATGGGTTTTTTTCCATGGGTTTTCCCATGGGTTTTTTTCCATGGGTTTTTTCTCCATGGGTTTTTTCCATGGATATTTTTCCATGGATTATTTTCCATGGATTATTTTCCATGGATTTTTGCCATGGATTTTGCCATATTTTTTTCCATGGGTTTTTCCCATGGATTCTTTTCCGATGGGTTTTTCCGATGGGTTTTTCCGATGGGTTTTTCCATGGGGTTTTTTTCCATGGGTTTTTTCTCCATGGGTTTTTTCTCCATGGGTTTTTTTCCATGGGTTTTTCCCATGGATTTTTCCATGGGTTTTTTTTCCATGGATTCTTTTCCATGGGTTTTTCCATGGGTTTTTCCAATGGGTTTTTCCGATGGATCTTTCCCATGGATCTTTCCATGGGGTTTTTTTCCCTGGGTTTTTTCCCATGGGTTTTTCCCTTGGGTTTTTCCCATGGGTTTTTCCATGGATTTTTCCCGTGGGTTTTTCCATGGTTTTTCCCATGGTGTTTTCCCATGGGTTTTTTTCCATGGGTTTTTCCCATGTTTTTTTCACATGGGTTTTCCCATGGGTTTTTTTCCATGGGTTTTTCCCATGTTTTTTTCACATGGGTTTTTCCCGTGGGTTTTTCCATGGGTTTTTCCCATGTTTTTTTCACATGGGTTTTTCCAATGGGTTTTTCCATGGGTTTTTCCATGGGCTTTTTTATATATATGATAATGTGGTTATATTCATGTAGAAAACAGAAGAAGATTATTATAGCAAAAGCTAGCAAAATTAATTAAGAATTAAGGTCCCTGCACACTGAGCGCGTTTTTTGGATCTTCAGCAGCGTTTCTCCATCGGGTGCAACCACCTTTAAACTATAAACTGCGTTTTGGGATTCAAAATGCACCCTATTTTAATCTCTGTAAAAATACAATATTTGGATCAGAGATGCAGGAGGGGGGAGAGAGAGAAAGATAGATGGGGGGGGGGGGGGGGGGGAGACGAGTGAGAGAGACGGGATGTCGGACTAATGCGTAATCCCCGACCCCCTATTGTTGATAAACACGCAGGTTTTCTCTGTACTTCCGATTAAAAATGTCAGCTCGACCATGCGTTCAATAGTTAGGTGCCGTTCAAACTAGCATTCTGGCCGACACGGAAGAGGAACGACACGGAAGTCGAGACGACATCTCAGAAAATCCAGTAACATGGGAGTGGACGGGAGCCATTATTGTTTTTGGCGATCACGTGATTTCCTGCTAGACTGTTTCAATGAGAGTCAAACGGTGAATCATAGGTTAGCGAAGAGCGCCATCTAGAATAAACACCGAAAACACACAACATACGTGGAAATACATTTGGCACTTTGGCAGTCAATGTGTTTAGAACAGTTGGCCGGATGGTCACGGCTCCAAGAATCAAACAAAGTGGAAGAATGTAGAGTTTTCATATTTTATTGACCTCCAAAACTAACAAATACACTTTCAAAAACGTATTTAACAGAAATAAACACTTGATAACTAAACTAAGAAGAACAAAACTAACAAAGAACTCAAGATACTGTTAACAGGCATTGCCTCTTTCCTGCAACACTCCCCTGGTGTTCCTAAAGGCGCTGCAACACTCCCCATGTGTTCCTAAAGGCGCTGCAACACTCCCCTGGTGTTCCTAAAGGCCCTGCAACACTCCCCTGGTGTTTCTAAAGGCGCTGCAACACTCCCCTGGTGTCCCTAAAGGCCCTGCAACACTCCCCTGGTGTTCCTAAAGGCGCTGCAACACTCCCCTGGTGTCCCTAAAGGCCCTGCAACACTCCCCTGGTGTCCCTAAAGGCCCTGCAACACTCCCCTGGTGTTGTCTACTTCGTAGCTTCAAGCAAACTGAGCATTGCACTCACAATTTGGTTTATGTCCTCCGAAATTCACTCCGATATCCCCCACACCCCCCAAAAAAAGAATACAAAAACACACTGCAAACACCTATACACAGCATAGAAAATAAGAATAACATAAAAAAATAAAGGCAAGGGGAAATAGAAAACTATTGAGATTTGATTCCAAAAATAAAAGACCATGTGATACAGATGACAGGAATTAAACTTAAGTACAGTACAGCTATGTCCACATTTTGAACAATCATGATTGTGAATTAATTATGCTTCTTTTTTATTTAAAGGCCACTTGCTGGAAGCTACTGAGATGAAGGAAGACAGCAGTAGGCCTATCAGCATTCTGGTGCACATTGGAGACAAAATAAATACCGTGTCCCCCTAGCGTCCTGTTACAAACTGTACATGCAAACAGATTTGTATCTGCATGAATCCACATGAAATTTTTCAGAGTTGCAGCTTGTTTAAAGGTACTGTACATGCAAACAGCTTTTTGTCTGCATGAATCCACATGTGGTTTTTCAGAGTTGCAGCTTGTTCAAAGGTTTGACTACAAACTGTGCAAGCAAAGGGCTTTTCACCTGTATGAATCATCATATGTTGCTTCAGAGTGGCAGCCCGGCCAAAGCTTTGACTACAAACTGTGCAAGCAAAGGGACTTTCACCAGTATGAATCATGTGTTTTTCACCAGTATGAATCATGTGTTTTTCACCAGTATGAATCATGTGTTTTTCACCAGTATGAATCATGTGTTTTTTCAGACTTGTATTACAATTGTGAGTTTTCAGAGTGGCAGCTCGGGCATAACTTTTACTACAAACTGTGCAAGCAAAGGGCTTTTCTCCTGTATGAATCACCATGTGTTGTTTCAGAGTGCACGCTCGACTAAAGCTTTGACTACAAACTGTGCAAGCAAAGGGCTTTTCATCTGTATGAGTCACCATGTGTTGTTGCAGAGTATCACTACGTTTGAAGGTTTGACCACAAACTGTGCAAGCAAAAAGCTTTTCACCTGTATGAGTCACCATGTGTCTTCTCAGACCTCCAGCATGGTTAAAGCGTTGTCTACAAACTCTGCAAACAACACGCTTATGAATCATCACGTGTTTCTTCATTTTCGCCCTAGAGATAAATCTTTTGCTACATACTTTGCAAGCAAAACGCTTTTCAGTATGAATCCTCCCCATGTGTTTTTTCAGAGTGCCAGCACGTTTAAAGCTTTGACTACAAACTGTGCAAGCAAAGGGCCTTTCATCTGTATGAACCGTCTTCATGTGTTCCTTTACTTTTCCCTTAGTTCGAAAGCTTTTGCTACATACTGTGCAAGCAAAGGGTCTTTCACCTGTATGAATCATCATGTGTGTTTTCAGAGTGGGGGCTCGATTAAACCTTTGACTACAAACTGTGCAAGCAAAGGGCTTTTCGCCTGTATGAATCTCCATGGTGTGTTTCTTCAGAACACCACTTGTAGTAATTTTTTTACTGCATACTGTGCAAGCAAAGAGCCTTTCACCTTGATGAACGGTCCGCATGTGCGCTTTCAGAGTCTTAGCTCGCATAAAGCTTTGACTACAGACTGTGCAAGCAAACAGCTTTTCGCCTTCATGATGAATTCTTATGTGGCTGTTCATTTGACTACTAGTGGTAAAGATTTGGCTACATACTGTGCAAGCAAAGGGCTTTTCACCAGTATGTATCCTCATGTGTGATTTCAGAGCTCCAGGTTGGTTACAGGTATGACTACATACTGTGCAAGAAAAGGGCTTTTCACCAGTATGAATCCTCATGTGTAGTTTCACAACGGAAGCTTGGTAAAAGCTTCGATAACATACTGTGCAAGCAAAGGGCTTTTTACCTGTATGAATCCTCATGTGTTTCTTCAGGTCTCCATGTGCGGCAAAGTTTTTTCCACATACTTTGCAAGCAAAGGGCTTTTCACCAGTATGAATCCTCATGTGTATTTTCAGATAAGCATTGGAACCACAGACCTTTCCGCACTCTATACAACCGAAGCTTTTCGTGCTTGTTTTTTCACCAGAATGAATCCTCATGTGTTTTTTCAGATTGCCAACTTGAGTAAAGCTTTGACGACATACTGTGCAAGCAAAGGGCCTTTCACCTGTATGGATCCTCATGTGTTTTTTCAGATCACCATTGGAACCAAAGATCTTTCCACACTCTATACAACGGAAGCGTTTCTTACTTTTTTGACTCGTCATCGATGGCTTTTGTTTTAACAATTTTGATTTCTCTTTGAACCTGTTGCTCAAAGGCAATTTTTGTCCTTCCCGCTCATCACGGTCTTCAGTATCAGATTCAGAACAGTGTGAATGCCAGTCATCACTGTCCTCAGTAATGTCAGATTCAGAACAGTGTGACGAGAGGAGTTGCTCATCACCAGTTGGCTGTGATGTCCCACAGTGCTCTACGTCAGCTTGTGTTTTCATGTGTTCAGTTGAGATGCCGGCTACAGGCTCTGTCTCTCGGTTTTCATCATTATCATCTTCACTTTTCACTGCTAGTAATGTCAACGATGACCCTGCAGCCTCCTCTGGTCTTTGAAGTAACTCCTCCTGCTGTTCTTCCTCTTTGATCTGCGGAGGTTCTAGTGTCACCTGGACCAGACTGGGACTCCTCTCCTCCTGTTCATCTTTAATCTGTGGAGGTTCTAGTGTCACCTGGACCAGACTGGGACTCCTCTCCTCCTGTTCAGGGGAAACCTCCTCTGGACACACTGGAAGGAGTGTCAGATCTACAAGGAGAGAGGATGTATGTACTGTAAGAAGAGAACAAATCAATGTATATTCATTCTTCTAATTAGTTTGTTTTGTAATGATTAAAAAATGCATTTTACTTAATCCAGAGTGATTTACATTACGTTTACATTTACATTTTTGTAAATGTGTCATAATATGACACATTTACAAAAATGTGTACACAAACATTTTGACACATTATGTGTCAAAATGTTTGTGTACAAATTATTAATTAGTGTTAACTTTGCCGTCTGGCAGGAACCTCTCATCTCTGCAATTCACCATTTGTTTGTAAATCATTGCCACACTTTGTCCTACAACAGTGACTCACACTCTGTCCTACAACAGTGACTCACACTCTGTCCTACAACAGTGACTCACACTCTGTCCTACAACAGTGACTCACACTCTGTCCTACAACAGTGACTCACACTCGGTCCTACAACAGTGACTCACACTCGGTCCTACAACAGTGACTCACACTCTGTCCTACAACAGTGACTCACACTCTGTCCTACAACAGTGACTCACACTCTGTCCTACAACAGTGACTCACACTCTGTCCTACAACAGTGACTCACACTCTGTCCTACAACAGTGACTCACACTCTGTCCTACAACAGTGACTCACACTCTGTCCTACAACAGTGACTCACAAAAAGAAAATAAATAAATAAAAGAACGTGGTGAGATTTGTCTTTGGGTTTTATAAATAATTAACCAATGAAAACTATTAACACTTTAATCGCTCAGGGTTATTTAATCCATTACATTATAGCGCCCAGTCGATTTATAAACACGGACCCCTTTTCCGGACGGACCGGAAGTTGTTGTTGATGTGTGTGTAGCAGCTAAC
This sequence comes from Electrona antarctica, assembly GCF_951216825.1. NCBI lineage: Eukaryota > Metazoa > Chordata > Actinopteri > Myctophiformes > Myctophidae > Electrona > Electrona antarctica. Next base: position 35,573,839 of record NC_136789.1, read on the forward strand.
AATAGCCACACCACTCTAGAGTCGATCGACAACAACGGGAGACAAGAATAAATGTATCGCGACTAGCGACTGGACTGCCGTCTAACACAGGATCTTTTTTCATAATTAGACGGGATGATTTAGATCGCGAGTTAACGTTTTAAGATTTTCGTTTTCATCAGCTAAACAGGGGAGGGAGTTTTTCGATGATGTCTCACTCTTGCACAACACCGAGGATTGCCCAACAGGCGCTCCCAGGCTGTGGAGCCATGCGATCCGTTCTCATATCAATAAACTTCGTCTTTTGGACAATACTTCGTCCTGGGCGTCGGGCGTTACTAATAGAAAGGACAAAGAACTTCATCCTGGGCGATGGGAGTGTTAACAGGAGCTTGTGATTAAATAATAACTACATTGGATCCATTTCCTGAAAAGTAACAGTTTTGTCCACCGCAACGATTAATATGCAACTGTACCGACTAAGGTCATCAACCATTACTCCACATTCAACTGTACCGACTAAGGTCATCAACCATTACTCCACATTCAACTGTACCGACTAAGGTCATCAACCATTACTCCACTATCAACTGTACCGACTAAGGTCATCAACCATTACTCCACTATCAACTGTACCGACTAAGGTCATCAACCATTACTCCACTATCAACTGTACCGACTAAGGTCGTCAACCATTACTCCACATTCAACTGTACCGACTAAGGTCATCAACCATTACTCCACTATCAACTGTACCGACTAAGGTCATCAACCATTACTCCACTATCAACTGTACCGACTAAGGTCATCAACCATTACTCCACTATCAACTGTACCGACTAAGGTCATCAACCATTACTCCACTATCAACTGTACCGACTAAGGTCATCAACCATTACTCCACTATCAACTGTACCGACTAAGGTCATCAACCATTACTCCACTATCAACTGTACCGACTAAGGTCATCAACCATTACTCCACATTCAACTGTACCGACTAAGGTCATCAACCATTACTCCACTATCAACTGTACCGACTAAGGTCATCAACCATTACTCCACTATCAACTGTACCGACTAAGGTCATCAACCATTACTCCACTATCAACTGTACCGACTAAGGTCGTCAACCATTACTCCACATTCAACTGTACCGACTAAGGTCATCAACCATTACTCCACTATCAACTGTACCGACTAAGGTCATCAACCATTACTCCACTATCAACTGTACCGACTAAGGTCATCAACCATTACTCCACATTCAAATATAGATTTGATAAATAATATTTTGACAGTAACAATTAAGATGCCAAATTGCAAATATAAAATTAACCCATTTAGTCTCTAAACACTGCAACTAACGATTATTTTCATAATCGAGGAATCGGCCGATTGTCTAAACAATCAATCTATTCATTGTATTATGGCTTATTTCATCAATCATCCTCTTTCAATCTGCAAAGCGTGTGTTTCATAAAATCCACCGTAGACATGTTATGAGCTACTTGTCTGTCAAGAAATTCTGTGCAAGTGTTGGAGTTTAGAAGCACTCGTCGAAGTCACTGACCGGCCCTGCGTACCACCCGTTTCAAATTTGCACATAATGCAGGAGGCAGCAGCGCGACCAGTTAATAAAAACGAGCGCTTCCAAACTCCAACACAAAAAGAATCACCTGCACAGAATTGTTTGACAGAAAGTAGCTCATAACATGTCTATGGTGGAACGCTTTGCAGACTGAAAGAGGACAATTCAAGCTTTCCCTACAGCTGCAATGTTGGTGAGTTTAACATTGTTTAATACAAGCAGATCGCAAAAGCAATTTGGATGAGTGGGGAGTCAATGGAGGGTATTGCAACTCTAGCCCATTTTGACCTGAGATCAGATTCTAAAAATGTCTTCTACATCCTGACAGTTTTCTGAAAAAGCTATGTTTCTATGTCAGTGGTTCTTGGATTTTTCAAAAATAGCAGACCTACAAGCTCATAGCGCGCCACCACTATGAGCTTGTAGATCTGCTATTTTTCAATAGCTAAAGCATAACATAATGCACCAAACACCAAAAGGGGTTCCCGCCCAAAATGGGCTAGATTCACCCTATTGTAAAAAAAATCTAGAGTTGCAACTTGCAGCTACTCTTTCCCCAGGAAAGAAATAGTAGGTGGAAGTGAAATTGTTCACATTAACACTGTACGGCTGCTAACATGACAACGACATGCTAAGAACAGCTTTGCAAACGAGTCCTTGGACATCAATATTCAGCTCTAAGACTGTAAAGCCCTGACCACAAGAACAATATTCAGCTCTAAGACTGTAAAGCCCTGACCACAAGAACAATATTCAGCTCTAAGACTGTAAAGCCCTGACCACAAGAACAATATTCAGCTCTAAGACTGTAAAGCCCTGACCACAAGAACAATATTCAGCTCTAAGACTGTAAAGCCCTGACCACAAGAACAATATTCAGCTCTAAGACTGTAAAGCCCTGACCACAAGAACAATATTCAGCTCTAAGACTGTAAAGCCCTGACCACAAGAACAATATTCAGCTCTAAGACTGTAAAGCCCTGACCACAAGAACAATATTCAGCTCTAAGACTGTAAAGCCCTGACCACAAGAACAATATTCAGCTCTAAGACTGTAAAGCCCTGACCACAAGAACAATATTCAGCTCTAAGACTGTAAAGCCCTGACCACAAGAACAATATTCAGCTCTAAGACTGTAAAGCCCTGACCACAAGAACAAAAACGAACTCCTGAACAGCTGGGAGGAGATCGCCCAGTCTTTGTTTGAGGGGCCTATATACAGGTTTAATGTTTGTGTTTAGTTCAATGTTTGTTTTAAAAACGCCATTGACAATGACGGGATAATTTACGTAATATTTACCCCAACACAAACATTAAATTCCATTGATTGATTGATTGATTGATTTATTAACAGTTTGCAGAATTACAGTAGCCTACATTTCAAGTACAACTCAATACAAAAACTGTTAACAGTGAGTGGACGACACCATAAAGCACAACTTACTAACGATACACAACTATAATAAACTTTATTTGTATAGCACCTTTCATACATAAATGCAACTCAAAGTGCTTCACAGGGCAGTACATAAAAATAGCAATAAAACACAGGCAAGCAGTTAGACGGATGAAACAATGGTAAAGAGCAAACAACAAAAAAAGCATAAAAACATAGATGGACGAGAAACAAAGCACACCGCAAAAGGTCAGAATAGAGAACTCAACTAAAACTAAAACTCAATTAAAAGCAAGAGTAAAAAGGTGAGTCTTGAGTTGACCTTTAAAAATGTCTACAGAGGGTGCGTGTCTAAGTTGAAATGGAAGTCGATTCCAGGCTGTAGGCCCATAGAAGCAGAAGGCTGCCTCACCATACTTTTTTGTAGACATTCTTTCAGGCACTTCAAGCAGGCCAGCAGTGGAGGACCTGAGGGGGCGGTTAGGAACGTATCTGGGTAGGCATTCGCGGAGGTATGAGGGTGCAAGACCGTTTAGGGATTTATAAACAAGTAAAAGAATTTTAAAATCAATCCTAAAAACCACCGGGAGCCAATGTAGTGAGTGTAAAACTGGAGTAATATGATCTCTCATCTTAGTTTTGGTTAAAACCCTAGCAGCCGCATTTTGAACAAGTTGGATTCTGTCTGTTGACTTCTTTGGCAGGCCCGAGAGGAGGGAATTACAGTAATCGAGACGCGAAAAAACAAAAGCATGGACCAATGTTTTAGCATCATCTAAAGATAAATATGCTCTTATACGTGCGATGTTTCGAAGATGAAAGAAAGCTGTCTTGGTAGCTTGATTAATGTGCGCATTAAAATTCAGATCTGAATCGATAATAACCCCTAGGTTCTTTACTGTCGACTTACTTCCTACATTTAGGTTACCGAGTTTATTTTTTATCAATTATTTTTGCTCATTAGAGCAGTAGAACGTAGTAGTAGAACGGACACATGTTTCTTGTCGGCGGATACCCTGAGATCATTGATTACTTTTACAAGTGCCGTTTCAGTGCTGTGCCCTTTTCTGAAACCGGATTGAAATGTATTATGTATATTATTGTTCTGCAGAAAAATGTCTAGTTGGAGAAAGATGATTTTTTTCTATTACCTTGCCCAGAAAAGGGAGATTGGAAATTGGTCTGTAATTTCCCAACACAGAGGGATCAAGGTTATTTTTCTTAAGTAGTGGCTTAACTACAGCCGTCTTCAGTGAGTCAGGAAAGATGCCTGATTGTAAGGAGCTGTTTACAATTTGCAGGATTTCTCCAAGTACACACTCTAGCACCTCTTTGAGGAAGGGGGTGGGAATACCGTCCAGTGAACATGTGGATGAGGACATCTGCATTATGGTTTCGCGGAGTTCCTCTTCCTCGACTGTATGGAAAGACGCCAGGCTTCCCCTAGGGCGAACAAGCGAGGCACCATTTGCTGTGTTTGCAGCAGCTACATTTATGATGCCAGCTCGAATGTTAATGATTTTGGCATTAAAAAAGGATGCAAACTCGTTGCACTTAGCAGTAGAGGCGGGAAATGATTGCTTGTAAGACTGGGGAGGGTTAAGTACACGTTCAATAGTGGAAAATAGTACTTTTGCATTTTTCTTGTTCTTAACAATGATGGCCGAGAAATATGCCTGCCTAGCCAAGCGCAAAGCTCTGTTGTAGGTAGCTGTTGAGATCTTAAGAGTCTCTAGATTGATCGTGTTTTTATTTTTTCTCCAGACACGCTCTGTTCTGCGACAGTGTGTCTTAAGTGAGCGTGTATGCTCATTTATCCAAGGTGTTATTTTGGAGTTGCATTTCTTTTTGGTTTTTAACGGAGCCACTATATTAAGGGCAGATTCTACTTTGAAATTAAATTGTTGGACCATATCATTCACTATATAGTCTTACTAACTATACACAACTATATAGTCAACAGGAAATCATCATAGGAAGTAAAAAGGGAAAAGAAACCAATACAGTGAGGGGGGAACAGGGGTGGGGGGGGATTCAGATTTTACGGGGGCCAGTTTCAATTCCCCCCCCCCCCCCCCCCCAATAGTTAATTTAAATCCCCAATCATTTTTTCATTCCAAACCAGCAGTCAGCAACGCAATAGCGTTAACATAATCATAATGAGAATATATTTGATCAACAAAGTGCTTGTAGGTCCATTATTTTCTGTGTGCGAGGTCCACACACACCGAAGTATAATGTCTCCATACAAAGAACAGCTCTGCAAGCTCACAATGCATTGCATCAGGGGGCGCATTTTACCTTGTAGATCTGTTCTCCCAGACCCAGTTGCACCGTAACGTCACTTAAGGTCGACTGCCCGCATTGCATTTTCATGATGCAGGCAGACAGGCAGAAAGTAGCGAAAATATGAAAAAGCAGTCAATTTTAGCAAACTTTTTTCAGTGGGGCCACCAAGGGAGACCAAAGGCCACATGATGAAGGCGAACGGGAAGCTACCGCTAAAGGCTCATTCATAGTCTGGATTTTCGGTGGTGAGGTGACCACCGAACTACAACATGACTCCACGTTATTTCAGCTCCGGTGGTCACCTCACCACCGGAGCGGTGGTCACCTCACCACCGGAGCGGTGGTCACCTCACCACCGGAGCGGTGGTCACCTCACCACCGGAGCGGTGGTCACCTCACCACCGGAGCGGTGGTCACCTCACCACCGGAGCGGTGGTCACCTCACCACCGGAGCGGTGGTCACCTCACCGCCGGAGCGGTGGTCACCTCACCACCGAAAATCCAGACTATGAATGAGCCTTAAGGAACCACCTTCAATCGAAAATATCACCGCTCATATTTGCAATACGGCTTTACCGCAACAGGTGACGAAGAAGCACCAAACGCATTAGGTGTGCTATGCGGGACTACCTTGGCTAATTCGGGCATGAAGCCAGCTCACTTACGTCGGCACCTAGAAACACATCATCCAGAACTATGAGAGAAAGAAACGAGGGCAAAAAACAGCAGCAGACAACGATAGACAAAAACGGTTCAGTCTATGTAGCTGATTTGAAATGCTCGTATTTGGTGGCAAATAGAATTGCTAGAATTAAAGAAGCCTTTCGACATTGGAGAGACCTTGATACTGCCATCAACACAGGACATTTGTCGATAAATGACACATTCCTCTCTCTGATAACGCAGTAAAAAGGAGAATTGATGACATGGCTGGATGTTGAGACAGTTATTTGAAAGGATTTGTGCATCTCCATGGTACGGTGGTGGACAAAAGTAAGACTCAACACGTCGAATGTCGTGGGTCTTCCAGCAGGACAACGACCCAAAACACACATCAAGAAGCACCCAGGAATGGTTCAACAGAAAGCGCTGGACTGTTCTATAAGTGGCCGGTAATGAGTCCAGATCTCAATCCCATTGAACACCTGTGGAGGGATCTGAAAATGGCAGTTGGAAGGAGGCAGCCTTCTAATCTGGGTCAACTGGAGCAGTTTGCAAAAGCAGACTGGGCCAAAGTGCCAGTAGAGAGATGTAGGCATCTAGTTGAAACCAAAAGCAGAGTGGGCCAAAGTGCCAGTAGAGAGATGTAGGCATCTAGTTGAAACCAAAAGCAGACTGGGCCAAAGTGCCAGTAGAGAGATGTAGGCATCTAGTTGAAACCAAAAGCAGACTGGGCCAAAGTGCCAGTAGAGAGATGTAGGCATCTAGTTGAAACCAAAAGCAGACTGGGCCAAAGTGCCAGTAGAGAGATGTAGGCATCTAGTTGAAACCAAAAGAAGAGTGGGCCAAAGTGCCAGTAGAGGTGTAGGCATGTCATTGAAACCTATAGGAAGCGTTTGACAGCAGTTATTTTCTCCAAAGGCTGTGCTACCAAATATTGAATTTAAGGTGTCAATAATTTTGTCACAGCAATTTCTGTGTAATCTATTATTTAAAATGAAACATTAAGTTCTGATTATTAGTTAAATAAAGAATGTTGGGTACTAAATACTTTTGCCAATTTCAACAGACAGTTGAGTTGTTTGTTCTTTATGTGCAAGGGTGCCAATATCTGACTGACGTGGAAAATAAGGCAATATTACTACCTTATGCCCGTTATATTTATGAAGAGGATTTGCAAAGAGGATGTGCTGTGTGTGTTTTGTCACTCGCAACAACAACGACTGGAGAAGAAACCTTCAAAGCCTTGGATGAATATGCTTCTGGTAAACTGGATTGGGCTTTCTTTTACATTTTTATCCCACAATTTTGTAACCCATTTTTCACCCCTGTGTCAATTATCTAATGTGATCCTGGGCTCTACACACACTCCGCCAACCTAGTCGCCATATATGGGGGACATGGACTTGAACTCATGCCTCCTTCATGCCTGAGTGTCCAAGTCGCTCCTTTACACCTGACAGGGGGGAGTTTCCCTGGTTGGACGTAGCGCGTGGAAGGAACACGTTATTCCAACTAGTTCCTTTCCCCTCCATCAGGTGCCCCAGCTGGCCAGGGGGAGGCAGTTTAGAGACCAGGATTACTGCATGTTTTTTGTGAGGGTACCTACCCTAGGGGACACGGGGAGAACATGTGAGGGTACCTACCCTAGGGGACACGGGGAGAACATGCGAGGGTACCTACCCTAGGGGACACGGGGAGAACATGTGAGGGTACCTACCCTAGGGGACACGGGGAGAACATGCAAACTCCACACAGAAAGGCCCTTTCGCCAACCCCGCCTCGGGTATGGGCACTGATGACGCGGAGGAGGAAACACGCCGCCAGCGCCCACAGCGTCCCGAGCGGGAATCGAACGCAGGACCTTCTAGCTGTGAGGCGACAGCACTACCAACTGTGCCACCGTGCCCCTGGATCGGGCTTTCTGTGTTGGAGTGTGCACAGATGGTGCTGCGGCGATGATGTCTGGCTTTACAACTAGACTGAAACAGGATGACTGACCACCTGTCTGGCTTCACAACTAGACTGAAACAGGATGACTGGCCACCTGTCTGGCTTCACAACTAGACTGAAACAGGATGTCTGGCTTCACAACTAGACTGAAACAGGATGTCTGGCTTCACAACTAGACTGAAACAGGATGTCTGGCTTCACAACTAGACTGAAACAGGATGCCTGGCTTCACAACTAGACTGAAACAGGATGACTGGCCACCTGTCTGGCTTCACAACTAGACTGAAACAGGATGTCTGGCTTCACAACTAGACTGAAACAGGATGACTGGCTTCACAACTAGACTGAAACAGGATGACTGGCTTCACAACTAGACTGAAACAGGATGACTGGCTTCACAACTAGACTGAAACAGGACGACTGGCTTCACAACTAGACTGAAACAGGACGACTGGCTTCACAACTAGACTGAAACAGGATGACTGGCTTCACAACTAGACTGAAACAGGACGACTGACTTCACAACTAGACTGAAACAGGACGACTGGCTGCCTGTCTGGCTTCACAACTAGACTGAAACAGGACTGTGAGGCCACTCACTGCATTAAACACCGAGAGATGCTGGCAAGTAAACACATATTAGTCCAATAATTAAATGACAGAGGTTGGACAAAATTGGATTATTGGATAATTGGATTGGTTTCTCAACTGATTCTGACAGGACATTAGGTCTACTAGCCAGAGTGATTCTGACAGGACATTAGGTCTACTAGCCAGGGTGATTCTGACAGGACATTAGGTCAACTAGCCAGGGTGATTCTGACAGGACATTAGGTCTACCAGCCAGGGTGATTCTGACAGGACATTAGGTCTACTAGCCAGGGTGATTCTGACAGGACATTAGGTCTACTAGCCAGGGTGATTCTGACAGGACATTAGGTCTACTAGCCAGGGTGATTCTGACAGGACATTAGGTCTACTAGCCAGGGTGATTCTGACAGGACATTAGGTCTACTAGCCAGAGTGATTCTGACAGGACATTAGGTCTACTAGCCAGGGTGATTCTGACAGGCCATTAGGTCTACTAGCCAGGGTGATTCTGACAGGACATTAGGTCTACTAGCCAGGGTGATTCTGACAGGACATTAGGTCTACTAGCCAGGGTGGTTCTGACAGGACATTAGGTCTACTAGCCAGGGTGATTCTGACAGGACATTAGGTCTACTAGCCAGGGTGATTCTGACAGGACATTAGGTCTACTAGCCAGGGTGATTCTGACAGGACATTAGGTCTACTAGCCAGGGTGGTTCTGACAGGACATTAGGTCTACTAGCCAGGGTGATTCTGACAGGACATTAGGTCTACTAGCCAGGGTGATTCTGACAGGACATTAGGTCTACTAGCCAGGGTGGTTCTGACAGGACATTAGGTCTACTAGCCAGGGTGATTCTGGACCTATTGATAACCTTTTATAAGGCAATATTTTCTTAATTTCATTATGCTTTAACCCATTCAGGCCTGACCTCAACATTTTAAAAAGAATCTTCCTCCTCCAGTTTTCTGAAATAAATATTTTCACGTTTTTTCAAAAATGAAGTCAGCACATTTTGGGGACATTTGGGTAAGTGGCTATGGCCAAATTTAGTCCAGGGAGTGTTTTTCATGCAAAACTAATGTTGGAATGGATCATGAAAAACCCCTAGTTTGACACGTCACATGCTACTTTAAGCATAATGAAATTTAGATTATATAGGTTATCAATAGGGCCATCTTGGATTAAGGTAAATTTAGGGTATTTGCAGTGAGCAGATTAGGGTATATTTTTTATCCTGGCTAGTAGACCTAATGTCCTGTCAGAATCACCCTGGCTAGTAGACCTAATGTCCTGTCAGAATCACCCTGGCTAGTAGACCTAATGTCCTGTCAGAATCACCCTGGCTAGTAGACCTAATGTCCTGTCAGAATCACCCTGGCTAGTAGACCTAATGTCCTGTCAGAATCACCCTGGCTAGTAGACCTAATGTCCTGTCAGAATCACCCTGGCTAGTAGACCTAATGTCCTGTCAGAATCACCCTGGCTAGTAGACCTAATGTCCTGTCAGAATCACCCTGGCTAGTAGACCTAATGTCCTGTCAGAATCATCCTGGCTAGTAGACCTAATGTCCTGTCAGAATCACCCTGGCTAGTAGACCTAATGTCCTGTCAGAATCACCCTGGCTAGTAGACCTAATGTCCTGTCAGAATCACCCTGGCTAGTAGACCTAATGTCCTGTCAGAATCACCCTGGCTAGTAGACCTAATGTCCTGTCAGAATCACCCTGGCTAGTAGACCTAATGTCCTGTCAGAATCACCCTGGCTAGTAGACCTAATGTCCTGTCAGAATCACCCTGAACAACCCATGGGCTGACCGGCTGACCCATGAGCCACCGACCAACCCATGGGCTGACCGGCGGACCCATGGGCTGACCGGCGGACCCATGAGCCGACCGGCTAACCCATGAGCCACTGGCCGACTCATGAGCCACCGACCAACCCATGGGCTGACCCATGGGCTGACCGGCCGACCCATGGGCCGACCGGCAAATTCACCTCGCCCTCCCTCGCCTTGTAGCTCATGTGTGTTTTTATGATCTTCAGAGTATAGGATTTATGGTAAGTCTCCCATTGGCTTAGAGGCAGCCTAGCAACAAGGCAGCCAATCACCTTTTTGAGACATTTTTACCGCATGCTGGTTTCACAAATGCATTGAGAAAATCCACAAATGCAGTGGCAACAATTGACACACAGAGTTGATGATTTACAAATTATATTTTTTGATAAATGCACCTGCAAGTATATATATATATATATTTTTTTTTACAAATTGTCATATATTTGTAAAAATCATAGCACATGTATTTAAATGCCAACTTACAAGTTGTGGAATATTTACAATACATTTGTGAAAATTATCATAAGAAAGCGTGACGTTTGTCTCAAAATGATTCAACAGGAAAAAGGAATGCCAAATGCAGATTTACAATTCACACGCACAATTGAGGATTTACAAATGGTATTTTAGGATAAACGCACACACAAATCTATATTTTTTTTGTAAAAATACGAAATACATTTGTAAATCATGGAAAAACATTTGCAAATCATAGAAAAACATTTGCAAATCTTGTAAACACATTTGTAAATCTTGGAAACACATTTGTAAATCATGGAATATTTGTGAATACTTTTGAGACATATTTCTCCCCATAAGAATCACTCTGGCTAGTAGACCTAATGTCCTGTCAGAATCACTCTGGCTAGTAGACCTAATGTCCTGTCAGAATCACCCTGGCTAGTAGACCTAATGTCCTGTCAGAATCACTCTGGCTAGTAGACCTAATGTCCTGTCAGAATCACCCTGGCTAGTAGACCTAATGTCCTGTCAGAATCACCCTGGCTAGTAGACCTAATGTCCTGTCAGAATCACCCTGGCTAGTAGACCTAATGTCCTGTCAGAATCACCCTGGCTAGTAGACCTAATGTCCTGTCAGAATCACCCTGGCTAGTATACCTAATGTCCTGTCAGAATCACCCTGGCTAGTAGACCTAATGTCCTGTCAGAATCACTCTGGCTAGTAGACCTAATGTCCTGTCAGAATCACCCTGGCTAGTAGACCTAATGTCCTTTCAGAATCACCCTGGCTAGTAGACCTAATGTCCTGTCAGAATCACTCTGGCTAGTAGACCTAGGCCCTCATTTATCAACCGTGCGTATGCCAAAATATGGGTGTACGCCGAAATTACCGCAATTTTCGGCATTTACGATTTGCGCCAACGTTTGAATTTGAACTTGAGCCAAGACAAAAACCACGTCTGGTCGGGAGCTGTCGTACGCTTTGTCCTCACCTGTTTTTCTGTCGTAGAACAGCGGAGCAGCATTGTTTGACCAGCTGAGAGGCTGTCACAGGCATCGAAACATATGTATTCACTCCTAAAATGTTTATATAAAACTGTATAGGTATGTATATGGGCTAAATGTAAAAAAGAAAGAAAAAGTAAAGGAATACATCAACGATGTGTCTTTGTGTCATATGAAATTAGTAGGAGATTTCCAACTTTACAAGCAAGCAATTAAAATCGCGCATTTAAAAACAATGTTGCAAGTTACTGTAGATGCGTAAGCCATTTAAACAGTGTTTTGCATGATGAGCGCATACATGCGAGGATTTGGGCGGTCTGTTCTGAAATATTTCCATGACGGGACGTTGGAGAGTATAGTGCAGTGCTGCAGCGCGGAGAGTCCCAACATGGGTAGCCTACTGTAGCCTAATCTACAGCAGGCCAATGTCTTTCTGGAGTTACAGTATGTGCAATCTCCTCCTCGTTTAATAAACCAGACGCGTCTCTCGAATGCCAAATGTGCCGTGCCAGCGCAAGTGGGAACGCATCGGAGATAGTATAGGCTAAGCCAGCCTGCAGCCTACCACCACCACCACCACTGTCCAGTGCCACATAAGGCTACGGTTTTGGCTGCAATATTCATATAATTGACAGTTGACAGCGAGGCAATTTAAATAGACTGAACGTGCAAACTGCATGGTCAATTGGTCACGGTGTCACGGACGGACCACAGTGATAGAGAGACAGACAGGACAGGAGATGCACCTTGCAAAACAGCAGCGTGTGTGCGCGCCTATTTGTTATATAATTCATGGTTCACAGGTTCAGGTTTTCGTTCACTAATATATCTTGTTGTATATTAAATTAATAAAGACTTTAATAATTGAATATAGGCCTACAACTAACAACACAGTGACAGTTGCTTGCAAATTGCGATATGTGCGTGCGTGCGTGCGGGGGGGTGAGGCGGGCAGCAAGGGAAGCGAAGCGAGAGGAGAAACAGACAGGGTAGTCCTACAGCTTTATTTAATTCATGCAGGTTTATTTATTTAAGATACAACAAGTTGCGTGTGCGTGCGTGCGTCTGTGTGTGTGTATGGGAGGGGGGCAGGGGCAGCAAGGCAACTTAGGCAAGCGAGTGAAACTTTTTTTCTTCCTGTAACCATGGTTTCCAGGTCGTATTGCAGTTGTTCATGTCGCAAAAACGAGGGCGAGGCTTGATTTCATAGGGCGTGCCAGATTGATTTCAGCCGTCACATTTATCACTGCTAGGAATTAAATTAGGAAGGATCAGGTGTCTGCGATCACTTTATAAATGCCGACCCGACGTGGGTGTACTACGAATCCTACACTCGAATTTGGGGCAGAATTTACACTCAATTGATAAATGAGGGCCATTATGTCCTTTCAGAATCACCCTGGCTAGTAGACCTAATGTCCTGTCAGAATCACTCTGGCTAGTAGACCTAATGTCCTGTCAGAATCCCTCTGGCTAGTAGACCTAATGTCCTGTCAGAATCACCCTGGCTAGTAGACCTAATGTCCTGTCAGAATCACTCTGGCTAGTAGACCTAATGTCCTGTCAGAATCACTCTGGCTAGTAGACCTAATGTCCTGTCAGAATCCCTCTGGCTAGTAGACCTAATGTCCTGTCAGAATCACCCTGGCTAGTAGACCTAATGTCCTGTTAGAATCACCCTGGCTAGTAGACCTAATGTCCTGTCAGAATCACCCTGGCTAGTAGACCTAATGTCCTGTCAGAATCACTCTGGCTAGTAGACCTAATGTCCTGTCAGAATCACCCTGGCTAGTAGACCTAATGTCCTGTCAGAATCACCCTGGCTAGTAGACCTAATGTCCTGTCAGAATCACTCTGGCTAGTAGACCTAATGTCCTGTCAGAATCACCCTGGCTAGTAGACCTAATGTCCTGTCAGAATCACCCTGGCTAGTAGACCTAATGTCCTGTCAGAATCAGGTGAGAAACAAAATCTAATTTTGTCCAACCTGAGAGGATTTCTTTACTTTATTTACTGGACTATATGCCCAGAGTTGAACTGTGAAAAAAAAGGGGGGGTTTTCTTCTAATTATTTGTTCGGTCCAATTTTTTTTGTTTGTTGTCATGATTTGTCACAACTCCAGTTCATTCCCTGTGAATATAATCATTTTAATAAATGCACTTATTTCCACAAAAGCTGGTGTCTTTGTCTTTTGTATGTTGCGACTCTTGCCCTAGACACAGAAGGTCATAACAGTGTGTGTGTGTGTGTGTGAGACTCAGTGTGTGTGTGTGAGACTCTTGCCCTAGACACAGAAGGTCATAACAGTGTGTGTGTGTGTGTGTGAGACTCACAGGCCGTCTCAGTGTCAGGGCAGTAGGTGGGAGTCATGCAGGCAGCAGTCCTCCAGGGGGCAGCAGAGCTCAGGTCCTGACTCAGGGCGGCTGAGTCCTGACTGGATAGACGGACATCACTGGTAGACATCTGCCACACACACACACACACACACACACACACACACACACACACACACACACACACACACACACACACACACACACACACACACACACACACACACACACACACACACACACACACACACACACACACACACACACACACACACACACACACACACACACACACACACACACACACACACACACACACACACACACACACAATTAGCCATATTGTAATTAAAATAAATGTAGTTGCACATTGCTCATATGAATGAGAACAATCACACCTGTGTGAAGTGAGGGGCGCTAATATATTAAAGTCTAACTCATGTTGATCAGGTGATGTAATGATGATGTAAAACAAACGGTGCCAACACAAACATTAAACGCCATTAACAATAAAGAGACAATATGACGTAATGAGGCACATTATGATGTACATTTTCCCTTCATTGTCAATGGGTTAGGGTTAGGGTTAGGGTCAATGGGTTAGGGTTAGGGTTAGGGTTAGGGTCAATGGGTTAGGGTTAGGGTTAGGGTCAGGGTCAGGGTCAGGGTCAGGGTTAGGGTTAGGGTTAGGGTCAGGGTTAGGGTCAGGGTCAGGGTTAGGGTTAGGGTCAGGGTTAGGGTCAATGGATTTACAAAACAAACATGGAACTAAAGACAAGCCTGTGCCTCAAAAAATATACATTTCCAGTGGTTCCCAAACCTTTTCATGTCAAGGACCCCCAAATTGACCCTCATTAGCCCGCGGACCCCCCATTAGAAGAGCCCGCGGACCCCCCATTAGAAGAGCCCGCGGACCCCCCATTAGAAGAGATATGCCAGGGAGGGACCCCTCATTAGCCCGCGGACCCCCCATTAGAAGAGATATGCCAGGGAGGGACCCCTCATTAGCCCGCGGACCCCCCATTAGAAGAGATATGCCAGGGAGGGACCGCCACTCATTAGCCCGCGGACCCCCCATTAGAAGAGATATGCCAGGGAGGGACCCCCACTCATTAGCCCGCGGACCCCCCATTAGAAGAGATATGCCAGGGAGGGACCCCTCATTAGCCCGCGGACCCCCCATTAGAAGAGATATGCCAGGGAGGGACCCCCAAATTGACACTCATTAGCCCCCATTAGGACCCCCCATTAGAAGAGATATGCCAGGGAGGGACCTTAGCCCGCGGACCCCCCATTAGAAGAGATATGCCAGCGAGGGACCCCTCATTAGCCCGCGGACCCCCCATTAGAATAGATATGCCAGGGAGGGACCTTAGCCCGCGGACCCCCCATTAGAAGAGATATGCCAGGGAGGGACCCCCACTCATTAGCCCACGGACCCCCCATTAGAAGAGATATGCCAGGGAGGGACCCCCACTCATTAGCCCGCGGACCCCCCATTGGAAGAGATATGCCAGGGAGGGACCCCCCATTAGAAGAGATATGCCAGGGAGGGACCCCCACTCATTAGCCCGCGGACCCCCCATTAGAAGAGATATGCCAGGGAGGGACCCCCACTCATTAGCCCGCGGACCCCCCATTAGAAGAGATATGCCAGGGAGGGACCACTCATTAGCCCGCGGACCCCCCATTAGAAGAGATATGCCAGGGAGGGACCCCCCATTAGAAGAGATATGCCAGGGAGGGACCCCCACTCATTAGCCCGCGGACCCCCCATTAGAAGAGATATGCCAGGGAGGGACCCCCACAAGAGAAGGTTTTTGTTACAGCTCTAGCAGTGATTCTCAACCATTTCATTTCAAACCATAAAAAACCAACATGAAAAAGAATGGTGAACTTCAATACGTTTATTGCTGCCTTTCTCTCTGGCAGCTTCACAGACAGTAGCATTTACACAAATATTTACATCGCTACGATAACAATGTTATGGGGTCTGGGGACCCCCAGGGGTCCTTGAGGGAGTTCCAGGGGGTCTGGGGACCCCCAGGGGTCCTTGAGGGAGTTCCAGGGGGTCCCCAACTAAATGATAGTTTGGAACCAAATGGACCCTTATGGGTCTGTAACTCCGAGAGTGTACACATGGAACGAAATAGACCCGTTACGGTCCATTTGGTTCCATTTGTACACTCTCAGCATTGAATTAGCATTAATTTTACAATATAAATTGAGGGTCCCAGAGATAGAAATGCCATTAAATGGGGAGTCCTTGAAATTAAACTGGTTGAGAATCACTGCTAGAGCTGTAAAAATATACTCTTATGGCAGGGGTCCCTGGCATATCTCTTCAAATGGGGGTCCGTGGGCAAAAAAGTGTAAATGTGGGGGTCCTTGACATGAAACAGTTTGGTATGTGAACGCTTATGTAGACGTTAACGTTGTAAATGGATAAAACAGGCTGAAGTTGCATCATGACTGTCATCAGGGCTAACACGTTGTGACGTTAGCATGCTAACGGTGGCTAACTGAGAGCGGCAATAGAACACACAAACCAGAGCCTTAGATATAGACAGAGTTACGACAACTGCGTTCACTTCATGGGGCTTCAGTCCAATGGAGGCTCTCCTACATAGACTTCTATTGGTCACTTCATGGGGCTTCAGTCCAATGGAGGCTCTCCTACATAGACTTCTATTGGTCACTTCATGGGGCTTCAGTCCAATGGAGGCTCTCCTACATAGACTTCTATTGGTCACTTCATGGGGCTTCAGTCCAATGGAGGCTCTCCTACATAGACTTCTATTGGTCACTTCATGGGGCTTCAGTCCAATGGAGGCTCTCCTACATAGACTTCTATTGGTCACTTCATGGGGCTTCAGTCCAATGGAGGCTCTCCTACATAGACTTCTATTGGTCACTTCATGGGGCTTCAGTCCAATGGAGGCTCTCCTACATAGACTTCTATTGGTCACTTCATGGGGCTTCAGTCCAATGGAGGCTCTCCTACATAGACTTCTATTGGTCACTTCATGGGGCTTCAGTCCAATGGAGGCTCTCCTACATAGACTTATATTGGTCACTTCATGGGGCTTCAGTCCAATGGAGGCTCTCCTACATAGACTTCTATTGGTCACTTCATGGGGCTTCAGTCCAATGGAGGCTCTCCTACATAGACTTCTATTGGTCACTTCATGGGGCTTCAGTCCAATGGAGGCTCTCCTACATAGACTTCTATACATTATAGAAGTCTATGTAGGTCCAGGCAACAGCCCAGCTGTAATGATCGACTTAAATCCCTTTATTTTAGATTGTTTTGTAGTAATAGTAGGCTACAACATAAACATTACAGAGACTTTAGTTTGCAATACTTTTAAAACAGTTGTCATGTTGCCTAAAATAGCTCTTATTTGCACCACCGTCGTTGAAAACAGTGGGCCTCATGCGCCAATAAGTTCCTATCTTTTCCTCTTACATTTCTTCCTAAGTGAATTCCTAAGAGAAGTCCAGTCAGATTCATGAAACGTTCTTAAGTAGGCAGAATTGTTCGTAAGCATGTTCTTATGATGATGAATCCAAATCCTCGTAACTTGAAGGGGTGTGCCAGTTCATTCAAATTATCATAGGTAGACGCCCCACATATCCTAATTAGCATCCTAATTACCATAGGGAACCGCCCCACCAATCCCATATAAGGCATTGGGAATTCACTTTCCTACCTGTGTTCACCCAGGTGGGTGTAGTTTTGCATGACTCCATGGCCTTGCCTGCAGTCACACCTGTGTGTGATTGCAGCACACAGAAATCACAGGACTTCACACATAGAAATAAAGTTGAGTGAAATCAAGAATACCTAAACTAAAGTCTAAATATGGTGGAACACCAGACTCCAAACATTAAAAATCAATAATACTGTGGAGGTACTGAAGTGAACAGAAAATGTCAATATTTCAATATTTTCAATAATCATGAATGTATTTCATTATTTATCTCACAATAGTCAACTTGGGGGGGGGGGGGGGGGGGGGGTGATGTTGGGTGCATGGGGTGGGGGTTATGTGGTGGGTATGGTGCGTTTGTTTGGGTTGGGTTGTGAACTCTAAACCAGTGGTTCTCAAACATTTTCATGTCAAGGACCCCCAAATTGACATGCATTCTCCAGACCCCCATATGAAAATATTTTCTGCTAGGGAAATGTTTTGAAGATTTATCAAAATGTTTCGAAAATAGCCGATCTACAAGCTCAAAATGGGCAGTAATGGGACGCGTTTGTGAGCTTGTAGATTGGCTATTTTCAAAGTATAAAATGGGATTAAAGTGGTAAATGTTCCATATTTTGCTGTGGACTGCCTGGAACTTCCTCAAGGACCCCTTGAGGTCCTCAGACCAAACTTTGAGCATCATGCAGATGGCGCTGTTTGTCCTTTATGTTTTCAGATTGCACTTAAGAACGAAAAAGGCACCCTAAGAGTGCTCCACAGTGTGCGTAGATTCTATTCTTACCTACGAACAAATCACAGCTAAGAAAAGATTGAGGGATCCCAAAACCTTCTTAAAAACTTCCTAAGTGGGTCTAAGAACAAATTTCCTCTTAAGAACTTCTTAAGAACGGTTGGCGCATGAGGCCCATTGTATTTCCAACTCCAGCTCGTCCCTCTCCACCCAGGCTGCATTAGAACAGCGCTCGGTTTCTGCTCCCTCAATGTCCCAACTCTTCTAGTATATGGCTCTGACACAAACAAAACACTCTTATCAACCAAACGGACAACAATAATAATAAACACAGCTTTGACTCACCGCTTAGTGCAGATATACATTCATAATCACCATGGTTACGCAACGTAAACAACCCCGCAGACCAGAGGTGGTTTTGTTGTTGGGGAGCGTTAGCATTAGCATCAGACTCCTCTTCCTCTGCAGGGGAGAGCAATCGATGATCAAACTAGGCTCGACAAGCAGATCACAGATTAGCCGATAATTCTTTTTATTTTAAACAGGACTTGACTCTGGATTTATCAAATCCTGTGTTGAGGATCAAGACTAGCATAATTTAATGAGCATGCACTTTATAAACACAAAGTGAGACCAAAACCAGACAATAATAGTTAAAATGTTTGAATACACGCACGCGCGCACGCACACAGTGACACATGCACACGCACACATGCACACACACGCGCGCGCGCACACACACACACACACGCACACGCACTGACCCTAATGGACACGAACCCTGCATGGACCCTAGCTATTCAGACACAACACCACTCAGAACCTTCACCAGATTTAGAACACTTTCCTGGGGGTCTTTATGTGTGTAATAATGGTGTCCATGATGTCATGGACACTGGGCTCACTTCCTTCCTGGACCACATGTTGTCTCAGGCCCGATCCCAGGACCGGCCCTTCCTACAGGCTGAGGGGCGCCGCCGCCAAGAATCCTGCCTGGGGCATTGCTCAGGACCGGCCCTGCCAATCGCCTCCCTCAAGCCCTGAGCCCTGATTGAACCCTCATTGACTTTAGTGACGTCAGCTGTAAGTGCTTGAGGGTGAGAGGCTGCAAGGGCTCCACATTGTTGTGAAAGGAATGGGACAGCACTTTGAAGATGAGTCCACCATTCATGACACTTTGAAGATGAGTCCACCATTCATGACACTTTGAAGATGAGTCCGCCATTCATGACACTTTGAAGATGAGTCCGCCATTCATGACACTTTGAAGATGAGTCTGCCATTCATGACACTTTGAAGATGAGTCCTCCATTCATGACACTTTGAAGATGAGTCCGCCATTCATGACACTTTGAAGATGAGTCCACCATTCATGACACTTTGAAGATGAGTCCTCCATTCATGACACTTTGAAGATGAGTCTGCCATTCATGACACTTTGAAGATGAGTCGGCCATTCATGACACTTTGAAGATGAGTCCGCCAATCATGACACTTTGAAGATGAGTCCACCATTCATGACACTTTGAAGATGAGTCCACCATTCATGACACTTTGAAGATGAGTCCACCATTCATGACACTTTGAAGATGAGTCGACCATTCATGACACTTTTAAGATGAGTCCGCCATTCATGACACTTTGAAGATGAGTCCACCATTCATGACACTTTGAAGATGAGTCCACCATTCATGACACTTTGAAGATGAGTCGACCATTCATGACACTTTGAAGATGAGTCCGCCATTCATGACACTTTGAAGATGAGTCCGCCATTCATGACACTTTGAAGATGAGTCCATCATTCATGACACTTTGAAGATGAGTCCGCCATTCATGACACTTTGAAGATGAGTCCGCCATTCATGACACTTTGAAGATGAGTCTGCCATTCATGACACTTTGAAGATGAGTCCACCATTCATGACACTTTGAAGATGAGTCTGCCATTCATGACACTTTGAAGATGAGTCCGCCATTCATGCCACTTTGAAGATGAGTCCACCATTCATGACACTTTGAAGATGAGTCTGCCATTCATGACACTTTGAAGATGAGTCCGCCATTCATGACACTTTGAAGATGAGTCTGCCATTCATGACACTTTGAAGATGAGTCCGCCATTCATGACACTTTGAAGATGAGTCCGCCATTCATGCCACTTTGAAGATGAGTCTGCCATTCATGACACTTTGAAGATGAGTCTGCCATTCATGACACTTTGAAGATGAGTCTGCCATTCATGACACTTTGCATCACTTTATACAAACTGTCCTTATTCACAGCCAGTGCCTACCTACATGCTTGGCCTATTTATACATGTCTATATTTTAAACATGTATATCATGTTTATTTTAGTATTTAAACTGATCGTTTTATTATTAGTTTCATAAATACACTTTCCTGTGTGATAGGGGTTGTAATATTCATATATAATAATATTCATTATAAATTGCATTTCCATATTATTTTACTTTGCTCATTAGTCATTTCTCATCATGTTCCCTTAATAATTATTGTTATCCTTCCATTCCGTCTCCCTTTGAGAACAGTGAGAAAGCACTATTGTGTTTGTTGACATTCTAACCGCGATACATAACTAATTTGCATATACTTAAATGATTGACGTTCGGAGGATCCCCCTCATCCCCCTGGTAACGCTATGAACTGTGGGTAAAGGGCACATAAAGGGGTGGGGCTGAGCCCTCACTGACTTACCGATTTCAAATGGGACATCCTCCCTCAAGCCCTCGCAGACTTCACATGAACGCGCAGCTAAGTCAGTGAGGGCTCATTGAGTCAGCAAGGGAGCGGATTGGGATTGGGCCACTAAAACAGCCCTCCCCCTCTCCACAAGGAGGAGCAGTGCACCAAAGCATTATGGGAATTGTAGGCCAGGAAGGAAGCGAGCTCAGATGACATTGCTCTTGCCTTTATATTTCTATGTATATTCTTTTCTGTTTTGTGTTGTCACATGTGTGTGTATGTGTTGTGTCACATGTGTGTGTATGTGTTGTGTCACATGTGTGTGTATGTGTTGTGTCACATGTGTGTGTGTGTGTGTGTGTGTGTGTTGTGTCACATGTGTGTGTATGTGTTGTGTCACATGTGTGTGTATGTGTTGTGTCACATGTGTGTGTATGTGTTGTGTCACATGTGTGTGTGTATGTGTTGTGTCACATGTGTGTGTATGTGTTGTGTCACATGTGTGTGTGTGTTGTGTCACATGTGTGTGTATGTGTTGTGTCACATGTGTGTGTGTGTGTTGTGTCACATGTGTGTGTATGTGTTGTGTCACATGTGTGTGTATGTGTTGTGTCACATGTGTGTGTATGTGTTGTGTCACATGTGTGTGTTGTGTCACATGTGTGTGTGTGTGTGTTGAATACAAGGCCGCTGGGTCGCAAGACACATTTCAGTGCAAACAGTGCAGTTGAGGACCTTTGGCAGAGGACTGGTCCGACCGGAGCTTCTATGAGGACGTTTGGCAGAGGACTGGTCCGACCGGAGCTTCTATGAGGACGTTTGGCAGAGGACTGGTCCGACCGGAGCTTCTATGAGGACGTTTGGCAGAGGACTGGTCCCACCGGAGCTTCTATGAGGACGTTTGGCAGAGGACTGGTCCGACCGGAGCTTCTATGAGGACGTTTGGCAGAGGACTGGTCCGACCGGAGCTTCTATGTGAGGACGTTTGGCAGAGGACTGGTCCGACCGGAGCTTCTATGAGGACGTTTGGCAGAGGACTGGTCCGACCGGAGCTTCTATGTGAGGACGTTTGGCAGAGGACTGGTCCGACCGGAGCTTCTATGAGGACGTTTGGCAGAGGACTGGTCCGACCGGAGCTTCTATGAGGACGTTTGGCAGAGGACTGGTCCCACCGGAGCTTCTATGAGGACGTTTGGCAGAGGACTGGTCCGACCGGAGCTTCTATGTGAGGACGTTTGGCAGAGGACTGGTCCGACCGGAGCTTCTATGAGGACGTTTGGCAGAGGACTGGTCCCACCGGAGCTTCTATGTGCTCTAAGTTGGCAGAGGACTGGTCCGACCGGAGCTTCTATGAGGACGTTTGGCAGAGGACTGGTCCGACCAGAGCTTCTATGAGGACGTTTGGCAGAGGACTGGTCCGACCGGAGCTTCTATGTGCTCTAAGTGTTGTTCATTATTTTTCATGCATGGGAAGACATTTCCGACAGAATAATTAAGAATAAAGAAGAAAGAGTTCAAAAATACAAGAGGGACAGGCGGCTATATGTCCGCAAAAAGAAAAAACATTTCAAAGTTGCAATGATGCAAGTGGCATTGCTCACATCTCTCCTTACTTGATCTCTACTCCACCATGGCCCGTAGCACTTGCCCTAGCCTAGCCCCTTAGATAGCACATTATGTAGACTTAGATAGTATTTTAAACAGACCTATAGCTTGTTACGTAGACAGCTCTAGAATTGCATTGTATGTAGTCATAGCACTTTATAGTACACATGTATAATATATTATATAGTATAGTATGTATAGTTTACATAGATACTCCACTGTTACGTTCTTAGTTTACGCATGATTCATGATAACTACTTTTTATATATGTGATGTATGCCATGCTTTTGTTATTGCTTAATGTAAGTCGCTCTGGAGTAAGAGCGTCTGCTAAATGCCTACATTGTAAATTGTAAATGGACTCTGGAGGTTCACCATAACGTGCACATCAGACCCACGAGGCCCGTCCATCTCTACTGGAGGGTCACCCTAACGTGCACATCAGACCCACGAGGCCCGTCCATCTCTAATGGAGGGTCACCCTATCGTGCACATCAGACCCACGAGGCCCGTCCATCTCTAATGGAGGGTCACCCTAACGTGCACATCAGACCCACGAGGCCCGTCCATCTCTAATGGAGGGTCACCCTATCGTGCACATCAGACCCACGAGGCCCGTCCATCTCTAATGGAGGGTCACCATAACGTGCACATCAGACCCACGAGGCCCGTCCATCTCTAAATGGAGGTCCACCCTAACGTGCACAGACGCTCATCGCTGCTTGCAGCTTTAATTGCTTATTGAATTCCCTTTACAGGGTCTGTAATGTTTCTAATGAGACTGCATGTCTTTACAGGGTCTGTAATGTTTCTAATGAGACTGCATGTCTTTACAGGGTCTGTAATGTTTCTAATGAGACCGCATGTCTTTACAGGGTCTGTAATGTTTCTAATGAGACCGCATGTCTTTACAGGGTCTGTAATGTTTCTAATGAGACCGCATGTCTTTACAGGGTCTGTAATGTTTCTAATGAGACCGCATGTCTTTACAGGGTCTGTAATGTTTCTAATGAGACCGCATGTCTTTACAGGGTCTGTAATGTTTCTAATGAGACCGCATGTCTTTACAGGGTCTGTAATGTTTCTAATGAGACCGCATGTCTTTACAGGGTCTGTAATGTTTCTAATGAGACCGCATGTCTTTACAGGGTCTGTAATGTTTCTAATGAGACCGCATGTCTTTACAGGGTCTGTAATGTTTCTAATGAGACCGCATGTCTTTACAGGGTCTGTAATGTTTCTAATGAGACCGCATGTCTTTACAGGGTCTGTAATGTTTCTAATGAGACCGCATGTCTTTACAGGGTCTGTAATGTTTCTAATGAGACCGCATGTCTTTACAGGGTCTGTAATGTTTCTAATGAGACTGCATGTCTTTACAGGGTCTGTAATGTTTCTAATGAGACTGCATGTCTTTACAGGGTCTGTAATGTTTCTAATGAGACTGCATGTCTTCTTCAGAAACCTTTTAGTCAACAGAGAAACAAAACATGTGCAAAATCAACTTTATTTTGTTCGTGTTAAGATTACAATTTTAACCCAAGTAACCAAAGTCCCATTAAAACAGAAGTGGATAATTAGTAACGTGTATGTATTGTATTAAACATATAAAATCTAAACCAACCATATTATGTTGACATAACTAGTAGTGTGCTGTTTCATCCTGTAGGTGTCACCGATGATACTAACCAAGGCTATGTTCCATTTAGTGTAGTATTAGCTCAGTGGGCTCTGTTCCATTTAGTGTAGTATTAGCTCAGTGGGCTCTGTTCCATTTAGTGTAGTATTAGCTCAGTGATACCATCCCATCCAGATCCACCAAGTCTTTCCACCCAGTCACTTCGGGCGTACAGCCGTCGGAACTGCTCAGCCTGGTTTTCCTAAACGTAACCAAAAAATATATATAAAAACTAATATTAATTTGGGATGCACGATTAATCGGTAGCATAATCGGAATGTCCATATCGATATCGGACATAAAGATGCCATCTCGGTATCGGATCAGTCTCAAAATAATACAGATTATTTAATCGGTTTTCACCAGCAAAAAAATGTCAAAACATTACATTTAATTCATCCAAACAGAAAAGTCCTCTCTAATTATATTAAACAACGTCAAAATCACCAACATTGCAGCTGTAGGGAAAGCTTGAATTATCCTCTTTCAATCTGTAAAGTTTTTGTTTAATAAAAATCCACCGTAGACATTTTATGAGCTACTTCCTGTCAAGAAATTCCTTGCAGATGATTATTTTCTAAGTATCAGAGTATGGAAGCGCTCGTTATCAGTAAAGCAACCTCCTGCTGCCTCCTGCATTATGTGCACATTCAAAACAGGTGGTACGCCTGGGCTGTTGAGTGATAGTCAACGAGCGCTTCCAAACTCCAGCACTTCATCAAAAATCATCTACAAGATATTTCTTGACAGGAAGTAGCTCATAAAATGTCTACGGTGGATTCTTATGAAACAAACACTTTACAGATTGAAAGAGGATAATTGAAGCTTTCCCTGCAGCTGCAATGTTGGTGATTTTGACGTTGTTTAATATAATTAGAGAGGACTTCTCTGTTTGGATGAATGGGCTCTCTATGGGAAGTGTCACCTAGGTATCACCTTGCTGACAAGATGGCCGCGGTCTGAATATGGAGAATAGGGCCTATAGGCTTGTTTCCATTGTGGTCCTCTGTATAATATCGGAATCGGTCAGAATCGGTATCGGCAGATTATTTCATAATCGTGCAGCCATACTAATAATAAAAATCTCTCCAATCTCATTGATGCATAGAGTTACAGAGGCAACAGCAGAGATCCACCAGAAGGGGGCGCTGTAGTTGTCACTGCTTCTGTTGAACGTTCAGCAGCTTCAGGATGGCGTCTGCAGGAAGCCCGCGTCTGACCAGTTCCTCTTTAAGCTGCAGGTGAAACAACACGACACAATGTTACGTCATAATGTCTGAGGAAGGTTTCAATTTAAGTCAAGCTGGAGAAATAGTTTTATGTTTGACTGACATGTTCTGATACCATGTGTGTACATGGTGCATTTATATAGCACTTTTATCCAAGATGCTTCACACACACACACACACACACACACACACACACACACACACACACACACACACACACACACACACACAGGCTACTGGGCTGTGGCGTCATGTGGGTCAACACATCATCATGGAGTGACGCTGCGAGCTACTCGAGCTCACACTGTTCTTCTTCTTCTAATGGGGTTTATTGGCGGTTGGCAACAAAACTGTGCATTACCGCCACCTACTGGTTTCTTTGTCCATACTCTATACTAGAAAAAAACTACTACTATTTACATTCCACCCAAAGTGATCCCCTTCTCAGTTCTCATGCTAGTGCTACATATTCCACGCTACCCAGACCCAGCGGTCTGAGTGGGTGCAAATCCTTCCCTGAGTGTATTGTCAAGATCCTCTCCGCTTATGTCATCAATGTCCAAAAATCTCCTTGCCGCGTCCAACACCATCTTAATCCTTTCGGATTTCCCCTCCATCCCCACCGCACAGTTAATCACCATTGCGATAAACGCTAGGAACTTTCTTTTGTCCATACATATCGTGTTTTGTCCATCTCCGTTTGTTTCCTTCTCCATTGTGTGTTTTGTTGCCCTTTCCTCACTTCCCTCCGAGTCCATTCCCTTCACTACCTGAGCATATGTTCCCTTATTTTCCCTACTCCTCTTTGTTTTTACTTCCTTTATCATTCTAGGACACTCTGGTGCCCCTGCATGATGTTCTCCCTTACAATGCATACACTCTGGCTCCTGTGAGCTACCGCAGGCACCATTACAGTTTACCTCTCCACATCTCCCACACTTCCTAACTCCTCTGCAGACTGCCGCAGCATGTCCATATTCCTGGCAACAAAAACATCTGAGGGGTCCCCTCTCATATGGCCTGATCCTGTATGTGACATACTCGGCATATATCCTTTCAGGAAGGTCTCCAAAAAAGGTTACACAAACTGATTGTGTGGGCTCCTTTTTTCCATCTCTGAATCGGTGCATTCTTCTAGCTTTGTCAATTATAACTTGATCTAGAAATGGCTCAAGACTCATTGTCACTGGCACCCCACTTATAACCCCCACACTCTTTGACCTTGCCATATCGAAACACGTTACCCTGTGACCGTCAAATTCCTTAATGTTCAGCATAGCTGACAGCATCTGTGTTTCTGAGAAACATTCAACCACTACAATGCCACTTCTAGCCACCCTGAAGGATCTAACCTCTCCAATCACTTTTCCAACAAACTTTCCCACACTGTGTTGGTCCCTGAATATCCCATCAACTTTTGTCACCGTCTTCATTCCAAACACATGTGTTTCTTCAGGCTTTCCATCACTTGCTGTGCTATTTCCCTTTGTCCTTTTCCTTTTATTTCCATTTCCACTTGTATCCTCATCGATTTGAATATCGCTCTCACAGCCGCTCCCATCGGCGTTCTCCGCTATCACGTCTCAAACCGGATGCAGCTGTCGTCATACCAGCGTATTTCCTATTCCCCACCCCGAGCTCACACTGTTTCCACAAGAACAGTGTTTTCTAGTTTTTGAGGCCCACCTATAGACAGGTTTAATGTTGTTGAGGGGTGCTAGCCCCTATAGACAGGTTTAATGTTGTTGAGGGGTGCTAGCCCCTATAGACAGGTTTAATGTTGTTGAGGAGTGCTAGCCCCTCCTATAGACAGGTTTAATGTTGTTGAGGGGTGCTAGCCCCTCCTATAGACAGGTTTAATGTTGTTGAGGGGTGCTAGCCCCTCCTATAGACAGGTTTAATGTTGTTGAGGGGTGCTAGCCCCTCCTATAGACAGGTTTAATGTTGTTGAGGGGTGCTAGCCCCTCCTATAGACAGGTTTAATGTTGTTGAGGGGTGCTAGCCCCTCCTATAGACAGGTTTAATGTTGTTGAGGGGTGCTAGCCCCTCCTATAGACAGGTTTAATGTTGTTGAGGGGTGCTAGCCCCTCCTATAGACAGGTTTAATGTTGTTGAGGGGTGCTAGCCCCTCCTATAGACAGGTTTAATGTTGTTGAGGGGTGCTAGCCCCTCCTATATACAGGTTTAATGTTGTTGAGGGGTGCTAGCCCCTCCTATAGACAGGTTTAATGTTGTTGAGGGGTGCTATAGCCCCTAGCCCCTATAGACAGGTTTAATGTTGTTGAGGGGTGCTAGCCCCTCCTATAGACAGGTTTAATGTTGTTGAGGGGTGCTAGCCCCTCCTATAGACAGGTTTAATGTTGTTGAGGGGTGCTAGCCCCTCCTATAGACAGGTTTAATGTTGTTGAGGGGTGCTAGCCCCTCCTATAGACAGGTTTAATGTTGTTGAGGGGTGCTAGCCCCTCCTATAGACAGGTTTAATGTTGTTGAGGGGTGCTAGCCTCTCCTATAGACAGGTTTAATGTTGTTGAGGGGTGCTAGCCCCTCCTATAGACAGGTTTAATGTTGTTGAGGGGTGCTAGCCCCTCCTATAGACAGGTTTAATGTTGTTGAGGGGTGCTAGCCCCTCCTATAGACGGGTTTAATGTTGTTGAGGGGTGCTAGCCCCTCCTATAGACAGGTTTAATGTTGTTGAGGGGTGCTAGCCCCTCCTATAGACAGGTTTAATGTTGTTGAGGGGCGCTAGCCTCTCCTATAGACAGGTTTAATGTTGTTGAGGGGTGCTAGCCCCTCCTATAGACAGGTTTAATGTTGTTGAGGGGTGCTAGCCCCTCCTATAGACGGGTTTAATGTTGTTGAGGGGTGCTAGCCCCTCCTATAGACAGGTTTAATGTTTGGTTTTAGTTCAATGTTTGTTTTAAAAACGCCATTAACAATAAAGATAATTTATTTGTTTTGTCACCGTTTGTTTTAGATCATAGCAATCATAGCAACACTAATCATAGCAACACTAATCATAGCAACATGAGTTAGAATTCCCTCCTCGATGTTGTAAGATGATAAGAGCGCCCCTCACTTCACACGGGTGTGATTTTTATCGTTACCTTTGGCAGCACTATTGTCCTGATGTCTTCTTTGATCAAAGGAGTCTTTGAGGAGATTCGCACTCTCAGGCCGCTGGTGCCACCTACAGGACATGACAAATGTAGCAGCTTTACAATAGTGCCACCTACAGGACATGACAAATGTAGCAGCTTTACAATAGTGCCACCTACAGGACATGCCAAATGTAGCAGCTTTACAATAGTGCCACCTACAGGACATGACAAATGTAGCAGCTTTACAATAGTGCCACCTACAGGACATGACAAATGTAGCAGCTTTACAATAGTGCCACCTACAGGACATGACAAATGTAGCAGCTTTACAATAGTGAGACAGTCCACAGTGTGCATGATGTTCTGAGGATTATTAATTAAAAATAAATGAAAAAAGCCTGAGAATCGGCGCGGCAGGGGGCGGGGCGGTGGGCAGGGGCGGTATTGCAGTCGCTGTACCGCTCTGTTGTGACAATTTACAATTATATTATAATATATAATTATGATAACTACTTTTTATGTATGTGATGTATTGCCAAGCTTTTTTGTTCTTGCTTATTGTAAATCGCTCTGGATTAAGAGCGTCTGCTAAATGCCTACATTGTAATTGTAAATTGTCACAACAGAGCGGTACAGCGACGAAAAGAGAGAGAGCAATCTTCGTTCCTACTCTCACCTATGGTCATGAAGGGTTCCTACTCTCACCTATGGTCATGAAGGGTTCCTACTCTCACCTATGGTCATGAAGTGTTCCTACTCTCACCTATGGTCATGAAGGGTTCCTACTCTCACCTATGGTCATGAAGTGTTCCTACTCTCACCTATGGTCATGAAGGGTTCCTACTCTCACCTATGGTCATGAAGTGTTCCTACTCTCACCTATGGTCATGAAGGGTTCCTACTCTCACCTATGGTCATGAAGTGTTCCTACTCTCACCTATGGTCATGAAGTGTTCCTACTCTCACCTATGGTCATGAAGGGTTCCTACTCTCACCTATGGTCATGAAGTGTTCCTACTCTCACCTATGGTCATGAAGTGTTCCTACTCTCACCTATGGTCATGAAGTGTTCCTACTCTCACCTATGGTCATGAAGTGTTCCTACTCTTACCTATGGTCATGAAGGGTTCCTACTCTCACCTATGGTCATTAAGTGTTCCTACTCTCACCTATGGTCATGAAGTGTTCCTACTCTCACCTATGGTCATGAAGGGTTCCTACTCTCACCTATGGTCATGAAGTGTTCCTACTCTCACCTATGGTCATGAAGTGTTCCTACTCTCACCTATGGTCATGAAGTGTTCCTACTCTCACCTATGGTCATGAAGTGTTCCTACTCTCACCTATGGCCATGAAGGGTTCCTACTCTCACCTATGGTCATGAAGTGTTCCTACTCTCACCTATGGTCATGAAGGGTTCCTACTCTCACCTATGGTCATGAAGTGTTCCTACTCTCACCTATGGTCATGAAGTGTTCCTACTCTCACCTATGGTCATGAAGTGTTCCTACTCTCACCTATGGTCATGAAGTGTTCCTACTCTCACCTATGGTCATGAAGTGTTCCTACTCTCACCTATGGTCATGAAGGGTTCCTACTCTCACCTATGGTCATGAAGGGTTCCTACTCTCACCTATGGTCATGAAGGGTTCCTACTCTCACCTATGGTCATGAAGTGTTCCTACTCTCACCTATGGTCATGAAGTGTTCCTACTCTCACCTATGGTCATGCAGTGTTCCTACTCTCACCTATGGTCATGAAGTGTTCCTACTCTCACCTATGGTCATGAAGTGTTCCTACTCTCACCTATGGTCATGAAGTGTTCCTACTCTCACCTATGGTCATGAAGTGTTCCTACTCTCACCTATGGTCATGAAGGGTTCCTACTCTCACCTATGGTCATGAAGGGTTCCTACTCTCACCTATGGTCATGAAGTGTTCCTACTCTCACCTATGGTCATGAAGTGTTCCTACTCTCACCTATGGCCATGAAGTGTTCCTACTCTCACCTATGGCCATGAAGTGTTCCTACTCTCACCTATGGTCATGAAGTGTTCCTACTCTCACCTATGGTCATGAAGGTTTCCTACTCTCACCTATGGTCATGAAGTGTTCCTACTCTCACCTATGGTCATGAAGTGTTCCTACTCTCACCTATGGTCATGAAGTGTTCCTACTCTCACCTATGGTCATGAAGTGTTCCTACTCTCACCTATGGTCATGAAGTGTTCCTACTCTTACCTATGGTCATGAAGGGTTCCTACTCTCACCTATGGTCATTAAGTGTTCCTACTCTCACCTATGGTCATGAAGTGTTCCTACTCTCACCTATGGTCATGAAGGGTTCCTACTCTCACCTATGGTCATGAAGTGTTCCTACTCTCACCTATGGTCATGAAGTGTTCCTACTCTCACCTATGGTCATGAAGTGTTCCTACTCTCACCTATGGTCATGAAGTGTTCCTACTCTCACCTATGGCCATGAAGGGTTCCTACTCTCACCTATGGTCATGAAGTGTTCCTACTCTCACCTATGGTCATGAAGGGTTCCTACTCTCACCTATGGTCATGAAGTGTTCCTACTCTCACCTATGGTCATGAAGTGTTCCTACTCTCACCTATGGTCATGAAGTGTTCCTACTCTCACCTATGGTCATGAAGTGTTCCTACTCTCACCTATGGTCATGAAGTGTTCCTACTCTCACCTATGGTCATGAAGGGTTCCTACTCTCACCTATGGTCATGAAGGGTTCCTACTCTCACCTATGGTCATGAAGGGTTCCTACTCTCACCTATGGTCATGAAGTGTTCCTACTCTCACCTATGGTCATGAAGTGTTCCTACTCTCACCTATGGTCATGCAGTGTTCCTACTCTCACCTATGGTCATGAAGTGTTCCTACTCTCACCTATGGTCATGAAGTGTTCCTACTCTCACCTATGGTCATGAAGTGTTCCTACTCTCACCTATGGTCATGAAGTGTTCCTACTCTCACCTATGGTCATGAAGGGTTCCTACTCTCACCTATGGTCATGAAGGGTTCCTACTCTCACCTATGGTCATGAAGTGTTCCTACTCTCACCTATGGTCATGAAGTGTTCCTACTCTCACCTATGGCCATGAAGTGTTCCTACTCTCACCTATGGCCATGAAGTGTTCCTACTCTCACCTATGGTCATGAAGTGTTCCTACTCTCACCTATGGTCATGAAGGTTTCCTACTCTCACCTATGGTCATGAAGTGTTCCTACTCTCACCTATGGTCATGAAGGGTTCCTACTCTCACCTATGGTCATGAAGTGTTCCTACTCTCACCTATGGTCATGAAGTGTTCCTACTCTCACCTATGGTCATGAAGTGTTCCTACTCTCACCTATGGTCATGAAGGGTTCCTACTCTCACCTATGGTCATGAAGGGTTCCTACTCTCACCTATGGTCATGAAGTGTTCCTACTCTCACCTATGGTCATGAAGTGTTCCTACTCTCACCTATGGTCATGAAGGCTTTCTACTCTCACCTATGGTCATGAAGTGTTCCTACTCTCACCTATGGTCATGAAGTGTTCCTACTCTCACCTATGGTCTTGAAGTGTTCCTACTCTCACCTATGGTCATGAAGTGTTCCTACTCTCACCTATGGCCATGAAGTGTTCCTACTCTCACCTATGGCCATGAAGTGTTCCTACTCTCACCTATGGTCATGAAGTGTTCCTACTCTCACCTATGGTCATGAAGTGTTCCTACTCTTACCTATGGTCATGAAGTGTTCCTACTCTCACCTATGGCCATGAAGTGTTCCTACTCTCACCTATGGTCATGAAGTGTTCCTACTCTCACCTATGGTCATGAAGTGTTTCTACTCTCACCTATGGCCATGAAGTGTTCCTACTCTCACCTATGGTCATGAAGTGTTCCTACTCTCACCTATGGTCATGAAGTGTTCCTACTCTCACCTATGGTCATGAAGTGTTTCTACTCTCACCTATGGTCATGAAGTGTTCCTACTCTCACCTATGGTCATGAAGTGTTCCTACTCTCACCTATGGCCATGAAGTGTTCCTACTCTCACCTATGGTCATGAAGTGTTCCTAATAAGGGCTTGTGTGGGGGGCAATAAGGGCTTGTGTGGGGGGCAATAAGGGCTTGTGTGGGGGGCAATAAGGGCTTGTGTGGGGGGCAATAAGTGCTTGTGTGGGGGCAATAAGGGCTTGTGTGGGGGGCAATAAGGGCTTGTGTGGGGGGCAATAAGGGCTTGTGTGGGGGGCAATAAGGGCTTGTGTGGGGGGCAATAAGGGCTTGTGTGGGGGGCAATAAGGGGTCTTGTGTGGGGGCAATAAGGGCTTGTGTGGGGGGCAATAAGGGCTTGTGTGGGGGGCCACTAAGGGCTTGTGTGGGGGGGCAATTAGGGCTTGTGTGGGGGGCCAATAAGGGCTTGTGTGGGGGGCCAATTAGGGCTTGTGTGGGGGGCAAATAAGGGCTTATGTGTGGGGGTACAATAAGGGCTTGTGTGGGGGGCAAACAAGGGCTTATTTTGGGGGCAAATAAGGGCTTATATGGGGGGCCAAAAAATGTAAAAGGCGTATCAACCAAGACAGCCCCTCAACACCCAGGGCCTTCAGCATTTCTGGACGAATCTCATCAACCCCCGGAGCTTTGCCACTGTGGAGCTGCTTAACTACCTCAGTGACTTCCTTTCGGGAGATTGACGACGATCCTCCATCATCCTCATGAAGGCTCTGCTCCTGTCAGGGAGGGTGGGTCTGATGTTATTGGGTTTAGGAGTTCCACAAAGTGTTCCTTCCAGCGTCCTACGACCTCCTCATTTGAAGTCAGCAGAGTCCCATCCTTACCGCACACGGCTTGGATGGTTCCCAGCTTTCCCCTCCTGAGGTGTCGTACGGTCCTCCAGAACTATGACCCTAAAATGTGACCCTAAAATGTGACGCTAAAATGTGATGCTAAAATGTGACGCTAAAATGTGACGTTAAAATGTGACGTTAAAATGTGACATTAAATGTGACCCTAAAATGTGACCCTAAAATGTGACCCTAAAATGTGACGCTAAAATGTGACCCTAAAATGTGACCCTAAAATGTGACGCTAAAATGTCACGCTAAAATGTGACGCTAAAAATGTGACCCTAAAATGTGACCCTAAAATGTGAACCTAAACACAGCTTGTGTGGGGGGAAAATAAGGGCCTATGTGTGGGGGGCCAATAAGGGCTTGTGTGGGGGCCAATAAGTGCCATTGGCCCTTCAAGACAAACATTTGACAAGTAATGATAATTCCACTATCATAATGAATTATCTTTTAATCTGCCATCAGTCAGTTTTAGTTTCAGACTAATGAGAACATAATTTGCTTATTTTACTGTCCAATGGCATGAAATGGCACAAGGGACGGACTCCACAAAAAGACCAGACGTATTGGTCTGGGCTACTTTTGAACAAATTATTTCATCAATGGAGGTGATCAGCCTGTGGCACCGAGGTGTTATGGAAGCCCAGATTTGCTTTGATAGCAGCTTTAAACTCATTTGTATTGTTGAATCTGGTGTCTCACACCTTAAAACATAGATTATCTGTGGGTTCAGGTCAGGCTATAGTTGGCTGGTCAGTTAAGCACAGTAATCAGTACACCTATCACTAGTAGTTTTGGCACTGTGGGAAGGTGCCAAATCCAGCTGGAAAGGAAAATCAGCATCTCCATAAAGCTGGTCAACGTACTGAAGCACTCTAAAATATCATTTATTTTTAATAATTAGGAGGGGGATGAGCCAGCAGAGACAAAAAATCAAATACAATACAGAAGATACATGAAAACAGTATAGCCTAATTGAACACGTTTCAAATCGCACCACAAATGAATATTTCCATGATAAGTTGCAGGGCAGACTTTGCATAGATAACCTTCAGAATGTTGAATTGGCAGAGAGTGGAAAACTAAACATAAATCCTGAGTGTGTACAGCTTTTAAAAGTCAAAGCCAAGGGCATGCACACTGTCCAGCCAACTCCAGACAGATTCAGCGAAAACCACCCCATCACAAATACCAATTGCCGAATTGTCAATTATGATAGATTCCACCAGAAAAATCATAAACGAATATTTGTCCCGAATTACGATCCTTGATTAATTCTTCCGCGCCTGAACAGCTCAAACGACAGTTGAAAAATGTGTTGTATTCATATTGTGAAATGAAAGAATCTTCTTCTAAACACATCGAACTTCATAACCACAAAATAAATCAAACTTCCTTTGAGAAAATGCAAAGAATATGCAACCAAACCCTTACAGTTGGACCAATCGGTGTGCTGGTGGAGAAAAACACAGGTATGTACATCATGGCTAATGCCAATATGCAACCAAACCCTTACAGTTGGACCAATCGGTGTGCTGGTGGAGAAAAACACAGGTATGTACATCATGGCTAAGGCCAATATGCTAAATCAAAATAATACGTGTTGTAATATTACATGATGTTTATACAATTATGCTGATTGATTACACAACGGAAATCTAAAGTATAATGTAGACTCAATGTACTGTTCACTATTAATCTTCAATGTACTGTTCACTATTAATTCTATCAAGTACAATTTTATTTCTTAATTCTAAATACATGTAATATGTATTTTCCATTGACAGATGAAACTGGTGCAAAACCATAATGATTTGCCAAAGATTTACACACCTGTAAGAGCCAAAGTGGTTACAATGTGTAATTCATATTTTTCTTGTATTTCATTATTGCCTTATTATTGCATTTATGTTTGAATGTTGATTAGCAGCTTTCCATGCTTAGATATAACTGTTTTTGCAGTTGGTAAAGAGCGCCCCCTAAAGTGTAATGTAATGTTCATGACGCGCAGCAGCGGTTAATTGGTTAATTGGTGTGGTTTATGCAACATAAGAAAAAAAGAGTGAAGACGGACGCTAGTTTGACGCGTGGAACACAACAGTTTTGACCGTAATTTTCGGGTGTTTTTTTATGTCTCCTCCTGTTATTAGAACCTGTAACACTATCAGACAAGATAACGGAAGACAATCTGTATTTTGTGCAAGGAAAGGACTATACTTTTATTAGAACCTGTAACACTATCAGACAAGATAACAGAAGACAATCTGTATTTTGTGCAAGGAAAGGACTATACTTTTATTTCGTTTTTGTGTGCATTTTCTGTACATTCTTCACTAAACTACAAGTGAACAATTACAAGCCTGCTTCAAACTGGTGAATGTGGCTATTGGAAAAATTGGAAATATTATTTTTGGAAAAGAAATGCCACTACACACCATTGGAGATAATTTATGAAACCTCATTTGATCCGGTCAATTATGACGAATTTGATTTCCAAACATTCAAAGTTCACAATGATGCAGAGGTGATTGCAATAACAAAAAGCTTATTTTTAATTCCAAATTAATATAATTCTATAACCTCTCTATTTCATTGTTAAGGCGGAAATGACACGAATTGCTGCCATTCATCCTGACGAAACTGAAGTCGGAGACGAATTGCATTCGTATACTATGTTCCGTGCTGAATCACTGAATCATTATCATGTGTGACATTGTGTGTGTGTGTGTGTGTGTGTGTGTGTGTGTGTGTGTGTGTGTGTGTGTGTGTGTGTGTGTGTGTGTGTCTGTCTGTCTGTCTGTCTGTCTGTCTGTCTGTCTGTCTGTCTGTCTGTCTGTCTGTCTGTCTGTCTGTCTGTCTGTCTGTCTGTCTGTCTGTCTGTCTGTCTGTCTGTCTGTCTGTCAGAAACACTGCCGTAGCTCCTCATTGCCTGCACCAATCACTCCCACTTTTAACACAGGCATTGACCATAATAATATGGAGGTCTTAACGAAGCCCTTTTTTCCCATTTTACACATTAATGATTAATAATGAATGTATTAGTGAATTAAAAATGCGAAAACGCGCAGTACCCCCTGCGGCCACAAGGGGGGGGGGGGACAATATCTCACAACGGGTAAGGGCTAGTAGATGTAAAACATACAATAAGGTCAGCTAACTTGTATTTTTTAATTTAGAGATGAAAACACTGATATGTAATGAAAAGTAAGCTGGATAACATTACATTAACTTATTCTATTAACAAAATATTTCTTATATTCAGTATTCAGAACAACGTTTGCAGCACCATTGCAAGGAGGAGCAGGACGTGACCCTATCTGATAGTTCTGTAGTGTAGCAACCCACGGCACGGGCTGGTTCCGGAACCCGAGAATTCAAGAAAGAAACAATTGTGTCTCTGATGAGAGTGTCAGAAAATTGACGGTTAGTCCATGTGTGATATTTATTAATGTGTCTAAAGTATTTACATTCAACCTGTCAAAAATATAATCTGCCACAATTTAATATATGTTTTAATGTCTTGCCAGCCTGCTGACAGATACTACATACAGTACCACTTGTGGTGGGACAAACGTCCTATGCTGAAACTGGAGAATACTTCGTTCTTTGGGTAAATGTCTAATTTATTATTTTCATTTATTAATTAATTAATCATAATAGCTCATTAGAAAAGAGTACTAAAAATGTGTAGAAGGACGTTGATAAAAATGTTTTTGAAATAACATTTGATTCTGATTCTGATTCACTTAGTATAAAACAAAAAAACAACATTTGCGAGTAGCAGTAATTTATTCAAATGTAATTGAATTAAAGTTAGTTGCAGTGTTTATATAACATAATGTCTATGTACAGAGGTCAGAGGTAATTTGCTGTAAGCAGTGTAGGGTAAACGGCTCACAAATCTCGCTGAAATCTCTCTCTCTCTCTGCAGAGACTACAGAACATCGTTTGCAGCAGGACCACCTATCTGCGATAGTTCTGAACCTACCCGCGGCAGCGGCTGGTTCCGGGACCCGACCATTCTAGCAGCTGGTGTTGGTCCTACTGATGATAATATTGTGAGTCTGTTTGATGAGCCAACGGGAAGAATGCCCTGGTTACTCCGGGCCAACGTAGGGAACCTGGCACCCGCGAACACCCCACGACCATGTGCGCTGAGATTTCACTACGGACAGGACCGCTTCATCAGCTGGCTGGTTGTGAGAGACGGCACCACCGGGGTAAGTCTGACCGCTCCAAAACTGTTACTGTTCAAGTTTCCAATTAAAAAAACGTCAGAAGTAGCAGATCTACAAGCTGGGAATGTGGCGCGACTTTTAATGCTTTTGTGTGAACGATATATTCTTTAATACTAACATTACACTTTGCTCTCTGTCAACAACCCCTGGATCTTAATTTGACGTGTGTGTGTGTGTGTGTGTGTGTGTGTGTGTGTGTGTGTGTGTGTGTGTGTGTGTGTGTGTGCGTGCGTGCGTGTGTGTGTGTGTGTAGATTATAAATGCATACCTGACATTGGTGGCCCAAAAGGGCCATCAAAGGAGATGACCCTTATATGGGAATAAAAAATCCAGGGGCGTGAAAAAAGTAAGGATAACGTTTGCTTTTAAAAGTGTTAGTGTTACAATCACACCATGTTCACAAATCAAATGATCAATTGCAGATTGATCCCCTGGCATATGGGATATAATCATGGGGGCAGTGTGCAAAGCATGAAATGCGGTACAAATGTCCCTTGATTTTAACGCATCCTACAAGGGAACAGGAAGTGAGTTTATGAGTCATAATTGAGGCCTTATTTGTTGTGTTTTTTCAGATAGATGAACGTGTTCTTTCAGAGCAGAGAGGAAATCATGACGAGGATCCTATCCCATCTACACTATCATTGACAATGAGTTCAAAGACCAAAAATAAACCACCTACCTGCGATAGTTCTGCAGGTACCCGCGTAGGTAACATAGGGTACCTGGTGCCCGCGCACACCCCACAACCATGTGCGCTGAGCTATCATTACAGAAATGACCACTTCATCAGCTGGCTGGTTAAAAAAACGGCAGAAGTAGCAGATCTACAAGCTGGAAACTGTTACTGTTCAAGTTTTTTGTGTGAACAATATATTCTTTAATACTAACATTACACTTTGCTCTCTCTGTCTCTCTCACTCTGTCTCTCTCTGTCTGTCTGTCTCTCTTTCTCCTCTTTCTCCTCTCTCTCCTCTCTGTCTGTCTGTCTGTCTGTCTGTCTGTCTGTCTGTCTTGACTTCACTTAACTGAATAATATATTTTCATAGATGACCTTTTGTGGGGAGGTCACCACAGGGAAGGCAGGAAGGTCAGCTGCTGTGGATGACTGGGTAGGAAACCTTTAGTGGGGAGGTCACCACAGGGAAGGCAGGAAGGTCAGCTGCTGTGGATGAATTGGGTAGGAAACCTTTAAAGGAAGGTCAGCTGCTGTGGATGAATTGGGTAGGAAACCTTTAAAGGAAGGTCAGCTGCTGTGGATGACTGGGTAGGAAACCTTTAAAGGAAGGTCAGCTGCTGTGGATGACTGGGTAGGAAACCTTTAAAGGAAGGTCAGCTGCTGTGGATGACTGGGTAGGAAACCTTTAAGCTGCTGTGGATGACTGGGTAGGAAACCTTTAAAGGAAGGTCAGCTGCTGTGGATGACTTGGTAGGAAACCTTTAAGCTGCTGTGGATGACTGGGTAGGAAACCTTTAAAGGAAGGTCAGCTGCTGTGGATGACTGGGTAGGAAACCTTTAAAGGAAGGTCAGCTGCTGTGGATGACTGGGTAGGAAACCTTTAAAGTGCTTTACATGGAGAGCACATTCTTTCATTAATTTGATTGAAGTATTTGTTAACAGTTTGCAGAATTACAGTACATTTCAAGCACAACTCAATACAAAAACCTACTGTAACTGTGAGTGAACTTTAACTAAATACATGAATAACAATGTATTCATGTTCTTTCAGATTCAATGCTCATCTTGTGCCTTATGGTACCATCTTTAACTTTAATCTTTAATCTTTAGTACTTTAACTAAATACATGAATAACAATGTAGGCATATTCATGTTTAAATACATGAATAACAATGTAGGCCTATTCATGTTTAAATACATGAATAACAATGTAGGCCTATTCATGTTTAAATACATGAATAACAATGTAGGCCTATTCATGTTTAAATACATGAATAACAATGTAGGCCTATTCATGTTTAAATACATGAATAACAATGTAGGCCTATTCATGTTTAAATACATGAATAACAATGTAGGCATATTCATGTTTAAATACATGAATAACAATGTAGGCCTATTCATGTTTAAATACATGAATAACAATGTAGGCCTATTCATGTTTAAATACATGAATAACAATGTAGGCCTATTCATGTTCTTTCAGATTCAATGCTCATCTTGTGCCTTATGGTATCATCAAGTGTGCGTAGGCATTAGCAACCATGAGCCAAGTGAGGAATATTTGTGCCCAGCCTGTGTTCCCTGCACATAAAGCACTGCATCTCCCTCCATCCACTGTTCTGTTGGCCAGCCATCATTTTTATTTATTTTTTGTTTAACACAGCGATCACTATCAACGTATCAATACGGCCTCAATTAGCCATGCGTCCGGTGCTAACCACGTATCCATACGTTTCGAGCACTTTTTTATTGAATACTTTCATTCATCTTTCTATGCGCCTGAAAACAGGACGGCAGGGCCGCTTTACGGAGCGGGGGCAGTGTCTTGAGTGTACAGGGTTTGAAGAGGTCAGATCAGTAAATGCAATGTCAGAACAGGTCAGCTCCATATATGGAGATCAAGGGTGACATCGGGGCCAGTGTCTTGAGTGTACAGGGTTAGATGTGAGTCCAGGTTGGACCGGGCCTTAATTTTCGGGCCTTTTTGAGAACGTTAATATTGATGACATCAGATCAGGGATCTCCATATATGGGCTTAATTGCGCCAGCAGGTCGCATTTACTATGACATCAGGGATCTTCATCAGTGATGTCACGAGACCTGGGCACCATGGGTTTTCCCATGTATGGGGAATCGGATCCTGGAGGGGCGAGCTCCAAAAGTGGTCTTTGGCATACCACTCTACAAAAGTGGTATATTCCACTTTTCAAAGTGGAATAACCCATTCAGGACAGGAACCCCTTTTGGTGTTATAAGCATTGTTATACTTTAGCTATTGAAAAATAGCAGATCTACAAGCTCATAGTGTGGTTAACATTTGGTAACCGTTTGGTTTACAGATCTGTGTGTGTGTGTGTGTGTGTGTGTGTGTGTGTGTGTGTGTGTGTGTGTGTGTGTGTGTGTGTGTGTGTGTGTGTGTGTGTGTGTGTGTGTGTGTGTGTGACTCAATCATTAGGTGTGACATGGCAGCCGCCAGAAATGCCCCACTAGACCCATGGATAGTGTTTAACCCAAACACAGCCCCTCTTAACCATTGGATGAGGAATGTACGATGTACAGGGTACATTAATTGTGGAATAGTGCCTCAATACGTCGACGCTGTCCTAGTCCCGAACAACGGCGTGGACTTTCATTACATGATGCCCAGAATGCAGCTGGACGCAATAGTCCAGACTGAAAATCCGCCTGTGTATTTTCAATTAGGCTGGGTCCAGGCTGTAGAGTCACACTGGAGCCGCACATGCTACGACGGGCCGATGTAAGTACAATTGACCGTGTGCGTCAATTCACACACACACACACACACACACACACACTGAAAACCCCCCCCCAAAAAACATGCCGAGCGTTCCATACCGAATTAGCGGATTTACCATCATGGATGTCAAACGGAGGCTGACCAGGCAGCGCCAGTCGCTGAATGCTACCAAATGGTCTGAGGCGCATAGGGTTAGCTATTGCGGATGAATCGATGGTCTTATAAAACATTTAAGCATATGGCAAGTTAACTTAAGTTATATAGTTGATGCTGAGCACTAAGCAGCTCATTTGGTTGGCAAACCAGAGGCCAGCCACTAGCCAGCGGTAGCAAGTTCAACAACCACCGTTCTATTCTGTCACTTTGGTGCGCTGCTGCTGATCATCGCCTCCTCCTCCTTCAGTCACATAGCCAGTGCTTAATTTCTAAGTCAACCAGTGCCGGAGCTCACCTCCCGCACATGCACGCGCGCTGGCGCGCGCGTGCATGTGCGTGCATGTGCGCGTGGCCGCCGGGCCGTTTTTCTTTTTTTTACCCACAAACACTTTTTTTACCACACAAAATGTAGGAGCTGCAGACAGTGCAGTGACTGCACCAGCAAGCTTCACAGTTTAATTGACGAGACTATATTTTCCCCGACATTATCCAAAGCCTCAGAATATAAGCCAAACAACAAGGAGCTTCTGTTTCCAAACAGACAGTGCATTTATTTATTATATGCAAATTGCACCCATCAATGTAGAACAATCATAATTTTCAATGTATGAATGTCATAAGAAAATTAGAACATATGCGCTGGTCCTGGAAACAGCTGACGATCGCTCTCTCTCTCTCTCTTGTCCACGGTGGTGACTTGATTTCACACAGGCTCCTGCACATTTTTTCCCTACCTGACCGCACGCTGTGCAGCCAAAGTTGTTTCCTTTTCGAATTATCCATGGGTGCTTTGTTTTGTGGATATTAAATTGCTCTGCGGTCCAGATAATGTCTGTCCCGGGTCTCTTTTCCACTGGTTCCACATCATCATCATCATCTTCTAGCGGCGATGCGGAGTCACTGTCCCCGCTTGACTCAAGCCGCGGCTGCAGGTGGTGGTGGTGGTGGGGTTGTTATTGGTGTTTCTGACGGCGAGTCACTGTCCCCACTTCTCCCCATGTCCTCTTCGCTATCATCCACAACAGCCGCTGCGGGTGGCGGCGGGGGCGAGGGGCTGGGCGGAGTAGCTGCCGGTTGCTCATTTCTGCGCTGACTTCACGTTCACAACAA
The DNA here is from genome assembly GCF_951216825.1 of Electrona antarctica. NCBI lineage: Eukaryota > Metazoa > Chordata > Actinopteri > Myctophiformes > Myctophidae > Electrona > Electrona antarctica. The sequence continues at coordinate 35,616,509 of NC_136789.1, forward strand.
CAATACGATTCCGTTTATTTTTGTTTGTTGCGCATTTCCCCCATTACGGACGGGTCACGGGAAAAGTGACCTGACCTCCCATGAAAAAAATACACTGTGTAGGTGCATTTTGAGTTAGCGGAGCGCCCTCTACAGGTGCCGGAGCTGCCTCTACAGGTAGGGGAGCTCAGGTTGACACGTGCCGGAGCTCAATTGAGCTCACGTGACAGGTGCCGGAGCTCAAGTGACGCTTGCCGGAGCTGAGCTCCGCCAAGCTCCGGCTGAAATTAAGCACTGCACATAGCCTAAACTGTAAAAGTTAATCGCCAACATTCACCAGCTCAGCCCTCTTCATATTAAATAAATACATTACACAAACAACAGAATTGTTATTTTTGTTATAATAAAAATTTAAAAAAAAACAGACGGACAGTTTTTCGACCAATCTATCTTTGAATGCAGATTGTGGCCCCAGATGTGTCACAGAGACAAAAAAAGGGAAACTTTTGACATATTATTGCTTATAGCTACTTCAACAAAACATATTACTTACACTCCTTTAAGGCATGGGAAGTGAAATGAAAATGTAACCACAAATAATAATAATGATAGTGAAACAAAACATTTTGTCAAAGTCTTCATTTAATTTGCTTTAAGATTACAATGTTCAGCCCGTTTGGCCACCCATGTCCCATTCATAGATTACAATGTTCAGTCCGTTTGGCCACCCATGTCCCATAATAGATTACAATGTTCAGCCCGTTTGGCCACCCATGTCCCATTCATAGATTACAATGTTCAGTCCGTTTGGCCACCCATGTCCCATTCATAGATTACAATGTTCAGTCCGTTTGGCCACCCATGTCCCATTCATAGATTACAATGTTCAGTCCGTTTGGCCACCCATGTCCCATAATAGATTACAATGTTCAGCCCGTTTGGCCACCCATGCCCCATTAATAGATTACAATGTTCAGTCCGTTTGGCCACCCATGCCCCATTAATAGATTACAATGTTCAGCCCGTTTGGCCACCCATGTCCCATTAATAGATTACAATGTTCAGTCCGTTTGGCCACCCATGTCCCATTAATAGATTACAATGTTCAGCCCGTTTGGCCACCCATGTCCCATTAATAGATTACAATGTTCAGCCCGTTTGGCCACCCATGTCCCATTAATAGATTACAATGTTCAGTCCGTTTGGCCACCCATGTCCCATTCATAGATTACAATGTTCAGCCCGTTTGGCCACCCATGTCCCATTAATAGATTACAATGTTCAGCCCGTTTGGCCACCCATGTCCCATAATAGATTACAATGTTCAGCCCGTTTTGCCACCCATGTCCCATTCATAGATTACAATGTTAAGCCCGTTTGGCCACCCATGTTCCATTAATAGATTACAATGTTCAGTCCGTTTGGCCACCCATGTTCCATTAATAGATTACAATGTTCAGTCCGTTTGGCCACCCATGTCCCATTCATAGATTACAATGTTCAGTCCGTTTGGCCACCCATGTCCCATTCATAGATTACAATGTTCAGTCCGTTTGGCCACCCATGTTCCATTAATGTTAAAGTGGAGAGTAAAGATGCAGGTATTGTTATTAAACACATTGGGCTCTATTTCCGTCCATGCTGAACCCCTTATCCCTAAACTACGTTACCTTTTTTTAAACTATTGTGAAAATAAATGTTTAATAGTTTTAAATGTTTTTCAAAGTAGTAAAACAAAAAAAAGGTAAAGGAGTTTAGCACTGATGAAAATAGAGCCCATAATATCTAAACATTTCAAGCTGTTTATGACATGATGTCACAGAAGGCGGCTGCAGTCTGTAAGAGGGTTAAGATCTTAAGATCCCATGGTCTGGCTGTGTCTACACTTAAGATCCCATGGTCTGTAAGAGGGTTGGTCTGGCTGTGTCTACACTTAAGATCCCATGGTCTGTAAGAGGGTTGGTCTAGCTGTGTCTACACTTAAGATCCCATGGTCTGGCTGTGTCTACACTTAAGATCCCATGGTCTGTAAGAGGGTTGGTCTGGCTGTGTCTACACTTAAGATCCCATGGTCTGTAAGAGGGTTGGTCTGGCTGTGTCTACACTTAAGATCCCATGGTCTGTAAGAGGGTTGGTCTGGCTGTGTCTACACTTAAGATCCCATGGTCTGTAAGAGGGTTGGTCTGGCTGTGTCTACACTTAAGATCCCATGGTCTGTAAGAGGGTTGGTCTGGCTGTGTCTACACTTAAGATCCCATGGTCTGGCTGTGTCTACACTTAAGATCCCATGCGCGGACAAAATAAGCTGTCTTTTGCGGGTTTTTAGACAGCTGGTGGATGGAAATGAAGCTCCACCCACAAGGCAGAATGCCGCTGGGGCAAGCTGCTTTTCCAGGAATCTGGCCGACGCAGCATTCTGCCGTGTGGGTGGAGCTTCATTGGGTGGGTGGAGCTTCATTGGGTGGGTGGAGCTTCATTGGGTGGGCGGAGTTTCATTTCATCCACCAGCTGTCTAAAAACCCGGAAGAGACCCCGGCAGACAGCTTCCTTTGGCCGCGCATGGAGGTTCTGGTGTGCCCAGCCCGTCTGTCTGATCCCAGTGTCAACTTCCCTATACAAAAGCAGACCAATCACATCAAACTACACACCTCCCTATACAAAAGCAGACCAATCACATCAAACTACACACCTCAGCTGATGCTGCTACGCCAATCACGGCATACTGTCTGGAGCCCTCAGATAGCACTGCTGCTAGTCTGCTACGCTAATGACAGCTCAGCAACATGAAGCACACACACCTCTTAGCATCTTAGCTCATCATTGGTGATAGCCTATGTAGGCCTGGTGCCATGCAAAGAAAAAAATGAAAATAAAAAATGAAATAAAAAGCAATGTAAAAAGAGGTTTCCCGTGGGCAACTTAAATAACTCAAAGAGCCCTTATGCAAAACCAGCCGTGCTGCACAGAATCAGCACAAGCGTTAAGATATAAGTGAAGTAGGAGAAACGGATGGTGTTCGGGCCACCACAGAACAGACTCTCACATGGTTTAACGGGTGGTGGTGGTGGGGCCATGGTTGTACAAGTAGGTGGTGTTGCAGTTTCTGTAGTCGGAGGTGTCATGGGTGTAGTAGCAGGAGGGTTCATGGGTGTAGTAGCAGGAGGGTTCATGGGTGTAGTAGCAGGAGGGTTCATGGGTGTAGTAGCAGGAGGGTTCATGGGTGTAGTAGCAGGAGGGTTCATGGGTGTAGTAGCAGGAGGGTTCATGGGTGTAGTAGCAGGAGGGTTCATGGGTGTAGTAGCAGGCGGTTCCAAGGGTGTAGTAGCAGGTGGGTTCATGGGTGTAGTAGCAGCTGGTGTGGTGGTTGCAGGCGCTGCGGGTGGAGAACATAAAGGTTTAAGTGGAGCCTCCTCACACCAGATGGAGAACATAAAGGTTTAAGTGGAGCCTCCTCACACCAGATGGAGATCATAAAGGTTTAAGTGGAGCCTCCTCACACCAGATGGAGAACATAAAGGTTTAAGTGGAGCCTCCTCACACCAGGTGGAGAACATAAAGGTTTAAGTGGAGCCTCCTCACACCAGGTGGAGAACATAAAGGTTTAAGTGGAGCCTCCTCACACCAGATGGAGAACATAAAGGTTTAAGTGGAGCCTCCTCACACCAGGTGGAGAACATAAAGGTTTAAGTGGAGCCTCCTCACACCAGGTGGAGAACATAAAGGTTTAAGTGGAGCCTCCTCACACCAGATGGAGAACATAAAGGTTTAAGTGGAGCCTCCTCACACCAGATGGAGAACATAAAGGTTTAAGTGGAGCCTCCTCACACCAGATGGAGAACATAAAGGTTTAAGTGGAGCCTCCTCACACCAGGTGGAGAACATAAAGGTTTAAGTGGAGCCTCCTCACACCAGGTGGTATCACTGATGGAATGTGAAACATGGTGCTTTAGTAAACATGTGTAGTTTCACCCACCGTTTGAGACACTGACAATGACACAGCGAAGCTCCGACTGATATGTGGACGCACTGAGAAAACAGACATGTTTAATGAACAGGAGTTTAGTTTTATCTTCATGGTTTTCATGTGATGTGTGTAAGCTATTCAAAAGGTGAATACATATTAAAATGGTTAGACAGACAGACAGACAAACAGACAGACAGACAGACAGACAGACAGACAGACAGACAGACAGACAGACATACATACAGACAGACAGACAGACAGACAGACAGACAGACAGACAGACAGACAGACAGACAGACAGACAGACAGACAGACAGACAGACAGACAGACAGACAGACAGACAGACAGACAGACAGACAGACAGACAGACAGACAGGCAGACGCTGACCTGTTGGTCTGAGCAACAAAGCAGACAGGGTGATGTTCTCCATCCTCTGACTGTGATGGTGTCCATCTCAGGATGAACTGTCCCTGTGCTGGTCCAGTCAGCTCCATGTTGTGAGGTCCACTGAACAGCAGCTCAGAGACCCTACAGCACCAGCAAACAAGAGAACATTAGGTCCACTGAACAGCAGCTCAGAGACCCTACAACACCAGCAAACAAGACAGCATGAGGTCCACTGAACAGCAGCTCAGAGACCCTACAACACCAGCAAACAAGACAACATGAGGTCCACTGAACAGCAGCTCAGAGACCCTACAACACCAGCAAACAAGACAGCATGAGGTCCACTGAACAGCAGCTCAGAGACCCTACAACACCAGCAAACAAGACAGCATGAGGTCCACTGAACAGCAGCTCAGAGACCCTACAACACCAGCAAACAAGAGAACATGAGGTCCACTGAACAGCAGCTCAGAGACCCTACAACACCAGCAAACAAGAGAACATGAGGTCCACTGAACAACAGCTCAGAAACCCTATAACACCAGCAAACAAGACAACATGAGGTCAAAAGTCTTTAGCAACGTTGGGGACATCATAGGACAACAAAACACTAACTAATACATTACTTCATTCAATATGTCAGATGTTCAGAAACCCTTTAGATCAGTGATTCTGGATCTCAACCTTTTGTGCCAAGAACCCCAAATGGATCCACACCCCTGGTGTCCCCTCAGGTATGAGGTTAAATTATTACCCCTGGTGATATAATGTCTTTACTGTAAGCAATGAAATGCTTTTAAAAATCAATGAAATGGTTTTGTTGAATTTTGTTGTCATGTCTGTGTCAATTCTACTACTAATTATTAAAATGCCTTTCGATCCATTTGTTCTGAGGTCTGCCAGCCTTGTTTCTGTATGAAACGTTACAGCAAGCTATCCAGGGTTAGCGTTAAAGTTATGGCGTGTCTGAAAATGACTAAATGACGTGTGGGAAGTGAACATATTCCTGTTTGACTGCATAGTAGGATCAGAAGGAGATAGGGAGACAGTGGAAAGAGATCAGAAGGAGATAGGGAGACAGTGGAAAGAGATCAGAAGGAGAGAGGGAGAACGGGGATGAGCCAGTGCGTAAGTTGCACAACCCCCTTTATCTAGAAAACTAGAAAACTATGTTGTCATGTGACCTTGTAAATCTAGTATACAACATCCATCATTTAAACTGTCTGTGACAATTGGAAGGGAAAGTAGAAAATATTATTTTACAAACCAATATTTCAACATCAGGTAGACTGACTACAGGCAACAACCAAAGTAAACCAGGTCTAAAAATGGCATATTTAGCTGCCAGAATTATGTGGCAGTATTTTTGTTATTTCTTATTTTCTATTTTGCTATTTGGTTGGTTGGTCATGTAGGTCATGTATGTATTTGTTGCGGAGTTTAATTTCGTCATTTCCGGTCTTATGACCATATATGGTGTCAAGTTATCATGCCTGACGAGCCTTGTAGGCTTCCGTCTGAAGTGGGCAGACGGAGGTTTGTTTGACAACAGCGTGTCACCATGTTAAGGTTCGTTTGTTTGTTTCTGTGTCAATATGTTCTGTTTCCTTGTTAAGATTTAAGTTTTATTGCATTTGGTTATGAGTCTAATTTATCAATTGTGTGAAATGAAATGAAATGAAATGATGACTATATTTACCCAGGGTATCTGGGCTAAGCTCAAGAACTTGTTTCCAGCCAGGCCCTGCTCATAGAACACATTTCATCGTAGTGGTTCAATGCCTTGTTCAAGGGCACTTCAGCGGTGGTCATTTTAACGTGTCGGACCGCTGATTCGAACTGGCGACCTTCCGGTATCAAGACCGCTCCGCTATCCGTTCGGCCACCGCTGCCACAGTCTGGGTTGCTTTTGATGTTATTGTGGGTTTCCTCCTTCATTCCCTTTGATCCCCATGTGCAGCCAGTGAGGTGAAGATTTGTTTGTGTATTTTCGTATGTTTATGTGCTTTATGCTTCATTTATTGTTGTTCTGAATCTGATCACTGTTTGTTTCCATTTGTCAGTTTTACGTTGGCTTTTGAGAAAGAAAGTTGCTCGAAATAAAGCCACCAGTCCAAAGAAACAGCTGACTCGTTTTGAAGACATCACTGGGAGTGACAGCATGCATGTGGGTGATTCTTTGACAATAGATAAAACCATATGTGAATAATTTAGCAAAGAAATTGTCTGGAGTTTTATTCCAGACAATTATGGTGACTGTGTGTCACACTCTGCCCTGTTTAGCCTGTCTCTGCCCTGCCCTGTGTACTGTGTCTCACTCTGCCCTGCCCTGTGTCTCACTCTGCCCTGCCCTGTGTCTCACTCTGCCCTGCCCTGTGTCTCACTCTGCCCTGTCCTGTGTACTGTGTCTCACTCTGCCCTGCGCTGTGTACTGTGTCTCACTCTGCCCTGTGTACTGTGTCTCACTCTGCCCTGTGTACTGTGTCTCACTCTGCCCTGCCCTGTGTCTCACTCTGCCCTGCCCTGTGTCTCACTCTGCCCTGTTTAGCCTGTCTCTGCCCTGCGCTGTGTTCTGTGTCTCACTCTGCCCTGCCCTGTGTCTCACTCTGCCCTGCACTGTGTACTGTGTCTCACTCTGCCCTGCCCTGTGTCTCACTCTGCCCTGTGTACTGTGTCTCACTCTGCCCTGCCCTGTGTCCTGTGTCTCACTCTGCCCTGCCCTGTGTCTCACTCTGTCTCTGCCCTGCCCTGTGTACTGTGTCTCACTCTGCCCTGCCCTGTGTCTCACTCTGCCCTGTGTACTGTGTCTCACTCTGCCCTGCACTGTGTCTCACTCTGCCCTGCCCTGTGTACTGTGTCTCACTCTGCCCTGCGCTGTGTACTGTGTCTCACTCTGCCCTGCCCTGTGTACTGTGTCTCACTCTGCCCTGCCCTGTGTACTGTGTCTCACTCTGCCCTGTGTACTGTGTACTGTGTCTCACTCTGCCCTGCACTGCTGTGTCTCACTCTGCCCTGCGCTGTGTACTGTGTCTCACTCTGCCCTGTGTACTGTGTACTGTGTCTCACTCTGCCCTGCACTGCTGTGTCTCACTCTGCCCTGCGCTGTGTACTGTGTCTCACTCTGCCCTGCACTGTGTACTGTGTCTCACTCTGCCCTGCCCTGTGTACTGTGTCTCACTCTGCCCTGCCCTGTGTACTGTGTCTCACTCTGCCCTGCGCTGTGTACTGTGTCTCACTCTGCCCTGCGCTGTGTCTCACTCTGCCCTGCCCTGTGTCTCACTCTGCCCTGTGTACTGTGTCTCACTCTGCCCTGTGTACTGTGTCTCACTCTGCCCTGTGTACTGTGTCTCACTCTGCCCTGTGTACTGTGTCTCACTCTGCCCTGTGTACTGTGTCTCACTCTGCCCTGCGCTGTGTACTGTGTCTCACTCTGCCCTGCCCTGTGTCTCACTCTGCCCTGCACTGTGTACTGTGTCTCACTCTGCCCTGCCCTGTGTACTGTGTCTCACTCTGCCCTGTTTAGCCTGTCTCTGCACTGCACTGTGTACTGTGTCTCACTCTGCCCTGCCCTGTGTCTCACTCTGCCCTGCCCTGTGTACTGTGTCTCACTCTGCCCTGCCCTGTGTACTGTGTCTCACTCTGCCCTGTGTACTGTGTCTCACTCTGCCCTGTGTACTGTGTACTGTGTCTCACTCTGCCCTGCACTGCTGTGTCTCACTCTGCCCTGCGCTGTGTACTGTGTCTCACTCTGCCCTGTGTACTGTGTACTGTGTCTCACTCTGCCCTGCACTGCTGTGTCTCACTCTGCCCTGCGCTGTGTACTGTGTCTCACTCTGCCCTGCACTGTGTACTGTGTCTCACTCTGCCCTGCCCTGTGTACTGTGTCTCACTCTGCCCTGCGCTGTGTCTCACTCTGCCCTGCCCTGTGTCTCACTCTGCCCTGTGTACTGTGTCTCACTCTGCCCTGTGTACTGTGTCTCACTCTGCCCTGTGTACTGTGTCTCACTCTGCCCTGTGTACTGTGTCTCACTCTGCCCTGTGTACTGTGTCTCACTCTGCCCTGCACTGTGTACTGTGTCTCACTCTGCCCTGCCCTGTGTACTGTGTCTCACTCTGCCCTGTGTACTGTGTCTCACTCTGCCCTGCCCTGTGTACTGTGTCTCACTCTGCCCTGCACTGTGTACTGTGTCTCACTCTGCCCTGTGTACTGTGTCTCACTCTGCCCTGTCCTGTGTACTGTGTCTCACTCTGCCCTGCCCTGTGTACTGTGTCTCACTCTGCCCTGCCCTGTGTACTGTGTCTCACTCTGCCCTGCCCTGTGTACTGTGTCTCACTCTGCCCTGCCCTGTGTACTGTGTCTCACTCTGCCCCTGCGTTGTGTACTGTGTCTCACTCTGCCCCTGCGTTGTGTACTGTGTCTCACTCTGCCCTGCCCTGTGTACTGTGTCTCACTCTGCCCTGCCCTGTGTACTGTGTCTCACTCTGCCCTGCCCTGTGTACTGTGTCTCACTCTGCCCTGCCCTGTGTACTGTGTCTCACTCTGCCCTGCCCTGTGTACTGTGTCTCACTCTGCCCTGTGTACTGTGTCTCACTCTGCCCTGCGCTGTGTACTGTGTCTCACTCTGCCCTGCCCTGCCCTGTGTACTGTGTCTCACTCTGCCCTGCCCTGTGTCTCACTCTGCCCTGCCCTGTGTCTCACTCTGCCCTGCGCTGTGTACTGTGTCTCACTCTGCCCTGCCCTGTGTCTCACTCTGCCCTGCCCTGTGTCTCACTCTGCCCTGCCCTGTGTACTGTGTCTCACTCTGCCCTGCCCTGCCCTGTGTACTGTGTCTCACTCTGCCCTGTGTACTGTGTCTCACTCTGCCCTGCCCTGTGTACTGTGTCTCACTCTGCCCTGTGTACTGTGTCTCACTCTGCCCTGCCCTGTGTCTCACTCTGCCCTGCCCTGTGTACTGTGTCTCACTCTGCCCTGCCCTGTGTCTCACTCTGCCCTGCCCTGTGTACTGTGTCTCACTCTGCCCTGTGTACTGTGTCTCACTCTGCCCTGCCCTGTGTACTGTGTCTCACTCTGCCCTGCACTGTGTACTGTGTCTCACTCTGCCCTGCGCTGTGTACTGTGTCTCACTCTGCCCTGCCCTGTGTACTGTGTCTCACTCTGCCCTGCCCTGTGTACTGTGTCTCACTCTGCCCTGCACTGTGTACTGTGTCTCACTCTGCCCTGCGCTGTGTACTGTGTCTCACTCTGCCCTGTGTACTGTGTCTCACTCTGCCCTGCACTGTGTACTGTGTCTCACTCTGCCCTGCCCTGTGTACTGTGTCTCACTCTGCCCTGCCCTGTGTCTCACTCTGCCCTGCCCTGTGTACTGTGTCTCACTCTGCCCTGTGTACTGTGTCTCACTCTGCCCTGCCCTGTGTCTCACTCTGCCCTGCCCTGTGTACTGTGTCTCACTCTGCCCCTGCGTTGTGTACTGTGTCTCACTCTGCCCTGCCCTGTGTACTGTGTCTCACTCTGCCCTGCCATGTGTACTGTGTCTCACTCTGCACTGTGTACTGTGTCTCACTCTGCCCTGCCCTGTGTACTGTGTCTCACTCTGCCCTGCGCTGTGTACTGTGTCTCACTCTGCCGTGCCCTGCCCTGTGTACTGTGTCTCACTCTGCCGTGCCCTGCCCTGTGTACTGTGTCTCACTCTGCCCTGCCCTGTTTCTCACTCTGCCCTGCCCTGTGTCTCACTCTGCCCTGCCCTGTGTCTCACTCTGCCCTGCCCTGCGTCTCACTCTGCCCTGCCCTGTGTACTGTGTCTCACTCTGCCCTGCGCTGTGTACTGTGTCTCACTCTGCCCTGCCCTGTGTACTGTGTCTCACTCTGCCCTGCCCTGTGTACTGTGTCTCACTCTGCCCCTGCGCTGCCTGCCTCTGCCCTGCCCTGCGTCTCACTCTGCCCTGCCCTGTGTACTGTGTCTCACTCTGCCCTGTGTACTGTGTCTCACTCTGCCCTGTGTACTGTGTCTCACTCTGCCCTGTGTACTGTGTCTCACTCTGCCCTGTGTACTGTGTCTCACTCTGCCCTGTGTACTGTGTCTCACTCTGCCCTGTGTACTGTGTCTCACTCTGCGCTGTGTACTGTGTCTCACTCTGCCCTGCCCTGTGTACTGTGTCTCACTCTGCCCTGCCCTGTGTACTGTGTCTCACTCTGCCCTGTGTACTGTGTCTCACTCTGCCCTGTGTACTGTGTCTCACTCTGCCCTGTGTACTGTGTCTCACTCTGCCCTGTGTACTGTGTCTCACTCTGCCCTGCCCTGTGTACTGTGTCTCACTCTGCCCTGCCCTGTGTACTGTGTCTCACTCTGCCCTGCCCTGCCCTGTGTACTGTGTCTCACTCTGCCCTGCCCTGTGTACTGTGTCTCACTCTGCCCTGTGGTGACTTCACCCTACAGCTAGGGGTTCTCAACCATGGCTCGTGGAAATAATCTATTATTTGAACTTTCATGTTGTCAGTGGAATATTTCAGACACACCCTCAGAGACAGTTTTTTTTGGTTTATGGAAAGCTTCTAGGGAATCTTAGCATTGATGTTGACCTCAATGTGGAACTCTGAGTGTGTTGTCTCGGTTGATGGTGATATATTTATTGTACTGACATAGAGAGTGTTGTCTCTGTTGATGGTGATATATTTATTGTACTGACGTGGAGAGTGTTGTCTCTGTGGTGATGGTTATATATTTATTGTACTGACATAGAGAGTGTTGTCTCTGTGGTGATGGTTATATATTTATTGTACTGACATAGAGAGTGTTGTCTCTGTGGTGATGGTTATATATTTATTGTACTGACATAGAGAGTGTTGTCTCTGTGGTGATGGTTATATATTTATTGTACTGACGTGGAGAGTGTTGCCTCTGTGGTGATGGTTATATATGTATTGTACTGACATAGAGAGTGTTGTCTCTGTGGTGATGGTTATATATTTATTGTACTGACGTGGAGAGTGTTGCCTCTGTGGTGATGGTGATATGTTTATTGTACTCACGTGGAGAGTGTTGCCTCTGTGGTGATGGTTATATATTTATTGTACTGACATAGAGAGTGTTGTCTCTGTGGTGATGGTTATATATTTATTGTACTGACGTGGAGAGTGTTGTCTCTGTGGTGATGGTTATATATGTATTGTACTGACGTGGAGAGTGTTGTCTCTGTGGTGATGGTTATATATTTATTGTACTGACGTGGAGAGTGTTGTCTCTGTGGTGATGGTTATATATTTATTGTACTGACGTAGAGAGTGTTGTCTCTGTGGTGATGGTTATATATGTATTGTACTGACGTGGAGAGTGTTGTCTCTGTGGTGATGGTTATATATTTATTGTACTGACGTGGAGAGTGTTGCCTCTGTGGTGATGGTGATTTCCAGTGTGTGACCAACAGGGGTGTAGAGCTGTGCCCTGTTATCCGGGGTGGGAGGCAGGAACCTGGGTAGATACTGTCCCTCTGTACAGCTGGCTACTGCTCCATCCACTGACCACATGACAAGGAGGGAATATAACCATTTTAATGGCTTTATGTTTAGGTTAGATTATTGATTTAATTAGATCATCTATATTCACTTTATTAGCACATTAACTGGTTGAGGTGCCAGGAACCCCTATAGGAAAATAGAGCTGCAATGGTCAATGTTTATATGTGAGGGTGCTGAGTACCTTTGATAACAAACTGTAGAGGTATAAGGCTGAGACGGGATCTGGTAGTGTAAATGGACTGAGATCCTCCAGTGTCTGTGAGGGTGATATCCTGGTTGGGAGAGTCTTCCATATTCAACCGGACAACGTAGTTACCCTCATTACTGCTGTCGGTGGCAGGAAATGAGAAAGTGCAATCCTGAAAGAGAGAAAGGACAGGAAGAGTAAAAAAAGAAAAATAAATAAAAACATGGGAAACAATGGGTCACATTTCTAAGAAGAGGTGTAGAGAAAAACAGTACAGATTGATCATAACCGTAATCATGATTAAAATAAATGCAATGTTACTTCAAATATGTGTTCGCATCTGAATTAAATTAGCATAGATTTGTGTATTAGCATCAGGATGGTGTGATCTATGTTCTTATTTACAAATTAAAAACATTGAACTCACAGGTGACAAGTTGAGAATGGAAGGAAGAGTAGACCTATAGCTGCTGCATATAACCCGGTCTCCATCTGGGTCAAACGCTAACAGGGTGAAGTTTCTCCCACAGTTAGAAGGAACTCTGAGAGACAAAGAGACATTTATCATTAGTGTCTTTTACACTTCATTAGTAGAGGTATGTAGTATAGTGTTATATTAGTATTACAACTATATTTTAGTATAAATGATAATGGGAATATTTAGCCTCAAACAGAATTCACATTGTGCTTTTCGAGATATCTTGAATAGTAGGCTCTATACATATATATATATATATACATATCTAGATGTTTAAAATTGTATCCATAATCTAGTAGCCTAATCAAAGTGTATAATGTTAATGTTAATAATATAAGAACATAACATCAGTGTGTAATGTTACCGTAGTGAAGGTATGATGGTGATCTGAGGAGACCTGTCAGATTTCCCAGTGTCTGATCTGGTCCTGAGGTTCACATCCGTATACGCTAACCAGCGCACAGCGTAGTTATTGTTATTTATCCAGTTACCACCTCGTAACCTGTGGGAGATGATTTTATTATTATTATTATTATTATTAAAAAAGTGACAGATAAAAGTATAATAACACATTTATTCATGTCATAATTTTGTCAGATGAAACAAAAGTAAATGTAAAACATGTAGGGGTGAAAGAGTTAATTGAACTCATTTAATGAATCAATCAATAAACTTTATTTTGGTCACGTGAAGAAAAATGTGAATATAGCCGATCTACAAGATCATATCGCGTCACATCACAACGGGCTATGAGCTTGTAAATCTTTAACACTTTTTTGCACGGCGCACACACACACACACACACACACACACACACACACATGTCGTGTATTTTGGACACGAGACCATACAAACTTAACCAAAACACTGGGAGAGCATTGAGATAATTGTGAGACGCAGACAGAGTGAAGTTCCTTGATGATGTTGGTTTATTTCGGAGTACACAGCATAGCAAGACATGGCATAGGCTCCTCCAGCCTCACGGCCTCGGGTCGACTGACTGAATGACAATAGAAATCTAACGGCTTAAGTACATTTCCACACAATACACATTGGACCAGACTACCATTTGGCCATTCCTAGAAGGATCACTGTGGCCCTTTGATCTACTGTTTTAGCATTTGGTTGCCCTAGGTGTGAGTGTGTGACTCAGGAACTGAACTCAAACAAAAGGCACTGAAGAGCCATCCACACCCCGGGGGTCCCGAGCCAAGTGCTTGAAGTTTGAGACAAGCATCTCGGACGACACCTCCAAATAGGATGAGCTAAAATAGGTCTACTGCATGTAAACACATGTCACATTTTGTAAGAGAACATGAGATATTGAAGAATTATGGATTCATAATTCACCACATTCCCCCTTTGACAAACTCTAGTCTGTCACTATGAAATATGAAACCATAATTATCTTACCAGTTACCACCCCCCTTGATCCTCAGCTTAACAATACATTTAAGACACCAGAATAACAGCTTTACCCCAACATGGTTTTCAAACACAGACATTTAAGGTTACAAAACTCGACATAAATGATTTCATTTACAGTAAGTACAAATACAATTTCGTATCAGTGGATAATTCATAAATGGTTTCCATTACAGTAAGTTCAAACACAATTTCGTATCAGTGGATGGATCGGATCAGAATTCTCTTTGCGTTATTTCAAACTCTTATGGCTAAAAATGTCACAGAACATTAGGAGGATAATTTCCCTGTTGTTACTCAAATCTAGGATAACATGTTTATAAGCACCAGATCACATGAAACTCTCTCTTTGGAGTTTTCACAGGACCGAAATCAAAATAAGTCTTAGACTTATCCTGACCATAACACACCAGATCACATAAACCTCTCTTGGAGATTCACAGGACCAATAACACACCAAATCACATGAACTCTCTTTGGAATTCACATGAAAAATAAGAAAAAGGAAGAACACGTTATATCCCAGAACAGAAGCCAACAGAAATTTAACCCCTCACTAATAACTCCCATCCCGTAATTTAAATCACATTTTAAGCCCTAGAAAACCACAAAAGAGTCAAATTAAACCCTCCTTTCAACACTGTCGGTACTACACGACTACCAATTAATTACCCTGTAATTTAATCACTATCCTGACTTTAACACTGTCGGCACCAAACGACTGCCAATTGCCCTGTAATTTAAACATAAATGATTAGTACAAACGAACGTGACGCACAATTGTAATCAGAAAGAAGGAATGTCCGTCTCCCTCATATGAACAAAGGAAATTCTTCTGTTTGCTGCATTCCGTTACCTCAAAGTTCGCTCAGCTGCATGGACCAAGTTGAGAAAATGTTCACCGCTCTGTTTTCGCTGAAAGTTCCCGAAGCAAACTCTCATCATCTCCCCCCCCTCCCAGCTCTGAAACAACAGAGATGGGAATACGAAGAGAAAAAGGCCGCAACGTAACTTCACCACAGACCCCGTGCTGCGGGTCTGCAAGGCCCTCAGCTTGCGTAGGTCAGTCGGCATGGAAAGTGGAAACCGCCGCCGTGCCAAGCGTCGAGTGGCCGCCTCTCCCCGTCGGGATGAGCGAACTCCTCTCCCCCTGGAACGCTGGTGTCCCCGTGCCGTGCCTCGCTGCATCGCTCCTCTGCTCGCCGTCCCCCGCGTAGAGGTGATGATCAAAGGCCCCTCCCGTGTGGCTGTCCGCTTCGTCGAATGCACCGCTGTCCACCCGTCCAGCGGCTGGCCCCGGCGATGCATGTCCCCGCAGCGCAACACTCCCCATCGCGGCGGTCCGTCGTCATCCTCGTCCTCGTTCCGCTGGAACCCGTCGTCGCCGTCTTCCACAAAAACTCGCTGATTAGACTGAATAAAAAGCCGCCGATTCTTCCTGTCTGGCGCTGGAACGCACCATAGACACCGGTTTCGAAAGCACCACATGTCGTGTATTTTGGACACGAAACACCATGAATTACTTAACCAAAACGGGAGAGCGGAGATAATTGTGTGAGACACGGCAGACAGCAGAGTAGATGTTCCTCAGAGATGTCGGTTTATTTCGGAGTACACAGCATAGCAAGACATGGCATAGGCTCCTCCAGCCTCACGGCCTCGGGTCGACTGACTGAATGACAATAGAAATCTAACGGCTTAAGTACATTTCCACACAATACACATTGGACCAGACTACCATTTGGCCATTCCTAGAAGGATCACTGTGGCCCTTTGATCTACTGTTTTAGCATTTGGTTGCCCTAGGTGTGAGTGTGTGACTCAGGAACTGAACTCAAACAAAAGGCACTGAAGAGCCATCCACACCCCGGGGGTCCCGAGCCAAGTGCTTGAAGTTTGAGACAAGCATCTCGGACGACACCTCCAAATAGGATGAGCTAAAATAGGTCTACTGCATGTAAACACATGTCACATTTTGTAAGAGAACATGAGATATTGAAGAATTATGGATTCATAATTCACCACACACACACACACACACACACACACACACACACACACACACACACACACACACACACACACACACACACGTAATGGTGTGTGTTGTCATAGTGCATCTCTCTTCACTCACCGCATATAGAAGAGAGCGTTGATAGGAACCAGTCGAGTCATGATTCCCTCTCGTTGACACCACTCTGAGGTGTTATACACCGTGTTCACCTCCAGGTGGCTCTCACTGCCACAGTCTTTAAAATGAGGAACACACTCCCATGTGTCTGAATGTGAGCAGGACGTGAAGGCGTTCTTATAGCGCAGAACCACCTGGAATTAGGAGATTATGACATCATAAAAGTTACACTACATGACTTTGATCCTGTCTCTGTTTACAGTGGATTGATACGGACACAGAAGTTCTAAATTAATTTAAATGTAACAATTTGTGTCAAATTGCAGTTTACTATGAAAACCTGCATATCCCGTCAGTCAGGTCACACCTCGTGACACGTCACGCCACCATATATGGCCGTCCATACATCATGCCTCGTGCTACGCTCCATATATGGCCGTCTCCATATATGAAGATCATGACACTGACCTCTTCAAACCCTGGATAGCCATACATGGAGAAGACTGGATCAGACACCGATATCTGCATATATGGAGCTGACCTGTTCTGCCATTCCATATGTTGATCCTTCCTCTTCGATGTCTCCCTTTTGACTGATACCTGTCAATTCAAACTCTAGACGGGCCTGCCCCAAAGTTATTAGTGCAGCCACGCCCGGCAGCCAGCAGAAACTCAACAGGCCCGAAAATGAAGGCCCGGCCCTACACTGCCCCCGCTGCCACCCTTATAGATCTCCATATATGGAGCTGACCTTTTCTGACATTCCATATGTTGATCTGACCTCATCAAACCATGTAGGCCTACACTCAAGACACACTCCATATATGGCCATTCCTCATCAAACCCTGTACACTCAAGACACTCCCCCTGGTGAAACCCTTAGATCTCCATATATGGAGCTGACCTGTTCTGACAGAATATGTTGATCTGACCTCATCAAACCCTGTACATTCAAGACATGCTCCATATAGCCTATGGCCAGACCTCATCAAACCCTGTACACTCAAGACATGCTCCATATAGCCTATGGCCAGACCTCATCAAACCCTGTACACTCAAGACACTGCAACCGCTGTCACCCTTAGATCTCCATATATGGAGCTGACCTGTTCTGACATTCCATATGTTTTCTGACCTCATCAAACCCTTTACACAATGATCTCATGATCTTGTGCCACCCACTTTTAGAACAAATATCAAAATTCACCTTCCACAACACTGCCACTCAGGTGTGGAATGCCTTCCCCCCTATCCTCAAAACAAGCAAATCACTGGTTTCCTTTAACACTTACAGCGCTAGTTTATTGACAAATTAAGATATAATTCACGCCAGCATTTTTCCCAGTTGAGCTCTTATTTTGAAAAGCCACATTTCCAGACTTCCGGAAGTGCACATAAACTAGGAAGCTAAACGGATGCTGGACAGCTCTTGTTTACCAAACGGATCTATGCCGGTGCACTGGAGGGCTCCACATCGCCGGCTCTGTCCCATCAAATAAACGTTGTTTTGACCAAAAATGAATAGGAGATACAGGCGATTGAAAGAAACAGATAGAATGGATTATTATGGTGCCGACGATCGCTTGGTCTTCAACCAGAAAACATTCTCACATGTCTCCCCCCTTCTCCGCTCCCTCTGTCGCTGCCCACACAGAATACAAAACTCTGATGCTGGCATTCAAAGCAACCAAAGGTATGGCTCCCCCATATCTTGCAAGTCTGATCGAACCCTACAAACCCTCCCGCGTGCTCAGATCAGCCAACGCAGGGAAACCGGAAGTACCTTCACTAAAAACACCAGGACAATTCTCCACACGTCCCAAACTCTTCTCCCTTCTGGCTCCAAAGCTATGGAATGCACTTCCCATTACAATCAGAACTGCAGCCTCACTCCCAATCTTCCGCCGTAGTCTGAAAACCCACCTCTTCAGACTCCATCATGGCCCGTAGCACTTACCCTAGCCCCTTAGATAGCACTTTATGTAGACTTAGATAGCATTTTATACAGACTTGTAACATGTAGACAGCACTAGAATTGCATGTTAAGTAGTCATTGCACTTTATAGTATATCTATCTATCTATCTATTGTATAGTATAGTATAGTAATATATACACACACACACACACACACACACACACACACACACACACACACACACACACACACACACACACACACACACACACACACACACACACACACACACACACACACACACACACACAGTTTCATTATATATATATTCCACTGTTACGTTCTTAGCTTACGCATGTTTCATGATAACTACTTTTTATGTAGGCTCTGTGACCAGAGCAACCACTCGAGGAGACTGCGAAGTGCCGCACCGGCAAACAACATTTGGCCAAAATGTCCTCTCAGTGCAGGGTTGTGTAAAATGGAATGTACTTCCTCTACGTATAAGGGAATATGCTACATTTTCCTCTTTTAAATATACAATCTGAAAAAATGGTTGCTTGAAAACCAAAGCTGTTCCCTATGTAATGTTATGTAAATGTATTCCACTGTTTGCCTGTTTGTCTGTTTTCCGTTTTGTGTTTCTTGTGAGGACTGCGGATGAAAATTAGCAACTGTGCTATATCCGGTGTATTTACGTCCATGTGACGCCCATTAATATGCATTGTCCTGTCCAAATAAACAAATAAAGTAAAGTAAAAGTGATGCATTGCCATGCTTTTTGTTCTTGCTTAATGTAAGTCACTCTGGATTAAGAGCGTCTGATAAATGAATACATTGTAAATTGTACACTCAAGACACACTCCATATATAGCCAGTACAGAATTCATTCCATATGTTGATCTAACCCCTCCATGCCAAAGCGCCAGCGCTCGCCCAGCAGTCTGCTGTCACCCAGGAGGATGCGTGCTTCTCGCCCAGCAGTCTGCTGTCACCCAGGAGGATGCGTGCTTCTCACCCAGCAGTCTGCTGTCACCCAGGAGGATGCGTGCACGCCACCTCGCCCTGTTCTCACCCTCACAGCGACAGTTACACTACATGACTTTGATCCTGTCTCTGTTTACAGTAGGTTGATACGTCGGACACAGAGGCTTCTACATTAATTTAAATGTAACAATTTGTGTCAAATTGCAGTTTACTATGAAAGCCTGCGTCAGGTCACGCAACCATGGTCGTCAGTCCATCATGCCTCGTGACACGCTCCATATATGGCCGTCTCCATATACAGTATGAAGATCATGACACTGACCACATCAAACCCTGGATAGCCATACATGGAGAAGACTGGATCATCACCTAGATCTGCATATATGGAGCCTGCCAGCAACTCTACATCTGACCTCAAACCCTTAGATCTCCATATATGGAGCTGACCTGTTCTGACATTCCATAATGTTTTCTGACCTCAAGACACGCACAAATTATTTGTTCAGCCCAAAACATTGCGTTTGTTGTCATGAGTTGTCACCATCCTAGTTGGCTTTGTTGTCATGAGTTGTCACCATCCTAGTTGGCTTTGTTGTCATGAGTTGTCACCATCCTAGTTGGCTTTGTTCCTCTTACAGGTCTTTAAATAAATACTTTATGAAACGTCTATGGGAGATTTTTTTTTGGGAAATTGTCTTCCGGGCTGCTCGTCGGGGGCGGGACTGCAACGCTCTATATAGTATATAATATAGTATAGTTAGATATAATTATTATTTTCATGATTTTTTTAAATAATTATTTTCATGATTTTTTTAATAATCATTTTCATTATTTTTTAATAATCATTCATTATTTTTTAATAATTCTTTTCATGATTCTTTTAATCATTTTCATGATTTTTTAATAATTATTTTCATGATTTTTTAATAATCATTTTCACAATTAGAATGAAGAGTTAATTAGAAAGACATACATAATGTTTCAGTCATTGAGAAGAAGTTAAAAACTGTTTCTTTTCTTTCCCCAACATTGGTGTCAGATCCTGAGTCGATCTAAAATGTCTCAGTTGAAGAGCAGGGAAACAGAATACAGTCACCCCAGTTGTACTTATATTGGATTAACATACTCAACCATACAGAATGTACAAAAATAGATTTTATGCATTCAAGATAGTTACATACTTTAATAAATAATTCTTTGTTTTTAATATTTTCATTTTATTTTATTGTATCTTATTGTTTTAATTGTAGGTTTCGTTTTTACTCTTTTCGTTAATTTTATTATCAATGGTAATCTTGACATGTTCTTACCGTCATAGTTCCATTTTCGTACGTGTCCTTTGGGTCAAAGGTCAGGACAGTTCCATAAAAGTTGTTCTGTTGGGTTCGTCCACGCTGAGCTCCACAGAGCAGCAACACCAACACCGCTGTCCAACTCCAACACACACTCATGGTTACGGAGAGAATGAAACATATACTCTGCACTGGCAGGTTTTATACACACACACACACACACACACACACACACACACACACACACACACACACACACACACACACACACACACACACACACACACACACACACACACACACACACACACACACACACACAGTAAGCCTCCACCCACAGCCAGTCTCAGCCTTGTCTCAACTCTGATCAAAGTTAGGTGTCGTCACATTAAACTATTGTGCCACTACAGTCAATTGTCACGCATGCCCTCGATTCATTGTGTACGTATCTGTTTTCACTCTCAAGTTCCTTGTTGCAGCATTCCATACAATTGGTATTTTATCCTTGACGTTTCCGTGAGGAGGATTCAACTTGACACTACCTTGCCAAATGGTTCACGTAGTACTTGTTCTCGGGAACACTGTCCTTTGAAAAGCCATAATAGCCATTATTTCTCTGCTGTCGGGAGGAAACCTCATAACTCCAAAATGTAAATTTTTCAGGAAATTAGGAAAACCTTATGTTTTTAAAACAAAGCAATACAGCCTCATCAAAGTTGGCGTTGTGACTTTATATATTGTCAATTACTTCCATGAGTTAGTTGCTTTACCAGACATTTTGAGGGTCCAATGGAGTTAAGAGGTTTTGTCCAAAGCACTTTTTAATACTTTCCATTGGTTCAATATTTTCTAAACAACACACAGACGTAAAGGGTGTTCAATAGCACTGATTTATGAAACAACAAACAGAGGTAAAGGGTGTTCAATAGTACGGATTTATGAAACAACACACAGAGGTAAAGGGTGTTCAATAGTACCGACTGATTTATGCAAAAACAAAACCCTAAAACATGGAGTTATGAGGTTTCCTCCCGACAGCAACGATATGATGTGCAATACACACCCACTCACCTCTGCAGCTAATATGATGTGCAATACACACCCACTCACCTCTGCAGCTAATATGATGTGCAATACACACCCACTCACCTCTGCAGCTAATATGATGTGCAATACACACACACTCACCTCTGCAGCTAATATGATGTAAAATACACACCCACTCACCTCTGCAGCTAATATGATGTAAAATACACACCCACTCACCTCTGCAGCTAATATGATGTGCAATACACACCCACTCACCTCTGCAGCTAATATGATGTGCAATACACACCCACTCACCTCTGCAGCTAATATGATGTGCAATACACACCCACTCACCTCTGCAGCTAATATGATGTGCAATACACACCCACTCACCTCTGCAGCTAATATGATGTGCAATACACACCCACTCACCTCTGCAGCTAAGTGGCTGTTTTCCAATGGAAGCACTGAGGAGACTCAATTATTATTATCCAAAACAATTAGGATTTATCTTTGTGCCTTTGTAAGTGACTCAGTATAGTAAATACAGACAATGTGCAGCGCACACAGAGACTATGACAAGGTGTTTACAATGTGCAGCGCACAGAGACTATGACAAGGTGTTTACAATGTGCAGCACACACAGAGACTATGACAAGGTGTTTACAATGTGCAGCGCACAGAGACTATGACAAGGTGTTTACAATGTGCAGCGCACACAGAGACTATGACAAGGTGTTTACAATGTGCAGCGCACAGAGACTATGACAAGGTGTTTACAATGTGCAGCGCACACAGAGACTATGACATGGTGTTTACAATGTGCAGCACACAGAGACTATGACAAGGTGTTTACAATGTGCAGCATAGAGACTATGACAAGGTGTTTACAATGTGCAGTGCATACAGAGACTATGACATGGTGTTTACAATGTGCAGCGCATACAGAGACTGACATGGTGTTTACAATGTGCAGTGCATACAGAGACTGACATGGTGTTTACAATGTGCAGCGCATACAGAGACTGACATGTTGTTTACAATGTGCAGCGCATACAGAGACTATGACAAGGTGTTTACAATGTGCAGCATACACAGAGACTATGACAAGGTGTTTACAATGTGCAGCACACAGAGACTATGACAAGGTGTTTACAATGTGCAGCACACACAGAGACTTAGCCCGTCTCCGGACCCCCCGGGTTGAGCTCCTTTGGACCTACCACGTAGGGTCCGGTATCTCCGGCTTCAAGCGACATGGGATGCAATCTGACTTTCCCTGATTTACCCCTCTGCTGCGGTGTGGGTGTCACGCTGACATATTCCAAAAGAACCATATGAACGCTATAGGAGACAACGAACCCTCTCACCCCCCCCCCCCCCGCGAACGGCTCAGAAGCCGTTAAGTATTTTTAATGTTTGTACGACTGTTTTGGCAGCTCTGAAATTCTCTCTTGTTGACATCCCATTGTACCGCCTCCAGCCTCTCGGTTGGCTAGCTGCGCCTCCCTACGCGCCTCGTAGGCGCAGCTAGCCAACCGAGATGTCAACAAGGAGGGACCGAAGAGAGAATTTCAGAGCTGCCAAACGGTCGTACAAACATTAAAAATACTTAACGGCTTCTGTGCCGTTCGGGGGGGGGTGAGAGGGTTCGTTGTATCCTATAGCGTTCATATGCTTCTTTTGGAATATGTCAGCGTGACACCCACACCGCAGCACAGGGGTAAGTCAGGGGAAATCAGATTGCATCCCATGTCGCTTGAATCCGGTGATAAGGAACCCTACATAAAGTCATCAAAATGTCAGAAACTTTAACGTAGGGTTCCGAAAGGAGCTAACAGAGACTATGACATGGTGTTTACAATGTGCAGCGCACACAGAGACTATGACAAGGTGTTTACAATGTGCAGCTCATACAGAGACTATGAAAAGGTGTTTACAATGTGCAGCATAGAGACTATGACATGGTGTTTACAATGTGCAGCGCACACAGAGACTATGACATGGTGTTTACAATGTGCAGCGCATACAGAGACTATGACATGGTGTTTACAATGTGCAGCATAGAGACTATGACAAGGTGTTTACAATGTGCATCATAGAGACTATGACAAGGTGTTTACAATGTGCAGCATAGAGACTATGACAAGGTGTTTACAATGTGCAGCATAGAGACTATGACAAGGTGTTTACAATGTGCAGCATAGAGACTATGACAAGGTGTTTACAATGTGCAGCACACACAGACTATGACATGGTGTTTACAATGTGCAGCGCATACAGAGACTATGACAAGGTGTTTACAATGTGCAGCGCACACAGAGACTATGACAAGGTGTTTACAATGTGCAGCACACACAGACTATGACATGGTGTTTACAATGTGCAGCGCATACAGAGACTATGACATGGTGTTTACAATGTGCAGCGCATACAGAGACTATGACATGGTGTTTACAATGTGCAGTGCATACAGAGACTATGACAAGGTGTTTACAATGTGCAGCACACACAGACTATGACATGGTGTTTACAATGTGCAGCGCATACAGAGACTATGACAAGGTGTTTACAATGTGCAGCGCACAGAGACTATGACAAGGTGTTTACAATGTGCAGCGCACACAGAGACTATGACATGGTGTTTACAATGTGCAGCATAGAGACTATGACAAGGTGTTTACAATGTGCAGCATAGAGACTATGACATGGTGTTTACAATGTGCAGCATAGAGACTATGACAAGGTGTTTACAATGTGCAGCATAGAGACTATGACAAGGTGTTTACAATGTGCAGCATAGAGACTATGACAAGGTGTTTACAATGTGCAGCATAGAGACTATGACATGGTGTTTACAATGTGCAGCATAGAGACTATGACAAGGTGTTTACAATGTGCAGCATAGAGACTATGACAAGGTGTTTACAATGTGCAGCATAGAGACTATGACAAGGTGTTTACAATGTGCAGCGCATACAGAGACTATGACAAGGTGTTTACAATGTGCAGCACACACAGAGACTATGACAAGGTGTTTACAATGTGCAGCGCACACAGAGACTATGACATGGTGTTTACAATGTGCAGCGCACACAGAGACTATGACATGGTGTTTACAATGTGCAGCGCATACAGAGACTATGACATGGTGTTTACAATGTGCAGCGCACACAGAGACTATGACAAGGTGTTTACAATGTGCAGCGCACACAGAGACTATGACAAGGTGTTTACAATGTGCAGCGCACACAGAGACTATGACAAGGTGTTTACAATGTGCAGCGCACACAGAGACTATGACAAGGTGTTTACAATGTGCAGCACACAGAGACTATGACAAGGTGTCTACAATGTGCAGCGCATACAGAGACCATGACAAGGTGTTTACAATGTGCAGCGCATACAGAGACTATGACAAGGTGTTTACAATGTGCAGCACACAGAGACTATGACAAGGTGTTTACAATGTGCAGCGCATACAGAGACTATGACAAGGTGTTTACAATGTGCAGCGCATACAGAGACTATGACATGGTGTTTACAATGTGCAGCATATAGACTATGACAAGGTGTTTGTCAAATTATTACTGAGGCCTTTTAAAAAAATGAATGAATGAGTTCCCATTTTGACCTGAGATCAGATTCTACATTCTGACAGTTTTCTGAAAAAGCTATGTTTCTATGTCAGTCGTTCTTTGATTTTTCAAAAATAGCAGACCTACAAGCTTGTAGATCTGCCATTTTTCAATAGCTAAAGCATAACATAATGCTAACACCAAAAGGGGTTCCCGCCCAGAATGAGTTAAGCTGTTCTGTGCACATGTACCGTAGGACAGCGGTCCCCAAACCTTTTCATGTCAAGGACCCCCAAATTGACACTAATTAACACACGGACCCCTATTTGAAAAAGATATGCCAGGGACCCCCATTAAGAGAAGATTTGTACAGCTCTAGCAGTGATTCTCAACCCGTTTCATTTCAAGGACCCCCAGTTTGACATGCATTAGTCTACAGACCCCCACCATTTAATGGCATTTCTATCTCCGGGACCCCCAATTTATATTGTGAAATCGATGTTAATTTAACTCTGAGAGTGTACAAATGGTACCAAACCAGATCGTACACCAGATTGTACACTCTGAGTTACAGACCCATAAGGGTCCATTTGGTTCATAACTATCATTTAGCTGGGGACCCCCTGGAACTCCCTCAAGTACCCCTGGGGGTCCCCGGACCCCAAATAAATCACCATTACACCACTGTGTAGTGGTCACCATAACAATGTAGGTGAAATCATTTTGTAGGAGAATCATTTAAATGTGAAGTTTTATTCAATGTTTGACACAAATATGTCTTAAAAACAAGGAGAATTCCACTCCTTGTTCCACTAAGCTGTTGTTTTTAGCCAAAAATGGGCATCAATAATAAACACACTTTACTTTATTAAATACAAAGAGAAAACTGCTAAAGTAAAACGGCTCGAAAAAACATTAAAAACTCATTGCATTCCTGAGCCAATAATGAGTAAGTGTTAATTCAACTCAACGTTAATCTCTCAAGAAATGCAAGAAAACTACTAATAAACAACGTGGATTGAGAGCGCACAAGTCGGGTCCATTATTTGGTTTCAATTTGCACGCGGCTCGAGAGTCCAGGGAGTTTTTCGTGGAATAAAAAAAAAAGCGTTTTTTTTTTTTTTTTTTAAGTCTCAGTCGTCTACGATGGTCATCAGGTTGTCCAGCTTCAGCCTGAAGGACAGTTCCTCTGCCTGACCGGCTGCGATCTGACGCTGGAGGTCCTGGAGACGTCTGGACAGAGAGCCCGCTGTCCCCCTGGAGGACAGAGAGCCCGCTGTCCCCCTGGAGGACAGAGACCCTCTGGAGGACAGAGACCCCCTGGAGGACAGAGACGGAGGGGTCTTCTTGGCCTCCTAGAACACATGGGGGGGGGGGGGGGGGGGGGGGGGGGTTCAGCTTGATGAGTCCTCAAATGTCAAATAATTAGGGATGCATGATATAAATCAGTAGAATAATCGGAATCGGCCATACAACTAAAAATTCATCAATGAGTTCAATAGTGTGAATGTGCGTGCACAATTTCACGGAAATCACACCATGTGTTCATGATTTGCAGCATTTTGTTTGAAACTGAGCACTCCTGCGAACTTTGGAAGCCAATCTGAAATACCCGTTTCGTTGAATGGCTCTAGAGAGACTGTGTACCAATTTGCGTGATGTTTGAACAAAATCTGTAGGTGTACTGTCCAAAAAAAATGTTTTTCACAAAACGGCCTCCTGGTGGCGCTATAAGAGGCCAATGTGAAAACCTTGGGGCAGAGGTCCAGCTGTGGCATTCAGGGAGTGTTTGTGCAGAGTATGGCTGTGATCAAGACAACGGTGCCGGAGATTAGCTGTCCACGGCACGTACGTAAAACATACTCTCTCCCCGTGCCTTCGGCCTGGTGGAGACAATAAAACATACTCTCTCCCCGTGCCTTCGGCCTGGTGGAGACAATAAAACATACTCTCTCCCCATGCCTTCGGCCTGGTGGAGACAATAAAACATACTCTCTCCCCATGCCTTCGGCCTGGTGGAGACAATAAAACATACTCTCTCCCCATGCCTTCGGCCTGGTGGAGACAATAAAACATACTCTCTCCCCATGCCTTCATGGTGGAGACAATAAAACATACTCTCTCCCCATGCCTTCATGGTGGAGACAATAAAAAATACTCTCTCCCCATGCCTTCGGCCTGGTGGAGACAATAAAACATACTCTCTCCCCATGCCTTCATGGTGGAGACAATAAAACATACTCTCTCCCCATGCCTTCGGCCTGGTGGAGACAATAAAACATACTCTCTCCCCATGCCTTCGGCCTGGTGGAGACAATAAAACATACATGCATCAGAGTCGTGACTCACAGACTCTGATGAAGAGCGTGTAGGTGGAAACGTTAGACATTTATAACATAAAAGCCTTGAGTTTGTAACACTTTCCTCAGTTTAGCTGATTGAGGTGCCAGGGATAGGCGTGTACCTGCCAGAGAGGACCTGATTGAGGTGCCAGGGATAGGCGTGTACCTGCCAGAGAGGACCTGATTGAGGTGCCAGGGATAGGCGTGTACCTGCCAGAGAGGACCTGATTGAGGTGCCAGGGATAGGCGTGTACCTGCCAGAGATGACCTGATTGAGGTGCCAGGGATAGGCGTGTACCTGCCAGAGAGGACCTGATTGAGGTGCCAGGGATAGGCGTGTACCTGCCAGAGAGGACCTGATTGAGGTGCCAGGGATAGGCGTGTACCTGCCAGAGAGGACCTGATTGAGGTGCCAGGGATAGGCGTGTACCTGCCAGAGAGGACCTGATTGAGGTGCCAGGGATAGGCGTGTACCTGCCAGAGAGGACCTGATTGAGGTGCCAGGGATAGGCGTGTACCTGCCAGAGAGGACCTGATTGAGGTGCCAGGGATAGGCGTGTACCTGCCAGAGAGGACCTGATTGAGGTGCCAGGGATAGGCGTGTACCTGCCAGAGAGGACCTGATTGAGGTGCCAGGGATAGGCGTGTACCTGCCAGAGAGGACCTGATTGAGGTGCCAGGGATAGGCGTGTACCTGCCAGAGAGGACCTGATTGAGGTGCCAGGGATAGGCGTGTACCTGCCAGAGAGGACCTGATTGAGGTGCCAGGGATAGGCGTGTACCTGCCAGAGAGGACCTGATTGAGGTGCCAGGGATAGGCGTGTACCTGCCAGAGAGGACCTGATTGAGGTGCCAGGGATAGGCGTGTACCTGCCAGAGAGGACCTGATTGAGGTGCCAGGGATAGGCGTGTACCTGCCAGAGAGGACCTGATTGAGGTGCCAGGGATAGGCGTGTACCTGCCAGAGAGGACCTGATTGAGGTGCCAGGGATAGGCGTGTACCTGCCAGAGAGGACCTGATTGAGGTGCCAGGGATAGGCGTGTACCTGCCAGAGAGGACCTGATTGAGGTGCCAGGGATAGGCGTGTACCTGCCAGAGAGGACCTGATTGAGGTGCCAGGGATAGGCGTGTACCTGCCAGAGAGGACCTGATTGAGGTGCCAGGGATAGGCGTGTACCTGCCAGAGAGGACCTGATTGAGGTGCCAGGGATAGGCGTGTACCTGCCAGAGAGGACCTGATTGAGGTGCCAGGGACCCTCTCAGTAGCAAAGATTTGAGTTAAAAACTCGCTCTGAAAGAACATATATTCAAAGATTCCAGGCACATTTTCACGATTTTTCAAAAATAGCAGACCTACGAGCTCGTAGCGCGCCACTCGGTGGCGTGCTATGAGCTTGTAGATCTGTTATTTTTCAATAGCTAAATTATAACACAATGTTTGAAACAACCAAACATAATGAACCCTTACACATTAGATTGGAAGCGGTTGTATTGAAACGTAGAACCAGGGTGGGTTAGGTTACAGGAAAACAATCCTCCTGAAAACAAATCCTTCTCACTTTACTTCTCCTCCCTTTTTTTTTTATTCTTTTTTTTATCCCACAATTTTTTGACCCATTTTTCAGCCCCTTTGTCAATTCTTATCTAATGTGACCCTGGGCTCTACACACACAATGGGCTCTACACACACAATGCACTGCGCAAAAAACAAGGATCACGGGCAGATATACTACATGTAGAGGCCATGTAAATCCAGTAAATTTACGGGTGATTACGGTTGTTTACCAGCCTGTAATCAGCAAATCTACCGGTATGTAGAGGTCCGAATTGTACCAACTTAAATATGCAAGGCCCCCGCTGTGGCTGCTTCCTAGTCACACCTCTTGGGCAAGAATCTCCCCCACCCCCTACAACCCCCTCCCACCCCCCACAACCCCCTTCCCAATTCAATGGAGCTTTATTGGCATGAAGAAAACGTACATTTACATACTACCAAAGCACTTCTGGGCATGCTCAAAAAAACACATCTGATTGGAAGTCTGTTTCATGCCACCACCCCACTGGGGGTGGTGGCATGAATGCGATCCATCTAGCTGTGCGTGCGTGCGTGCGTGCGTGCGTGCGTGCGTGCGTGCGTGTCCACGGGAGGTCACTATATCAGAAACACTGTTTCCCACAGCATACTGTGGACCTACAGGACATTACTGTACTATAGTCTATGTTGGCCGTGCACCCAAACTCATGTAAAAACTATGGCCTGTGTACACAGTGGTTCATCTCAAGCGTGAGGCGTGAGGCTGACAAGAGCCTAGTAGACCCTATTCTAGCCTTTCCCAGCCAGATCCAGCCTAGTATAGCCATCTAACTGTGCGTGCGTGCGTGCGTGCGTGCGTGCGTGCGTGCGTGCGTGCGTGCGTGCGTGCGTGCGGGTCTACGGGAGGTCACTATATCAGAAACACTGTTTCCCATAGCATACTGTGGGAGGTGTACACAGAGCACTGTTCTAATAGTTTTTGCCACCCTGTGGAATTATGCTTGAACTGCAAGATAGGGCCCTAAAAATGTAATAATAACTAGAAACAAATTTCAGGAAATTTGACTGGGTGCCTGCAGCTCGCCAAGTCTGTGCAGCATTTGAGCCACGGACCACCATTTGATGACATTTAGCCTCTCAGACCCTGTAAGGGTCCATTTGGTTGACTTTCAATGGGGTATTTTGTCTAAGTTTATTGCACATTACGTTGCCACCAACATTCTAATGCTAACATGCTAACATGCTAATACTAACATGCTAATGCTAACATGCTAATGCTAATATGCTAACATGCTAATGCTAACATGCTAATGCTAACATGCTAATGCTAACATGCTAATGCTAATATGCTAACATGCTAATGCTAACATGCTAACATGCTAATGCTAACATGCTAACATGCTAATGCTAACATGCTAATGCTAACATGCTAATGCTAACATGCTAATGCTAACATGCTAACATGCTAATGCTAACATGCTAACATGCTAATGCTAACATGCTAACATGCTAATGCTAACATGCTAATGCTAACATGCTAACATGCTAATGCTAACATGCTAATGCTAACATGCTAACATGCTAACATGCTAACATGCTAATGCTAACATGCTAATGCTAACATGCTAACATGCTAATGCTAACATGCTAATGCTAACATGCTAATGCTAACATGCTAATGCTAATATGCTAATGCTAACATGCTAAAATGCTAATGCTAACATGCTAATGCTAAAATGCTAATATGCTAACATGCTAATGCTAACATGCTAATGCTAACATGCTAAAATGCTAACATGCTAAAATGCTAATGCTAACATGCTAATGCTAACATGCTAACATGATAATGCTAATATGCTAATGCTAACATGCTAATGCTAACATGCTAACATGCTAAAATGCTAATGCTAACATGCTAAAATGCTAACATGCTAACATGTTAACATGCTAATGCTAACATGCTAATGCTAACATGCTAACATGCTAATGCTAACATGCTAATGCTAACATGCTAATGCTAACATGATAATATGCTAATGCTAACATGCTAACATGCTAACGCTAACATGCTAACATGCTAATGCTAACATGCTAATGCTAACATGCTAAGGGGTCCATTTGGTTTCGCTCAGGGGGGCGGCCCGGTTCTGGCGAGCCGCCCCGCGTCCGAAACGGTTGAGAAATGACAGAGTTACGTGTTTCCCCGAATTTCTCTATTGACTTTCAATGTGTGTGTGTGCGTGCACATGTGTGCATGTGCGTGTGTGCGAGAGTTGGTCAGGTGACCTTGAATCATTAACAAAGTATCATTTTCACCTGGGCTAGTCTATGCAATGCAAACAGTATTGAAAGGTAAAGCACACTGACTCTCTATGAGAGATCGTATGTCCGAACAAATTGCTCTATCGCAAAAAGTAAAAGTCGAATGCGATTTTTGTTTTCCCCGTGAGTGACCCGAGGCATTGAGGTACGCCGTGTGCGATCGTGGTATTGGTACGATAAAAAACGTGGTTATAAGTGCGAGTTAAGAATTGTGCTTGTGATGAAAAAATTGCTGACTCATTCAGGCATTTAACATGGAGTTTATGACACACTAGAAACAAATTTCAGGAAATTTGACTGGGTGCCTGTAGCTCGCCAAGTCTGTGCAGCATTTGAGCCACGGACCACCATTTGATGACATTTAGCCTCTCAGACCCTGTAAGGGTCCATTTGGTTGACTTTCAATGGGGTATTTTGTCTAAGTTTATTGCACATTACGTTGCCACCAACATTCTAATGCTAACATGCTAACATGCTAATACTAACATGCTAATGCTAACATGCTAATGCTAACATGCTAAAATGCTAATGCTAACATGTTAAAATGCTAACATGCTAATGTTAATATGCTAATGCTAACATGCTAATGCTAACATGCTAATGCTAACATGCTAATGCTAACATGCTAATGCTAACATGCTAACATGCTAATGCTAACATGCTAATGCTAACATGCTAATGCTAACATGCTAACATGATAATGTTAACATGCTAACATGCTAATGCTAACATGCTAACATGCTAACATGCTAATGCTAACATGCTAATATGCTAATGCTAACATGCTAATGCTAACATGCTAACATGCTAATGCTAACATGCTAACATGCTAATGCTAACATGCTAACATGCTAATGCTAACATGCTAACATGCTAATGCTAACATGCTAAGGGGTCCATTTGGTTTCGCTCAGGTGGGCGGCCCGGTTCTGGCGAGCCGCCCTGCGTCCGAAACGGTTGAGAAATGACAGAGTTACGTGTTTCCCCGAATTTCTCTATTGACTTTCAATGTGTGTGTGTGCGTGCACATGTGTGCATGTGCGTGCATGTGTGTGTGTGCGCGCGTGTGTGAGAGTTGGTCAGGTGACCTTGAATCATTAACAAAGTATCATTTTCACCTGGGCTAGTCTATGCAATGCAAACAGTATTGAAAGGTAAAAGCCCACTGACTCTCTATGAGAGAGCGTATGTCCGAACAAATTGCTCTATCGCAAAAAGTAAAAGTCGAATGCGATTTTTGTTTTCACCGTGAGTGACCCGAGGCATTGAGGTACGCCGTGTGCGATCGTGGTATTGGTACGATAGAAAACGTGGTTATGAGAGCGAGTTAAGAATTGTGCTTGTGATGAAAAAATTGCTGACTCATTCAGGTATTTAACATGGAGTTTATGACACATTATGATGGTACACCTGTCGCTTTCAGGGCTGTAGTTCACGTACTGTATGTATCTGGGCTATGGTTGTGACATTGGGTGAAAGAGGACGAGTGTGGCTACAAAATTGCCGAAACCCATGCGTGTAAAGTGAATATTTTGGCCGTGAGGACGATTTGTTCGGAGAATTTCGGTATAGTCTTCACATTGGCTTCTCACTCTGATCCGCTCTCTCTCTGGGCGTGCGACACTCTGAGTCGAGAATATTGCTCAGACCACACACACTTTGAACTGCGATAGCGGGCAAACCGTGCAACGTATTCGAATTCCGTCTGAACCACCACAAAGTCGATGGCCTCGTGTGCTGTTTGACGTTCAAATCGTGTTTCTACGTACCAGTATGCCAGAGCAATGTGGCTCCAAAGTAACGTGTCGTTTTCTGTTTTTCCACGCGTTTCCCCATCGACTTTGAATGGGGCATTTTTCGCGTCGTTTATTGCGAATTACGTGGGCACGGTAACACGAATCGGAAAGAAAAGCACAAGCACACCATTCCCGGCCGAGCCGCACGTTTTGATGTATATATTGCGGGGCTTTGGCAAACCGTGCGGCCGGCCATAGACGTCGAAGTTTCGCGTATTGGTGATTATTACTACGATTAAGTATGCGTTTTAGATTTCAACCTGTGTTTCTGCCATTGCATGGCAGGCACCCAGAATTATGATGGTACACCTGTCGCTTTCAGGGCTGTAGTTCACGTACTGTATGTATCTGTGCTATGGTTTGGGTGAAAGAGGACGAGTGTGGCTACAAAATTACCGAAACCCATGCGTGTAAAGTGAATATTTTGGCCGTGAGGACGATTTGTTCGGAGAATTTCGGTATAGTCTTCACATTGGCTTCTCACTCTGATCCGCTCTCTCTCTGGGCGTGCGACACTCTGAGTCGAGAATATTTCTCAGACCACACACACTTTGAACTGCGATAGCGGGCAAACCGTGCAACGTATTCGAATTCCGTCTGAACCACCACAAAGTCGATGGCCTCGTGTGCTGTTTGACGTTTAAATCGTGTTTCTACGTAACAGTATGCCAGAGCAATGTGGCTCCAAAGTAACGTGTCGTTTTCTGTTTTTCCACGCGTTTCCCCATCGACTTTGAATGGGGCATTTTTCGCGTCGTTTATTGCGAATTACGTGGGCACGGTAACGCGAATCGGAAAGAAAAGCACAAGCACACCATTCCCGGCCGAGCCGCACGTTTTGATGTATATATTGCGGGGCTTTGGCAAACCGTGCGGCCGGCCGTAGACGTCGAAGTTTCGCGTATTGATAATTATAATTATTCTGGGTGCCTGCCATGCAATGGCAGAAACACAGGTTGAAATCTAAAACGCATACTTAACTAGAAACAAATTTCAGGAAATTTGACTGGGTGCCTGCAGCTCGCCAAGTCTGTGCAGCATTTGAGCCACGGACCACCATTTGATCACATTTAGCCTCTCAGACCCTGTAAGGGTCCATTTGGTTGACTTTCAATGGGGTATTTTGTCTAAGTTTATTGCACATTACGTTGCCACCAACATTCTAATACTAACATGCTAATGCTAACATGCTAATGCTAACATGCTAACATGCTAAAATTCTAATGCTAACATGCTAATGCTAATATGCTAATGCTAACATGCTAATATGCTAATGCTAACATGCTAACATGCTAATGCTAACATGCTAATGTTAACATGCTAACATGCTAATGCTAACATGCTAATGCTAACATGCTAACATGCTAATGCTAACATGCTAATGCTAAACATGCTATTGCTAACATGCTAACATGCTAATGCTAACATGCTAACATGCTAACATGCTAATGCTAACATGCTAATGCTAACATGCTAACATGCTAATGCTAACATGCTAATGCTAACATGCTAACATGCTAATGCTAACATGCTAACATGCTTACATGCTAACATGCTAACATGCTAACATGCTAATGCTAACATTCTAACATGCTAACATGCTAATGCTAACATGCTAACATGCTAATGCTAACATGCTAATGCTAACATGCTAATGCTAACATGCTAACATGCTAATGCTAACATGTTAATGCTAACATGCTAATGCTAACATGCTAATATGCTAATGCTAACATGCTAATGCTAACATGCTAATGCTAACATGCTAAGGGGTCCATTTGGTTTCGCTCAGGGGGGGCGGCCCGGTTCTGGCGAGCCGCCCCGTGTCCGAAACGGTTGAGAAATGACAGAGTTACGTGTTTCCCCGAATTTCTCTATTGACTTTCAATGTGTGTGTGTGCACATGTGTGCATGTGCGTGCATGTGCGTGTGTGCGCGCGTGTGTGAGAGTTGGTCAGGTGACCTTGAATCATTAACAAAGTATCATTTTCACCTGGGCTAGTCTATGCAAACGCAAACAGTATTGAAACTTAAAAGCACAGTGACTCTATGAGAGAACGTATGTCCGAACAAATTGCTCTGTCGCAAAAAGTAAAAGTCGAATGCGATTTTTGTTTTCGCCGTGAGTGACCCGAGGCATTGAGGTACGCCGTGTGCGATCGTGGTATTGGTACGATAAAAAACGTGGTTATAAGAGCAAGTTAAGAATTGTGCTTGTGATGAAAAAATTGCTGACTCATTCAGGTATTTAACATGGAGTTTATGACACATTATGATGGTACACCTGTCGCTTTCAGGGCTGTAGTTCACGTACTGTATGTATCTGGGCTATGGTT
Organism: Electrona antarctica; assembly: GCF_951216825.1. Classification (NCBI taxonomy): domain Eukaryota; kingdom Metazoa; phylum Chordata; class Actinopteri; order Myctophiformes; family Myctophidae; genus Electrona; species Electrona antarctica. The sequence continues at coordinate 35,651,708 of NC_136789.1, forward strand.
GTGACATTGGGTGAAAGAGGACGAGTGTGGCTACAAAATTGCCGAAACCCATGCGTGTAAAGTGAATATTTTGGCCGTGAGGACGATTTGTTCGGAGAATTTCGGTATAGTCTTCACATTGGCTTCTCACTCTGATCCGCTCTCTCTCTGGGCGTGCGACACTCTGAGTCGAGAATATTGCTCAGACCACACACACTTTGAACTGCGATAGCGGGCAAACCGTGCAACGTATTCGAATTCCGTCTGAACCACCACAAAGTCGATGGCCTCGTGTGCTGTTTGACGTTTAAATCGTGTTTCTACGTACCAGTATGCCAGAGCAATGTGGCTCCAAAGTAACGTGTCGTTTTCTGTTTTCACCCGCGTCTCCCCATCGACTTTGAATGGGGCATTTCTCGCGTCGTTTATTGCGAATTACGTCGGCACGGTAACACGAATCGGAAAGAAAAGCACAAGCACACCATTCCCGGCCGAGCCGCACGTTTTGATGTATATATTGCGGGGCTTTGGCAAACCGTGCGGCCGGCCATAGACGTCGAAGTTTCGCATATTGATAATTATTATTATTACGATTAAGTATGCGTTTTAGATTTCAACCTGTGTTTCTGCCATTGCATGGCAGGCACCCAGAACTAGAAACAAATTTCAGGAAATTTGACTGGGTGCCTACAGCTCGCCAAGTCTGTGCAGCATTTGAGCCACTGACCACCATTTGATGACATTTAGCCTCTCAGACCCTGTAAGGGTCCATTTGGTTGACTTTCAACGGGGTATTTTGTCTAAGTTTATTGCACATTACGTTGCCACCAACATTCTAATGCTAACATGCTAACATGCTAATATTAACATGCTAATGCTAACATGCTAATGCTAACATGCTAACATGCTAAAATGCTAATGCTAACATGCTAATGCTAATATGCTAATGCTAACATGCTAATATGCTAATGCTAATGCTAACATGCTAATGCTAACATGCTAATGCTAACATGCTAATGCTAACATGCTAACATGCTAATGCTAACATGCTAATGCTAACATGCTAATGCTAACATGCTAATATGCTAATGCTAACATGCTAATGCAAACATGCTAACATGCTAATGCTAACATGCTAACATGCTAACATGCTAATGCTAACATGCTAACATGCTAATGCTAACATGCTAATGCTAACATGCTAATGCTAACATGCTAAGGGGTCCATTTGGTTTCGCTCAGGGGGGCGGCCCGGTTCTGGCGAGCCGCCCCGCATCCGAAACGGTTGAGAAATGACAGAGTTACGTGTTTCCCCGAATTTCTCTATTGACTTTCAATGTGTGTGTGCGTGCACATGTGTGCATGTGCGTGCATGTGCATGTGTGCGCGCGTGTGTGAGAGTTGGTCAGGTGACCTTGAATCATTAACAAAGTATCATTTTCACCTGGGCTAGTCTATGCAAATGCAAACAGTATTGCAAGTTAAAAGCCCACTGACTCTCTATGAGAGAACGTATGTCCGAACAAATTGCTCTATCGCAAAAAGTAAAAGTCGAATGCGATTTTTGTTTTCACCGTGAGTGACCCGATGCATTGAGGTACGCCGTGTGCGATCGTGGTATTGGTACGATGAAAAACGTGGTTATAAGAGCGAGTTAAGAATTGTGCTTGTGATGAAAAAATTGCTGACTCATTCAGGTATTTAACATGGAGTTTATGACACATTATGATGGTACACCTGTCGCTTTCAGGGCTGTAGTTCACGTACTGTATGTATCTGGGCTATGGTTGTGACATTGGGTGAAAGAGGACGAGTGTGGCTACAAAATTACCGAAACCCATGCGTGTAAAGTGAATATTTTGGCTGTGAGGACGATTTGTTCGGAGAATTTCGGTATAGTCTTCACATTGGCTTCTCACTCTGATCCGCTCTCTCTCTGGGCGTGCGACACTCTGAGTCGAGATTATTGCTCAGACCACACACACTTTGAACTGCGATAGCGGGCAAACCGTGCAACGTATTCGAATTCCGTCTGAACCACCACAAAGTCGATGGCCTCGTGTGCTGTTTGACGTTTAAATCGTGTTTCTACGTACCAGTATGCCAGAGCAATGTGGCTCCAAAGTAACGTGTCGTTTTCTGTTTTCACCCGCGTCTCCCCATCGACTTTGAATGGGGCATTTTTCGCGTCGTTTATTGCGAATTACGTCGGCACGGTAACACGAATCGGAAAGAAAAGCACAAGCACACCATTCCCGGCCGAGCCGCACGTTTTGATGTATATATTGCGGGGCTTTGGCAAACCGTGCGGCCGGCCATAGACGTCGAAGTTTCGCGTATTGGTGATTATAATAATTACGATTAAGTATGCATTTTAGATTTCAACCTGTGTTTCTGCCATTGCATGGCAGGCACCCAGAACTAGAAACAAATTTCAGGAAATTTGACTGGGTGCCTGCAGCTCGCCAAGTCTGTGCAGCATTTGAGCCACGGACCACCATTTGATGACATTTAGCCTCTCAGACCCTGTAAGGGTCCATTTGGGACTTTCAATGGGGTATTTTGTCTAAGTTTATTGCACATTACGTTGCCACCAACATTCTAATGCTAACATGCTAACATGCTAATACTAACATGCTAATGCTAACATGCTAATGCTAACATGCTAACATGCTAATGCTAATGCTAACATGCTAATGCTAATATGCTAATGCTAACATGCTAATATGCTAATGCTAACATGCTAATGCTAACATGCTAACATGCTAATGCTAACATGCTAACATGCTAATGCTAACATGCTCTGATGTTAGGACAGCAGAGTCACTGCCCATATTTCGCCGCAGGTTGAAAACCCACCTCTTCAGGAAACACTACCCTTCCTCTCTGCCTGACCTACTTGTTGTTAACTAGTTGTACGAACGTTTGTTTTCTATTGTTGTATTGTTTATTGGATCTTGTTTAGTCGATACACTTAATTGTTTTAGCTCATGCTCATTTGATTTAGCTATTTTGTCTCATCCGGTTAAGGAAATAGGTAGCTGATATATTGCACTTTTACCTTAGCGCTAGGTATACTCTTGGTTGCTTGTTTTTGCAGAAAATGCACTAAAGACTTCTGGTGATTAGTAGTTTTTGTTCCCTACCTATGTTGAATACACTTATTGTAAGTCGCTTTGGATAAAAGCGTCTGCTAAATGACTGTAATGTAATGTAATGTAATGTAATGTAATGCTAATGCTAACATGCTAACATGCTAATGCTAACATGCTAATGCTAACATGCTAGCATGCTAATGCTAACATGCTAATATACTAATGTTAACATGCTAATGCTAACATGCTAACATGCTAATGCTAACATGCTAATTTTAACATGTTAACATGCTAATGCTAACATGCTAATATGCTAATGCTAACATGCTAATGCTAACATGCTAACATGCTAACATGCTAATGCTAACATGCTAATGCTAACATGCTAATATGCTAATGCTAACATGCTAATGCTAACATGCTAATATGCTAATGCTAACATGCTAATGCTAACATGCTAATGCTAACATGCTAACATGCTAATGCTAACATGCTAACATGCTAATGCTAACATGCTAATATGTTAATGCTAACATGCTAATGCTAACATGCTAACATGCTAATGCTAACATGCTAACATGCTAATGCTAACATGCTAACATGCTAATGCTAACATGCTAACATGCTAACATGCTAATGTTAACATGCTAATGCTAACATGCTAATGCTAACATGCTAAGGGGTCCATTTGGTTTCGCTCAGGGGGGCGGCCCGGTTCTGGCGAGCCGCCCCGCGTCCGAAACGGTTGAGAAATGACAGAGTTACGTGTTTCCCCGAATTTCTCTATTGACTTTCAATGTGTGTGTGTGCGTGCACATGTGTGCATGTGCATGTGTGCGCACGTGTGTGTGTGAGAGTTGGTCACAGGTGACCTTGAATCATTAACAAAGTATCATTTTCACCTGGGCTAGTCTATGCAATGCAAACAGTATTGAAAGTTAATAGCCCACTGACTGTCAATGACAGAACGTATGTCCGAACAAATTGCTCTATCGCAAAAAGTAAAAGTCGAATGCGATTTTTGTTTTAGCCGTGAGTGACCCGAGGCATTGAGGTACGCCGTGTGCGATCGTGGTATTGGTACGATAAAAAACGTGGTTATAAGAACGAGTTAAGAATTGTGCTTGTGATGGCTGACTCATTCAGGTATTTAACATGGAGTTTATGACACATTATGATGGTACACCTGTCGCTTTCAGGGCTGTAGTTCACGTACTGTATGTATCTGGGCTATGGTTGTGACATTGGGTGAAAGAGGACGAGTGTGGCTACAAAATTACCGAAACCCATGCGTGTAAAGTGAATGTAAGGGTCCATTTGGTTGACTTTCAATGGGGTATTTTGTCTAAGTTTATTGCACATTACGTTGCCACCAACATTCTAATGCTAACATGCTAACATGCTAATACTAACATGCTAATGCTAACATGCTAACATGCTAACATGCTAAAATGCTAATGCTAACATGCTAATGCTAATATGCTAATGCTAACATGCCAACATTCTAATGCTAACATGCTAACATGCTAATACTAACATGCTAATGCTAACATGCTAACATGCTAAAATGCTAATGCTAACATGCTAATGCTAATATGCTAATGCTAACATGCTAACATGCTAATGCTAACATGCTAATGCTAACATGCTAACATGCTAATGCTAACATGCTAACATGCTAATGCTAACATGCTAATGCTAACATGCTAATGCGAACATGCTAACATGCTAATGCTAACATGCTAATGCTAACATGCTAATATGTTAATGCTAACATGCTAATGCTAACATGCTAACATGCTAATGCTAACATGCTAACATGCTAACATGCTAACATGCTAACATGCTAATGTTAACATGCTAACATGCTAATGCTAACATGCTAATGCTAACATGCTAAGGGGTCCATTTGGTTTCGCTCAGGGGGGCGGCCCGGTTCTGGCGAGCCGCCCCGCGTCCGAAACGGTTGAGAAATGACAGAGTTACGTGTTTCCTCGAATTTCTCTATTGACTTTCAATGTGTGTGTGTGCGTGCACATGTGTGCATGTGCGTGTGTGCGCGCGCGTTGGTCAGGTGACCTTGAATCATTAACAAAGTATCATTTTCACCTGGGCTAGTCTATGCAATGCAAACAGTATTGAAAGTTAAAAGCACAGTGACTCTCAATGAGATTGTATGTCCGAACAAATTGCTCTATCGCAAAAAGTAAAAGTCGAATGCGATTTTTGTTTTCGCCGTGAGTGACCCGAGGCATTGAGGTACGCCGTGTGCGATCGTGGTATTGGTACGATAAAAAACGTGGTTATAAGAGCGAGTTAAGAATTGTGTGTGTGAAGAAAAAATTGCTGACTCATTCAGGCATTTAACATGGAGTTTATGACACATTATGATGGTACACCTGTCGCTTTCAGGGCTGTAGTTCACGTACTGTATGTATCTGGGCTATGGTTGTGACATTGGGTGAAAGAGGACGAGTGTGGCTACAAAATTACCGAAACCCATGCGTGTAAAGTGAATATTTTGGCCGTGAGGACAATTTGTTCGGAGAATTTCGGTACAGTCTTCACATTGGCTTCTCACTCTGATCCGCTCTCTCTCTGGGCGTGCGACACTCTGAGTCGAGAATATTGCTCAGACCACACACACTTTGAACTGCGATAGCGGGCAAACCGTGCAACGTATTCGAATTCCGTCTGAACCACCACAAAGTCGATGGCCTCGTGTGCTGTTTGACGTTTAAATCGTGTTTCTACGTACCAGTATGCCAGAGCAATGTGGCTCCAAAGTAACGTGTCGTTTTCTGTTTTCACCCGCGTCTCCCCATCGACTTTGAATGGGGCATTTTTCGCGTAGTTTATTGCGAATTACGTCGGCACGGTAACACGAATCGGAAAGAAAAGCACAAGCACACCATTCCCGGCCGAGCCGCACGTTTTGATGTATATATTGCGGGGCTTTGGCAAACCGTGCGGCCGGCCATAGACGTCGAAGTTTCGCATATTGATAATTATTATTATTACGATTAAGTATGCGTGTTAGATTTCAACCTGTGTTTCTGCCATTGCATGGCAGGCACCCAGAACTAGAAACAAATTTCAGGAAATTTGACTGGGTGCCTGCAGCTCGCCAAGTCTGTGCAGCATTTGAGCCACGGACCACCATTTGATGACATTTAGCCTCTCAGACCCTGTAAGGGTCCATTTGGTTGACTTTCAATGGGGTATTTTGTCTAAGTTTACGTTGCCACCAACATTCTAATACTAACATGCTAATGCTAACATGTTAATGCTAAATGCTAACATGCTAAAATTCTAATGCTAACATGCTAATGCTAACATGCTAATATGCTAATATGCTAATATGCTAACATGCTAATGCTAACATGCTAACATGCTAATGCTAACATGCTAACATGCTAATGCTAACATGCTAATGCTAACATGCTAAAGCTAACATGCTAATGCTAACATGCTAATGCTAACATGCTAATGCTAACATGCTAACATGCTAATGCTAACATGCTAATATGCTAACATGCTAATGCTAACATGCTAATATGCTAATGCTAACATGCTAATATGCTAACATGCTAATGCTAACATGCTAATATGCTAATGCTAACATGCTAAGGCTAACATGCTAATGCTAACATGCTAACATGCTAATGCTAACATGCTAACATGCTAATGCTAACATGCTAATGCTAACATGCTAATGCTAACATGTTAACATGTTAGTGCTAACATGTTAGTGCTAACATGTTAATGCTAACATGCTAATGCTAACATGCTAATGCTAACATGCTAATGCTAACATGCGAATGCTAACATGCTAACATGCTAATGCTAACATGCTAATATGCTAACATGCTAATGCTAACATGCTAATATACTAATGCTAACATGCTAACATGCTAATGCTAACATGCTAATGCTAACATGCTAACATGCTAACATGCTAATGCTAACATGCTAACATGCTAACATGCTAACATGCTAATGCTAACATGCTAATGCTAACATGCTAATGCTAACATGCTAACATGCTAACATGCTAATGCTAACATGCTAACATGCTAATGCTAACACATGCTAATGCTAACATGCTAACATGCTAATGCTAACATGCTAACATGCTAACATGCTAATGCTAACATGCTAATGCTAACATGTTAACATGTTAATGCTAACATGCTAATATACTAACATGCTAATGCTAACATGCTAATATGCTAATGCTAACATGCTAACATGCTAATGCTAACATGCTAATGCTAACATGCTAACATGCTAATGCTAACATGCTAACATGCTAATGCTAACATGCTAACATGCTAATGCTAACATGCTAATGCTAACATGCTAATGCTAACATGCTAACATGCTAATGCTAACATGCTAACATGCTAATGCTAACATGCTAACATGCTAACATGCTAACATGCTAATGCTAACATGCTAATATGCTAACATGCTAATGCTAACATGCTAATATGCTAACATGCTAATGCTAACATGCTAATATGCTAATGCTAACATGCTAACATGCTAATGCTAACATGCTAATGCTAACATGCTAACATGCTAATGCTAACATGTTAACATGCTAATGCTAACATGCTAACATGCTAATGCTAACATGCTAATGCTAACATGCTAATGCTAACATGCTAATGCTAACATGCTAACATGCTAATGCTAACATGCTAACATGCTAATGCTAACATGCTAACATGCTAACATGCTAACATGCTAATGCTAACATGCTAATATGCTAACATGCTAATGCTAACATGCTAATATGCTAATGCTAACATGCTAAGGCTAACATGCTAACATGCTAATGCTAACATGCTAACATGCTAACATGCTAATGCTAACATGCTAATGCTAACATGCTAATGCTAACATGCTAATGCTAACATGCTAACATGCTAACATGCTAATGCTAACATGCTAAGGGGTCCATTTGGTTTCGCTCAGGGGGGCGGCCCGGTTCTGGCGAGCCGCCCCGCGTCCGAAACGGTTGAGAAATGACAGAGTTACGTGTTTCCCCGAATTCCTCTATTGACTTTCAATGTGTGTGTGTGCGTGCACATGTGTGCATGTGCATGCATGTGCGTGTGTGCGCGCGTGTGTGAGAGTTGGTCAGGTGACCTTGAATCATTAACAAAGTATCATTTTCACCTGGGCTAGTCTATGCAAACGCAAACAGTATTGAATGTTAAAAGCCCACTGACTGTCAATGACAGGTATGTCCGAACAAATTGCTCTATCGCAAAAAGTAAAAGTCGAATGCGATTTTTGTTTTCGCCGTGAGTGACCCGAGGCATTGAGGTACGCCGTGTGCGATCGTGGTATTGGTACGATACAAAACGTGGTTATAAGAGCAAGTTAAGAATTGTGCTTGTGATGAAAAAATTGCTGACTCATTCAGGTATTTAACATGGAGTTTATGACACATTATGATGGTACACCTGTCGCTTTCAGGGCTGTAGTTCACGTACTGTATGTATCTGGGCTATGGTTGTGACATTGGGTGAAAGAGGACGAGTGTGGCTACAAAATTACCGAAACCCATGCGTGTAAAGTGAATATTTTGGCCGTGAGGACGATTTGTTCGGAGAATTTCGGTATAGTCTTCACATTGGCTTCCCACTCTGATCCGCTCTCTCTCTGGGCGTGCGACACTCTGAGTCGAGAATATTGCTCAGACCACACACACTTTGAACTGCGATAGCGGGCCAACCGTGCAACGTATTCGAATTCCGTCTGAACCACCACAAAGTCGATGGCCTCGTGTGCTGTTTGACGTTTAAATCGTGTTTCTACGTACCAGTATGCCAGAGCAATGTGGCTCCAAAGTAACGTGTCGTTTTCTGTTTTTACCCGCGTCTCCCCATCGACTTTGAATGGGGCATTTTTCGCGTCGTTTATTGCGAATTACGTCGGCACGGTAACACGAATCGGAAAGAAAAGCACAAGCACACCATTCCCGGCCGAGCCGCACGTTTTGATGTATATATTGCGGGGCTTTGGCAAACCGTGCGGCCGGCCATAGACGTCGAAGTTCCGGAACATCTATTACGATTATTATTAAGTATTAAGTATGCGCTTTAGATTTCAACCTGTGTTTCTGCCATTGCATGGCAGGCACCCAGAATAATTATAATTATCAATACGCGAAACTTCGACGTCTACGGCCGGCCGCCAAAGCCCCGCAATATATACATCAAAACGTGCGGCTCGGCCGGGAATGGTGTGCTTGTGCTTTTCTTTCCGATTCGTGTTACCGTGCCCACGTAATTCGCAATAAACGACGCGAAAAATGCCCCATTCAAAGTCGATGGGGAAACGCGTGTAAAAACAGAAAACGACACGTTACTTTGGAGCCACATTGCTCTGGCATACTGTTACGTAGAAACACGATTTAAACGTCAAACAGCACACGAGGCCATCGACTTTGTGGTGGTTCAGACGGAATTCGAATACGTTGCACGGTTTGCCCGCTATCGCAGTTCAAAGTGTGTGTGGTCTGAGAAATATTCTCGACTCAGAGTGTCGCACGCCCAGAGAGAGAGCGGATCAGAGTGAGAAGCCAATGTGAAGACTATACCGAAATTCTCCGAACAAATCGTCCTCACGGCCAAAATATTCACTTTACACGCATGGGTTTCGGTAATTTTGTAGCCACACTCGTCCTCTTTCACCCAATGTCAAAACCATAGCACAGATACATACAGTACGTGAACTACAGCCCTGAAAGCGACAGGTGTACCATCATAATGTGTCATAAACTCCATGTTAAATGCCTGAATGAGTCAGCAATTTTTTCATCACAAGCACAATTCTTAACTCGCACTTATAACCACGTTTTTTATCGTACCAATACCACGATCGCACACGGCGTACCTCAATGCCTCGGGTCACTCACGGGGAAAACAAAAATCGCATTCGACTTTTACTTTTTGCGATAGAGCAATTTGTTCGGACATACGATCTCTCATAGAGAGTCAGTGTGCTTTACCTTTCAATACTGTTTGCATTGCATAGACTAGCCCAGGTGAAAATGATACTTTGTTAATGATTCAAGGTCACCTGACCAACTCTCGCACACACGCACATGCACACATGTGCACGCACACACACACATTGAAAGTCAATAGAGAAATTCGGGGAAACACGTAACTCTGTCATTTCTCAACCGTTTCGGACGCGGGGCGGCTCGCCAGAATCGGGCCGCCCCCCTGAGCGAAACCAAATGGACCCCTTAGCATGTTAGCATTAGCATGTTAGCATTAGCATGTTAGCATGTTAGCGTTAACATGTTAGCATGTTAGCATTAGCATGTTAGCATGTTAGCATTAGCATATTATCATGTTAGCATTAGCATGTTAGCATGTTAGCATTAGCATGTTAGCATTAGCATGTTAGCATTAGCATGTTAGCATGTTAGCATTAACATGTTAGCATTAGCATGTTAGCATGTTAGCATTAGCATGTTAGCATTAGCATGTTAGCATTAGCATGTTAGCATTAGCATGTTAGCATGTTAGCATGTTAGCATTAGCATGTTAGCATTAGCATGTTAGCATGTTAGCATTAGCATGTTAGCATTAGCATATTAGCATGTTAGCATTAGCATATTAGCATTAGCATGTTAGCATTAGACAAAATACCCCATTGAAAGTCAACCAAATGGACCCTTACAGGGTCTGAGAGGCTAAATGTCATCAAATGGTCGTCCGTGGCTCAAATGCTGCACAGACTTGGCGAGCTGCAGGCACCCAGTCAAATTTCTTGAAATTTGTTTCTAGTTAAGTATGCGTTTTAAATTTCAACCTGTGTTTCTGCCATTGCATGGCAGGCACCCAGAATAAACAAAGAGAAACAAATCAGTGTGGTTCATCCGTTGAACTAATGGGCGAACAAGTGGTGTCCACGCGAAGAGTCGGGCCCAGAGGACATGTAGAGTCCCCCCCCCTGAATTTTCACGCCCCCATGGGCCGCACGGTGGGGCCCGGAAATTTGGCCTGGTGCACCGGCCATAGTCACTGTGTTTCATGCACACAAAACTTGATAAATGTAATAATAATAATAATAATAATAATACTAACCACGTCCCAAGCTTCCTCGTGGCCACTGACATCATGACTGGAGCTAGAAGAGGGTCTGTGTGTGTGTCTGAGAGAGAGAGAGAGAGAGAGAGAGAGAGAGAGAGAGAGAGAGAGAGAGAGGGTCTGTGTGTGTGAGTGTCAGAGAGAGAGAGAGAGAGAGAGGGTAGAAGGTGGACAGAACACACACACACATGCACACACACACACACAGATGCGCACGCGCGAGAGTGCACGCACACGCACGCACGCACGCACGCACGCACGCACGCACGCACGCACGCACGCACGCACGCACGCACGCACGCACGCACGCACACACGCACACTGACCTGGCGTTGTGTTGTGTTACACACCTGGCACGAGCGCCATAGTTTTTGACACGATTACAATCCTTTTAAATTCCATGAAATCTTTTCAGTTCGGAGCTGGAGATGGAGATGGAGATGGAGCTGGAGATGGAGATGGAGCTGGAGCTGGAGCTGGAGCTGGAGATGGAGATGGAGATGGAGCTGGAGCTGGAGCTGGAGCTGGAGATGGAGATGGAGATGGAGCTGGAGATGGAGCTTGAGATGGAGATGGAGCTTGAGATGGAGCTGGAGCTGGAGCTGGAGCTGGAGCTGGAGATGGAGATGGAGATGGAGCTTGAGATGGAGCTTGAGATGGAGATGGAGATGGAGATGGAGATGGAGATGGAGATGGAGATGGAGCTTGAGATGGAGATGGAGATGGAGCTTGAGATGGAGATGGAGATGGAGATGGAGATGGAGATGGAGATGGAGATGGAGATGGAGATGGAGCTGGAGCTGGAGATGGAGATGGAGATGGAGCTTGAGATGGAGATGGAGATGGAGCTGGAGATGGAGCTGGAGATGGAGATGGAGATGGCAGCCTGTGTGCACGTGGATGCTATTTCAGTGTTCCGCAGTAGACTACACACACACGCACGCACACACACACACACACACACACACACACACACACACACACACACACACACACACACACACACACACACACACACACACACACACACACACACACACACACACATACACACACCGTCAACAAGCGATCTCCAGGCATCTCTGTCTTGGGCTGTTCTCTCCAGCTCTTTATTTTATAAAGTGAACAGTATTTTAACTCAAATCTTTACTTCTTTTTTTTTATATATATAATTTTTATACCACAATTTTGTAACCCATTTTTCACCCGTGTCAGTTATTTAATGTGATCCTGGGCTCTACACACCCTCCGCCAACCTAGTTCCCATATATAGGGGGACATGGGGAGAGCAACGGACTTGAACTCATGCTTCCTTCATGCCTGAGTGTCCAAATTGCTCCTTTACACCTGACGGGGGAGTTTCCCTGGTTGGACGTAGCGCGTGGAAGGAACATGTTATTCGAACCAGTTCTTTTCCCCTCCATCAGGCGCCCCGGCTGGCGAGGGGGAGGCAGTTTAGAGACCAGGATTACTGCATGTTTTTTGTGAGGGTACGTACCCTAGGGGACACATGCAAACTCCACACAGAAAGGCCCTTTCGCCAACCCCGCCTCGGGTATGGGCACTGATTACGCGGAGGAGGAAACACGCCGCCAGCACCCACAGCGTCCCGAGCGGGAATATAACCCAGGACCTTCTAGCTGTGAGGCGACAGCACTACCAACTGTGCCACCGTGCCCCCAAATCTTTACTTCTGAGGGTCGGTGGGAAATACATGATTTTCAAAGTTAACATGAAATAGTTTGAGAACCACTGATATAAGATATCTTAGGAGAGACAGCACCCACTTGGGAACGGGAGCGGTCCCTGTTCGATCATGGGCTCCCCCTGAGTTAGTGGCGAAGTGCCCTTGAGCAAGACGCTGAACCCCTAATAATTGCTCCTGATGTGCAGGTTGGATGAATGTGTGTGTGAATGGGTGAATGGTAATGCACAATGTAATGCACTTGCCTGGAAAGCCTTGCATGGGACGAGGAGAGTGTGGAAATCAGACATGCGAGAAGACCTTAAGAGCTACATGTGTTTGGAGTCAGTACTACTGTATGGGGCTGAGACATGGACCCTCACAGTGGAGTCAGTACTGCTGTATGGGGCTGAGACATGGACCCTCACAGTGGAGTCAGTACTGCTGTATGGGGCTGAGACATGGACCCTCACAGTGGAGTCAGTACTGCTGTATGGGGCTGAGACATGGACCCTCACAGTGGAGTCAGTACTGCTGTATGGGGCTGAGACATGGACCCTCACAGTGGAGTCAGTACTGCTGTATGGGGCTGAGACATGGACCCTCACAGTGGAGTCAGTACTGCTGTATGGGGCTGAGACATGGACCCTCACAGTGGAGTCAGTACTGATGTATGGGGCTGAGACATGGACCCTCACAGTGGAGTCAGTACTGCTGTATGGGGCTGAGACATGGACCCTCACAGTGGAGTCAGTACTGCTGTATGGGGCTGAGACATGGACCCTCACAGTGGAGTCAGTATAGTACTGCTGTATGGGGCTGAGACATGGACCATCACAGTGGAGTCAGTACTGCTATATGGGGCTGAGACATGGACCCTCACAGTGGAGTCAGTACTGCTGTATGGGGCTGAGACATGGACCCTCACAGTGGAGTCAGTACTGCTGTATGGGGCTGAGACATGGACCCTCACAGTGGAGTCAGTACTGCTGTATGGGGCTGAGACATGGACCCTCACAGTGGAGTCAGTACTGCTGTATGGGGCTGAGACATGGACCATCACAGTGGAGTCAGTACTGCTATATGGGGCTGAGACATGGACCCTCACAGTGGAGTCAGTACTGCTGTATGGGGCTGAGACATGGACCCTCACAGTGGAGTCAGTACTGCTGTATGGGGCTGAGACATGGACCCTCACAGTGGAGTCAGTACTGCTGTATGGGGCTGAGACATGGACCCTCACAGTGGAGTCAGTACTGCTGTATGGGGCTGAGACATGGACCATCACAGTGGAGTCAGTACTGCTATATGGGGCTGAGACATGGACCATCACAGTGGAGTCAGTACTGCTATATGGGGCTGAGACATGGACCCTCACAGTGGAGTCAGTACTGCTATATGGGGCTGAGACATGGACCCTCACAGCCCTCACAGTGGAGTCAGTACTGCTGTGTGGACCCTCACAGTGGAGTCAGTACTGATGTATGGGGCTGAGGCATGGACCCTCACAGTGGAGTCAGTACTGCTGTATGGGGCTGAGGCATGGACCCTCACAGTGGAGTCAGTACTGCTGTATGGGGCCGAGACATGGACCCTCACAGTGGAGTCAGTACTGCTGTATGGAGCTGAGACATGGACCCTCACAGTGAAGTCAGTACTGCTGTATGGAGCTGAGACATGGACCCTCACAGTGGAGTCAGTACTGCTGTATGGGGCCGAGACATGGACCCTCACAGTGGAGTCAGTACTGCTGTATGGGGCTGAGGCATGGACCATCACAGTGGAGTCAGTACTGCTGTATGGGGCTGAGGCATGGACCATCACAGTGGAGTCAGTACTGCTGTATGGGGCCGAGGCATGGACCCTCACAGTGGAGTCAGTACTGCTGTATGGGGCCGAGGCATGGACCCTCACAGTGGAGTCAGTACTGCTGTATGGGGCTGAGGCATGGACCCTCACAGTGGAGTCAGTACTGCTGTATGGGGCCGAGACATGGACCCTCACAGTGGAGTCAGTACTGCTGTATGGGGCCGAGGCATGGACCCTCACAGTGGAGTCAGTACTGCTGTATGGGGCTGAGGCATGGACCCTCACAGTGGAGTCAGTACTGCTGTATGGGGCTGAGGCATGGACCCTCACAGTGGAGTCAGTACTGCTGTATGGGGCTGAGGCATGGACCCTCACAGTGGAGTCAGTACTGCTGTATGGGGCTGAGGCATGGACCCTCACAGTGGAGTCAGTACTGCTGTATGGGGCCGAGACATGGACCCTCACAGTGGAGTCAGTACTGCTGTATGGGGCTGAGACATGGACCATCACAGTGGAGTCAGTACTGCTGTATGGAGCTGAGACATGGACCCTCACAGTGGAGTCAGTACTGCTGTATGGGGCTGAGGCATGCACCCTCACAGTGGAGTCAGTACTGCTGTATGGGGCCGAGACATGGACCCTCACAGTGGAGTCAGTACTGCTGTATGGGGCCGAGACATGGACCCTCACAGTGGAGTCAGTACTGCTGTATGGAGCTGGGTGACATGCCGGCATTCAAACATGAAACATATCTAAACATGAAATGAAAAGGAAATACATTGATTGACCTTTGTGGTTCCCTATAATGTACTAAAGGTTAATTTAGTTAGCAAATAATGTTATATGTTCTCAGTGGACACTTTGTGTGTGTGTGCGTGTTACGTGTGTGTGTGTGTGTGTGTGTGTGTGTGTGTGTGTGTGTGTGTGTGCGCGTGCGTGCGTGCGTGTGCGTGTGTGCGTGTGCGCGCGTGTGTGTGTGTGTGTGTGGCGGGGGGTGGGGCTGTGTTGGTTAAACACACAGCGAGCCCCGCACAAAAGTGTCCTCCTTTCTGAGGTCTTGCTGGAGGCCACCCGCCTGCGCGCGTCCGGAACCGGCTCTGCGCCGGGGCCGGCCCACCGCGGCGGCCCCTCCCTGACACACATACTCAGGGACGCTGCTGACCATTTGCTTGCCCTACGCATGATATGTTTGTGCTGCTCTCAAAAAAGAGTGCGAACCCCTGATGGACATCAGAGGTCAAACCATCATCATGAGAGCGAATTGGAATGCCAGACAAAAAAAAAATAAGATGGGAAATAGGTGGCCGAGGAGGACTTTTGGACCGAAATAAATAATTCAAGTCAATGTTGGTTAAAACACAAATAACACGTCCCATGAAAGTTTGATGATAATCAACAGTATCAGCTTTTAAAACCTTTATTAGGTCAACATGTTATGAATCCTGCAAAGTTATCAAAGATGTCTCTTCTCTATTATTATCGTATTCATAGAGATCAGATAACATATCCTTGTCTATGGTTTTATTCTCACGGATCGCCTTGCATTTGAAAAGGCTGTTTTTGTGTGTTTTTCCCGTAATACCATTATTCAGTGCCAGTGGTAGCGAAGAGAAGCCAAAATGCTGTGGTTGGTGTGTGTGTGTGTGTGTGTGTGTGTGTGTGTGTGTGTGTGTGTGTGTGTGTGTGTGTGTGTGTGTGTGTGCGCGCGTGTGTGCGTGCGGCAGGGCTACTGTCTGCAATATTAGTCCATGCCTATCCAACACAATGTTGAGCATTATGGATTATCAGTAAACCATGTAACCAGGAAAACATCATGCACACTATATTACCTTATCTTATCACTATATTACCTTATCTTATCACTATATTACCTTATCTTATCACTATATTACCTTATCTTATCACTATATTACCTTATCACTATATTACAGTTAGAGGGACTACGGCCAACCGCATCTTATCACTATATTACCTTATCTTATCACTATATTACCTTATTTTATCACTATATTACAGTTAGAGGGACTACGGCCAACCGCATCTTATCACTATATTACCTTATCTTATCACTATATTACCTTATCTTATCACTATATT